>NC_034592.1:102971462-102976923 GCF_900095145.1 Mus pahari
TACTTACATATAATAAATAAATAAATCCTTAAAATAAATAAATAAAAATTAGGAAGGTAAAAAAGCTCAGGATGAAGAGATGAGCTTCCAGGCCAACTGAGAATGGGATTACATATACATCTGACATCAAGATTTCCATACCACACTTATGATTTCAATGGGTAAGTCAACCAGGGATAATTAGGAAAACAACTGAGTCAGACTAGAAATTTAGTGGGCAGGGAGGCCTTGGAGGACTCAGGCTGAGTTGCAATGGCCTAAGTAACTTTGAAGCTAGTAGTCTAAGGTGATTTGACAAAGGTGCTAAGATATTTAGGTACTAAACTGACTCTAAACTAAGGAGTGAAGGGACCAGACTCGTGAAGCCACAGGAAAACAAAGGCTTCATTTGAGAGGGTGTACACTAACATGCAGCTTTTAACTTTTTCATCAGCACAAACAGAATACCAGAAGAATAAAATGCACCTGGCTTTAATCCCAGCCTTTGGAAGGCAGAGGCAGGTAGATCTCTGTTAAGTTCGAGGCCAGCCTGAGGTACACAGCGAATTCCAGGTCAGCCAGTGCCTCACAGAGAACCTGTCTCAAACAAAAGAGTAAAGAATCAAAAGCAAGACCTGCATGGCAGCTTAAGTCTGTAATGGCAGCCTTTTAAGAGGGTGAGACCAGTCAGGGCTCTTCTGGAAAAAAGAATCATTTCTCCACTTCTAGAAAGGGTTTTACGGGCTCAGGCTGTCCTGAGCATAAACTCCTAATTCTCCCATGAGTGGCAAAAAATTATCTTTAAACAGGATTTCCCAATATTGCCTAGACTGGGCTCAACTTGCAACTTTCCTACTTTCACCTAACAACTGCTGGCTTTCGGTTTAAAAATCCTAATTTTTTTTTTTTTTTTTTTTCGAGACAGGGTTTCTCTGTATAGCCCTGGCTGTCTTGGAACTCATTTTGTAGACCAGGCTGGTCTCGAACTCAGAAATCTGCCTGCCTCTGCCTCCCGAGTGGTGAGATTAAAGGCGTGCGCCACCACGCCCGGCTAAAAATCCTAATTCTTAAGACAAGAAAAAAAATCCAAATAAATAAACGACCGTCCGTGCTCTAACTAGTCACAATCTCTCTCACCTTCAGGTCCTCTGTCCCCACAGCAAAGGAGTTTGGGAAATTCCGACCTTAATTCTAGTCAAAAGGTGGGTTCCTTAAACTGAAGAGGAACTGTTTTAAAAAAAAAAAAAAATCTGGGAATTATCTTGGCACAGCTTTGACGCAAAAAAGTTCGCAATGCCAGCCACATTAGCCGCAGAGCCGACCACGCCCTCGCTCTTACGCGCCTCTTTCCGCAGAAGCCAATCAGCGCGCAGCCTCGAGCGGGCTCCCAGCGCCCCCTGCGGCCGGGGTAGAGAGAGCAGAAAAGGTGCAGCCAGGAGCCGTGCAAATCCCAGGCGCCTCCCAGCGCCCCCTGCGGCCGGGGGAAGGAGCGCAGGAAAGATGCAGTCACTAGGCGTGCCGACTAGTCACTAGTCGTGGCTCCCGACTCCCTATTCTTAGGAACAGGGGAGGGAGAGGAGGTTAGAAGAAAGGAGGAAGAAAAAGAGAGCAGAGAGACAGAGAGCGAGCGAGCAAGAAAGAATGCACTGCATTACTCTGGGGATGCATCTCAGGGTTTTGCCCCTCTTTCGTGGGTTTGGTTTCTCTCCCGAATCTCCGTCATCTGTAGGGTGGGACTCCTGGTGCCTGAGCCCTGTGAGAAACCTGCCGGCTACCCTAGTTGAGTTTGCCTCTGGTTTGTCTGAAAACAGTGGCGAGGCCGCACTGCCCTTTTAAGTGCAGTCCCTAGCGCCACGGTGGTATCGCCGCTTTAAGTCCGGCGGCTGCCCTGGTTCCGGGGGCGGAGTCTGCCTCCCTTCGGACACCAGCAGCCTCCGGGCTGATTCATTCCGGGCTCGAGAGCCAAGCTTTGACGTTAGCGCCTGCGCAGGGCGCGGCCTCGCTCCCGATTGGCTGGTGTCGGGCCGCCCTCCCCCGCGCGCCACCCCTTGTTTCCCTCCCCGGGCCGCAGGAGAAACAGTGCCCTCTCCCTTCTTGACCCCTGGCCCTTCCCTCCCTCCTTCCCTCTTGCCACCGCTGCTTCTGGCGCTGCCGCTCCCGGAGGAGCTCCCGTCACGGTGATGGGGTCTCGGGCTTCCACGTTACTGCGGGACGAAGAGCTCGAGGAGATCAAGAAGGAGACTGGCTGTGAGTTCGGGTTGGGGGTGGGAAGGCGGCCCGGCGCCTTCGACTGGCCTCAGTACTGACAGCGGTCGTCGCTGAGGGCTTGATCTGGGGTGCGGTGACTTTGTTGGGATGGTCCCATGCAGCCTCCGGTGCTTTGGGTAACCGAAGGCTAGAATACCTGTACGTTCATCTGTAGCTTCTTGGAGTCGGGATGTGGTTCCTCCGGTGCTGTCTTGCTCAAAAGCCCGGAATCTCGATCCAGCAACGGAGCACAGACACCATCACTTCACTCTTGCCCGCGAAGGTCCGCGCATTTTCTTCCTTTATCGTTCCTCTTACAGTAGCATCCTGAACAGTAGATAAAGCAGAAGCAAATCCAGGAAATCTGAATGGTTCCTAGAGAAAACGTTATACATCCTAATGAGGTTTCTGAGCAAGAGCTAAAAACTACTAAAATCACACACAGGGAAAAACTCAACTAAGAAGATCATAGAGTAAGGCTTGTGACCAGGAACTGAAGACCTCTAAGCAATCAAGAGTCCAAAAACCCTAGTGAGGCTTTTAAATCGGAATCGTTGGGGAAAAACCACGGGTATAGTTGTCAAGGTTTTAAAGACACAGTGAAGATATTTGTCCTATTTTTATATGTATTGATATCTGCTGTGTTGCTGTACTTTATGCAATTGATATTGAAATTGGATATTCTCCAAAATCTGTGAATTTGTACCAGAAACATACATACTCTAGTTTCTTCCTTGTTAGCCTGAACAAAGCCACAGGGCTTTAGGAATTGAGAACCACTGAAAACACCTCCATACCTTTGAAAAGCCCTTGATAACGTATTATACAGTTGTATTGCTACAATGCTTTCTCAGTGATCCTTAGCGGCTCTCTTTTATTTTCGTAAGTCGTGTCTTCATGGTGCCTGTCTTTGATGATAATGTGAGCAAATAACACAGTGGAAGATAGTACCAAGGAGTACAGGGAACTACAGAATTCTCCAGGAGTGAGTCCTTGGGTAAATGTTAAGTTGTTCTGGCTGTCTGACAAGTTAAACTTTCTAGAGTATTCAGGTTGGAAGAGAAGTGATCTAGCCCCACCCCCTGTCAGCTTTCTTTGCTTTTAATCCCTTACTAATATGTGGCCAATTTTGAGTGAATGACAGAGAATACTTAGCTTTTTATAGCGTTTGGCCAGTCATGTTTAAGGATTCCGTGAGTAGAAATGCATACAGTTGGATTTAGCAAGCTTTAACCTCTGACCCCACTTGTAAATGTAATGACTTCTTTCTGATTATGTTTAAAGCCCAGAGTCACGTCATGGGGAAGTATAGTGAGTATGGGACAAGCTGTTGTCTTGTTTCCTTTTGTTTTTTTGATACAAGATCTTACCTTGTAGCCCAGACTTGCTTAGAATTCACTATATAAACTGGGCCTGGTGGTGTCCATACCTTTAATCTCAACACTCTAAAGGCAGCAGAATTTGAGATCAGCCTGATCTACATACCAGACTCCAAGATAGCTAGAGCTACAGAGGGAAACTCTGTCATGAAAAACAAAATACAACACAAAACAAGACAAACAGAAAAATTCACTACATAGCCCAAGCTGGTTTCAAACTCATGACAGTCCTCCTGCTTCAGCCCCCCAAGTGCTGGGATTATAAGTATGAGCCACCATGCTTAATTGAGGAAAAGCTGTTTTCTTTTCAGAATGAATGGGACAGTGATGTAATTCCAGTGATGTCATTTCATTAGTCCTGGGTGTAGGACTGAGTTGTTTGACCTCCTGACTCATGGCCAATCCTAGGTGATCATGTAAGAACTATTCTCCTGGTTACCCAGAAGTAATTCAGAAAGATTCCCTAATTTCCCAGCAAAAACAGTGTATATATTGATCGGGAAAACCTAATGAAACAAATACTGAGTTTTCCCAGTGCCTGTTTATGCTAGATATTGAGAGCAGATGGTAACAAGACACCCACAACCTGGCCAGGGAGATAAGGCAGAGACAAGTTGTGATTAGCATCAGGGCATAAGGAAGCTAAAACCATACAGCATCACCTTCAGAATTTAGGGAAGAGAGTCTATGAGCTGGCTTTGTAGGGTATAGGAATTGGGTCTTGATGCATGAATGGATTAATTTTTGATAAATTAACATAGGGTGTTTCAGTGGCTTTCAGCAACTGTTGCGCCTACTTAGCTACAACACCACTCCTCTACCTTAGGAATTGAGCCATCAGTGTATTTAGGTAGGACCCATCAGCAGAGATTTGTTTCTCCTCCTCCTCCTCCTCTTCTTCCTCTTCTCCTCCTCCTCCTTTTCCTTCTTCTTTTTCTCCTCCTCCTCCTCTTTCTTCTCCTTCTCTTCCTCCTCCTTTCTCCTCTCCCTCCTCCTTCCCCTCTTCCTTCTCCTTCTCTTTCTTCTCCTCTTCTTCCTCCTTCTCCTTCCCCTTCTCCTTCCTTCTTTTCTTCCTCCTCCTATTCCTCCTCCTCTTCTTTTTTTTCTCCTCTTCTGACAAGAACTTGTGTAGCCCAGACTGGCTTCAAATTTGAGATCCTGTTGCTTCAGCCTCCAAAGGACAGGGACTAGAGATGTGGGCAACTCTCCCAAAGGACAGGGACTAGAGATGTGGGCAACACGCCCAAAGGACAGGGACTATAGATGTGGACAACACTCCTAAAGGACAGGGACTATAGATGTGGGCAACACTCCTAAAGGACAGGGACTACAGATGTGGGCAACATTCCCAAAATGCCTTTGATCCTAGGACTCGGGAGGCAGAAGCAGAGGCAGGCAGATCTCTTGAGTTCAAGGCCAGCCTGGTCTACAGAGCAAGTTCCAGGACAGCCTACTGTTTGTGTGTGTGTGTGTGTACATACACTCATACACAAGGCCAATGGAACTGCTATTTTTTTTTTTTTTGGTTTTTCGAGACAGGGGACAGGGTTTCTCTGTGTAGCCCTGGCTGTCCTGGAACTCACTCTGTAGACCAGGCTGGCCTCGAACTCAGAAATCTGCCTGCCTCTGGCTCCTGAGTGCCAGGATTAAAGGCATGCGCCACCACGCCCAGCTGGAGCTTCTATTTAATACTTAGCCACTAAATACTAGGAAAAGTAATTCTGAATAAGAACACAACTTTCATGTATAAAACGGAATTAGTAATAATAACTTACCTTTTAGAATTCTTACCCTGAGAAATGAAAAAAGGTCCTTAGAATGCTGCTGGTATTATTGTCATCTAGTTGCTAGCCATT
>NC_034592.1:102977105-102981473 GCF_900095145.1 Mus pahari
CCTGGAACTCACTTTGTAGACCAGGCTGGCCTCGAACTCAGAAATCCACCTGCCTCTGCCTCCCGAGTGCTGGGATTAAAGGTGTGTGCCACCATGCCTGTCTCTCTCTCTCTCTCTCTCTCTCTCTCTCTCTCTCTCTCTCTCTCTCTCTCTCTCTTTAAATTTCCAGGGGTTTTATTTTATTTTTGGCTTTTTGAGACAAGATCTCAAATTCTGTGTCATCCTGGCAGTCCTGGAGCTTGTTTTTGTAGACCAGGCTGACCTTGAACTTAAAGAGATCTGCTTGTCTCTGCCTCTAGAGTGCTGGAATTAAAGGTCTGTGCCACTATGCCTGGCTCTCTCTGGTGTCTTTAAATCACGTGTGTGGGGGAGGTAAGCCTGCCCCTTCATGTCTTCCCATGAGTGGATGTTAAAGGGAAACCTGATGGCGCTGTCTCTAGTCTACCTTTGACCCTGGGGATTGAACGCAGGTCATCAAGCTTGTGAAGCAAGCACCTCTACTCAGGGGCCAAACTAGGATTATTTTGAACCATAGACAGAATCATCTTTGCATATGCTAAAAATAAAAACTGTTTAGATCCTGTCTATGGCTATATAACTAGAGGTGGAGGCATTTTACACATTGCTTCTTTTCAGTGTACCTTAGGAATCAAACAGTAATATTATTTTGTCCATCCTAAGGAAGTAAGATATAGCCTGATGTTGTTTTATTTATTTTTGAGGCTGCTTCACTCAAAGCAATCCCTTGCCTCAATTTTCTGAATGTTGGGCTAGCAGGTATATACCACTTTGCCTTGCTGAGGTTTCTCATGGTTTAAGAAACACTTTGGGGATAGGGAACTTTCGGGATAGCATTTGAAATGTAAATAAAGAAAATAATAAAAAAAATAGCTTAAAAAAATAAAAATAAGACAGTTAATATACTTCATGAAAGAAAGAAAGAAAGAAAGAAAGAAAGAAAGAAACACTTTGGGGGCCAGAAAGATGGCTCACCAGTTAAGAGGACCCAGCTTGATTCCCGGCACCCATATTGGGCTGGTGGGAAACAACCACCTGTAAATTCAGCTCTAGAGGATCTAATGCTGTGGTCTCCAGGGTACTCACTGACGTGCACAAACTCACACCTATATATAGTTAAAATGTAAACAAAAATAAAGCCAGCTGTGTAGGCAGAGGCAGGATCTCTGAGTTCTAGGGCAACTAGGGCTACATAGGGAGACCCTGGCTTGAAAGAAAGGAAGGGAGAGAGGGCGGGAGGGAGGGAGGGAGGGAGAAAGGGAGAGAAAGAAAAGAAAAGATACAAAACACTGTTATAAAATACGTACTATATTTAACCTTTGTTCTATCACCCTCTTTCACAATTCTACATTTTATAAGTCAGCACATTTGAATAAAAGATGTAATTGGAGGGCGGTCACAGTATCTTAGGAATTTATTTATGTCGTGACCCTTAGTACAGTTAACCATAGGAATAGCCTTGCTGTGGATTGCCAAAACCCTTAACTTTGAGCAAAGGTTCATGCCAACTAAATAGTGGGGAATGAGGATTGGTTTATTTTTGGTTTCTGCTCTATGGTGTATGTCATGTGGGTATGGGCAGGGTGTTGAACAGGTTTAGAAGAATTAGACAGACCAGTGAGTGTTTGTTTGTTTGGAAGGGTGTAGTGATGATATGAAGGGTGTGCCTGAGGAAGGCAATTGCTTGAGAATAGTTTCTTGAAATTGAGCTGAGAGCTACTGCCTCCTTCTGCGTCCCCTTTCTGGCTGGCCTATGTCATGTCACAGTGTTGAGGGAGTCTGTGAGTACAGAGGACCCTGTTGTCTTCTGTCTTGTGTCCTATTGATTTGGAAATGGAGAGATATTATCTTTGCCAGGCTTCAAATAATTTGTAAAGTTCTATATCTAGTTTTCTCCCAAAGTTCCTATTTCTTACTAGAAAGGGATGAGACCTGTGTGTCAAGATAGAGAATGGAACTCTGGAACTTAGAAATGAGGAAGGGGGTTCAGAACACAGACTACTTGAAGTTACACAGAAAGTCACAGACCCTAGAAGCAGCTTCAGAGATATAAGCCAAGTCTTCTGAGTTTAAGCAGAAAAACATTACGCTACAAAACAGCAATATATGTATTTCATGCAATAAACACTATTATGGAATCACACAAGCAGATAGGATGGATACCTTAGGTCTTATATAGCAAAAGCTAAACTTACTTTGATCTAACCTGAATGAATTAGAGTCAAGAGATTTGATTTTCATACCAGTTCCAGATGTAGTAGCTTATTTTATGCCTTTAACTCCAGCACTAGTTCAAGGTCGGACTAGACTGTATAGCAATATACTGTCATTTACTGGCCAGATGGCTCCTTGTGTAAAGGTGCTTGCCATCAAAACTGATGCCCAGAGTTTGAGTTCCAGGACCCACGTAGAGGAAAGAGAATTGACTCTGGCAAGTTGTCCTTTGACCTTTTGTGGGCTGTGGCACAAATACATGTGTCTACATCATATACACACATAACTGTTATTTTTTAAATAAAAGGGACTGAAGAGATGGCTCAGTTAAGAATGCTTGCCACTCTCTTTTTTTTTTTTTTTTTTTTTTGGTCGTTTTTTTGAGACAGGGTTTCTCTGTATAGCCCTGGCTGTCCTGGAACTCACTCTGTGAATGCTTGCTACTCTTCGAGAGGATCCAAGCTTAGTACTCTGGACCCACATGTCAGCGCATTGTTATCTGTAACTTTCTCTTTTGGCCTTTGTTGGCACTAAGCACACATGTGCTATATACATACATACATTCTGACAAAACTCTTAAAGTAAAAATAAATATTAAAAATATACAATCTCAAACAACAATAAATAAACAAAAAAGAATGACAATCACCAAACAAAACAAAACCCCCCAAAAGAATTCAGGTTTTGCGATAAAAACTTTCAAATATGCAGAAAAGTTGGTAGTAAATGAGCACTCATGTTCATTCCTATCTAATACATGCATTGTTTGCTTTATTTATCTATTTTTTTGTTCACTAATCTATTTATTTTGGTGCAAGTGATTGAACCTAGAGTCTTGCTTTTATGTATGCTTTGAAAGAATTGCACCAGTGAGCGCCATCTCCTGCCCTGCTGCTTTTTTTTTTTTTTTTTTTTTTTGGTGGGGATGGGGTTAGGGGCAGGGTCTTACTGTGTAACCATGGGTGACCTGGAACTCACTAGCCAAGCTGGTGTCGAACTCACAATATCAACTATTTGGAAGTTGCAGAAACTTTACTCTTTTTTTTTTTTTTTTAAGATTTATTTATTTTTTATATGTAAGTACACTGTAGCTGTCTTTAGACACTCCAGAAGAAGGTGTCAGGTGTTGTTATGGATGGTTGTGAGTCACCATATGGTTGCTGAGATTTGAACTCAGGACCTTCGGAAGAGCAATCAGCACTCTTTTTTTTTTTTTTAAAAGATTTATTTATTTATTATATGTAAGTACACTGTAGCTATCTTCAGATACTCCAGAAGAGGGTATCAGATCTCATTTCAGATGGTTGTGAGCCACCATGCGGTTGCTGGGAATTGAACTCAGGACCTTCGGAAGAGCAGTCAGTACTCTTAACCGCTGAGCCATCTCACAAGCCCAAAACTTTTATTTATTTTTGTGTGTTATGTAGAAAGAGAGAAACATGTAACTTGATAGCCGCAGTACTGCCGTCACTCCTGAGAGAGTTGATAGTAATTTCCTATTAGCTACTGTTTAGTAATATTCAGTTTACCCTCTTTTGAGAAGATCCATTTTGATTGTTGTTTGGTTCCACTTGTTCCTTTGTTGGGATGGTGTTGGAAGCCATTGCTTGAGCGTGCTCTGAAGCACTTCCGCTGAGGTCTGTCCTCTGCTCGTTTTAGAAAACACATTTTTTGATCTCTTTGAATTTTTTTTTTGTTTGTTTTATTTTTTTGTTTTTCAAGATAGGGTTTCTCTGTATATCTCTGGCTGTTCTGGAACTCGCTCTTTAGACCAGGCTGACCTTGAACTCAGAGATCTGCCTGTTGCTGCCTTCTAAGTTCTGGGATTAAAGGTGGCATGTGCCACCATCACCTAATGGATAGGTTAGACCTTGGAGTTCTTATGTTGGAAAAATGTCAGGGTATGAAGCATTAGAAGTGCAGGCTCCACTCTGTTGCCTGCAGTTGTGCGTTTGAATGCAGCTTGTCTTGTTCATTAAGGTTAGGGTAAAAGGCATGACAAAGTAACTTGGCCTATCTCCTTTAACTTTGCATGCTCCCCCCCAACAGTCCACCTTGGTGATTAGCACCTTCTTGAAATACCTTCCCCACTCAGGAGGCAGAAGCAGGCAGATTTCTTTTCTTTTTTTTTTTTTT
>NC_034592.1:102983458-102997962 GCF_900095145.1 Mus pahari
TTGGTTTTTCGAGACAGGGTTTCTCTGTGTAGCCCTGGCTGTCCTGGAACTCACTCTGTAAACCAGGCTGGCCTCTAACTCAGAAATCCGCCTGCCTCTGCCTCCCAAGTGCTGGGATTGAAGGTGTGCGCCACCACGCCCGGCTGAGCCATCTTTTGAATCCTGGTACTGGATTCAGTACCAATAAACAGTACTGGAATTAAAGGCGTGCAAAAGTATACCCACCACCCAGTCATTTATTAGTTTTATTTTTTTCATCTTAAAAAACCCAATAATCTGTAAGACTCTAAAACACTAGAAACTTACCCAGTGAACTAAATATTAAAGTTACTTAAAATCCTTCAGGGGTAGCTGGGCAGTGGTGGCGCAGGCCTATAATCCTAGCACTCGGGAGGCAGAGGTAGGCGGATTTCTGAGTTTGAGGCCAGCCTGGTCTACAGAGTGAGTTCCAGGACAGCCAGGGCTACACAGAGAAACCCTATCTCAAACAAACAAACAAACAAACAAACAAACGAAAAAGTTAACTCTGTGTGCATTCCCAGCGCAGACACTTTGCTGAGCATTTTCCTTCCACTCCTCGCAGTCCCACTAACTTAGCCCCTTGTCTCCATGTGTGGAATCACACTCTGGCTACCTGGCAATCACAAGTGGCTATTCTTTGCAAAGCTCTGTGTACACGTGTGGCTGGCAGCAGTCTCCACCTTCGGCCTTTAGCAGCCAAACTCGTTTGTTCTGCCTAAATGGGAGGAGTTGTGCCTCCCATGCTGTGTTTAGATATTAGTGCCCCTTTCATGTATGAACCTAATGCCAGATCACAGCTGCCCTAGTGTGTCCTCTGTGCCCACCGTTCACTTCCTGTTTTACTTCCTGCCTTGTTTACTTTGTTTCCTCTTCTGCATACAGCAGGTATGTTGTATTGCTTGAGCTAGGGGAGGACAACCTTCAGATCCACACTTTCTTCATCTTTGCCACCTCACAGGTGCGGTGCAGCTGAGACAGTTTGGACTTGTTCCCTGCTATGGGGCTGTCATAGTTTCTACTATGGTTACTCTGTGCTTTCCTTCTGCCTCTAATCTGCCAGGAGACTAAACTGTTTCCCTGAAGTCCCTTTTGCACTTTCAGGGTTGTTTTGTACATCTACAGTTATAAACTGCTTCTAGCTGTGAGTTTGTGCTGGAGTTGACTGTGCTAATCCAGACTAAGCAGCCACTAGGTTCTCTTGTGGATGTCATAGCATGGTCACTTTGTTACATCAAACAAGTTGATTCCAGGTGTAGGATCTGTCAACCAGTTATGTCCTAAAGAGGAGGTGATGCTGTTGGTGCTTGGTGCAGAAGGAGACTAGGTAGTAAAAACAGAATTGTTTGATGTGCCACACCATTTAGTTCGGCATTAAGTTACCTGCTCAGAAATTCCAGTCTGAAGAGCCAAACTAATTGATAGGCTTGAGGTTTTGTTTTTGTTTTTTTCCTCTCTTTTAACTTTAGTTTGGAGGGGGGGGGAGTGAGAGAGATCTGTTAGGAATCAGACAGTCTCACTCATACTTTTAAACAGGTGCTCTTCAACTGACCTGTACCTTTACCCCTAATGCTTTATTGTTGTTGTTTTTGAAAGAAGTTCTTCAATTCTTATTGTTTTGTGTTTTTAAAGCTCTGTGTGTGTGTAATTAATTCAGATTGTCGTGCATGTGAAGCAGAACTCTACCACCGAGCTTCATTCCTAGCCTAATACATTCTTAGTTATACACTTCATTTTTAAATTTATTTATTCATTTATGTATGTATGTATGTATGTATGTATGTATGTTTTGGTTTTTCGAAACAGGGTTTCTCTGTTTAGTCTCAGCTGTCTTGGAGCTCACTCTGTAGACCAGGCTGGCCTCGAACTCAGAAATCCGCCTGCCTCTGCCTCCCAAGTGCTGGGATTAAAGGCATGTGCCACCAGTTCCTGGCGTTTGTATGTATGTATGTTAGTACATTGTTGCTATCTTCAGACACACCAGAAGGTGGCATCTGATCCTGTTACAGATGGTTGGGAGCCACCAAGTGGTTGCTGGGATTTGAACTCGGGACCTTGTGCTCTTAACCACTGAGCCATCTCTCCAGCCCTATACTTCATTTTTTAAGAGCCAGTTTTCATTGATGTAGTTTCTTCTCTAGCTCCTCTTATTCTTTAGTTTTGTTTTTGTTTTTTTTTTTTTTAAAGATTTATTTATTTATTATATGTAAGTACACTGTAGCTGTCTTCAGATACTCCAGAAGAGGGCGTCAGATCTTGTTACAGATGGTTATGAGCCACCATGTGGTTGCTGGGATTTGAACTCTGGACCTTTGGAAGAACAGTCGGGTGCTCTTACCCACTGAGCCATCTCACCAGCTTATTCTTTAGTTTTTTAAACTTGCTGTTTTGACACTTGCACACCTCCCCATCTCCCTCACGCTGAAGCATGCAATAGCCGTGGGTGTAGTATGAATGCATGTCTATTTCTTCTATTGGGACTGATTTTCTGCCCTTCAGTTTCCCACAGTCAGATCACGCGCCTGTACAGCCGCTTCACCAGCCTGGACAAAGGGGAAAACGGGACTCTCAGGTGAGTACCTCCCTCTCTCCCTTCCCTCCTTCCCAGATCAGGATCCCTAGGAGCTATATTCCAAGGGTAGCCACACTGTGGGCTGTCTGTATTCCAAGGATGGGCATACTAGGAATCTTGCATTTGGAGAGCAGGGACCATTTGGCCATGGTGTCTATACATCATTGGTATGCATATATGTGTGTGTGTGTGTGTGTGTGTGTGTGTGTGTTATGTGCATATGCATATATATTTGCATATATAATTTATTTAATTTTTTTCTTTGTTCACTGGTGTTTTTTGTCTGCATGTACACCTGTATGAGGTTATCAGAAGTCCTGGAAACTGAAATTATAGAGAGGTGTGAACTGCCATGTGGTTGCTAGGTATTGAACCTGGGTCTTCAGTGCCCTTAATCACTGAGCCATCTCTCTAGTCCTGATAATTTTGTTGTTGTTATTTTGGTTTTCAAGAAATGAGGGTTTCTCTGTGTATCCCTGGAACTCTGTAGATCAGGCTGGCCTAGAACTCAAGAGATCAACCTGCTTCTGTCTCTCCAGTGTTGGGATTAAAGGTGTGATCCACCACACCTGGCTCTTCTTGGAGTGTTTCTTATCATTTTGTTAGACAAGAGGTACTATCTATCTACCTATATCTATATCATCTATATCTATATCTATATTTATATTTTTTTTGTTTTTTTTCGAGACAGGGTTTCTCTGTGTAGCCTTGGCTGCCCTGGAGCTCACTCTGTAGACCAGGCTGGCCTCAAACTCCAAACTCCGTCTGCCTCTGCCTCCCAAGTGCTGGGATTAAAGGCGTGCGCCATCATGCCCGGCCAAGAAAACAGATTTCTTTTATGAATCATAATTAATCAAGATGATAAAGTTTACTAGGGTCTGGACTATTTAATGCAGCAAAAAATTATTACATAATTTGTCTTTAATCCCAGCACTCGGGAGGCAGGCAGGCAGATTTCTGAGTTTGAGGCCAGCCTGGTCTACAGAGTGAGTTCCAGGACAGCCAGGGCTACACAGAGAAATCCTGTCTCGAAAAAAAAGGAGTGTTTACTTCAAGGTGTGGCTCACACCATTAATCCTAGCACTCAGGAAGTAGAGGCAGACAGTTCTTTGTGAGTTTGAGGACTCCTTGGTCTACAAATCGAGTTCTAGGACAGCCAAGGCTAAACACACACACACACACACACACACACACACACACACACACACACACACACACACACACGGAGGTGCTGGAGAAACGACTCGGTGGTTAAAAGCACTAACTGCACCTCCAGAGGGTCAGATTCTGCCCAGCACTCACAGGGCAGCTCATAGCCATCTATTAATGCCTGTTCCAGTTGGATCTGACCCTCTTCTGACCTCCTCAGGCACTAAGTACACACATGGTACACAGACATACATGCAGGCAAAACACTCATACACATAAGATAATTTTTAAAACTTAGTGTTTTAATGAAGTACTATCTCATAGCAGTCTATTTCAAATGTGTCTCCATTCTATATAGTTGATGTATGCTATCCTTTACAGCAATTTTGCAGTCTAAAGTCATGTATAGAGTTTACACATTCATCTCTTGTTTTTGTTTGTTTGTTTTTACATGTATTTACTTGTGTGTGCAGAGGTCAGAAGACAAAGGAGTTAGCTCTCTGGAGCTAGAGAGATGACTCAGCAATTAAGAGCACTTGTTCTTGTAGAGGACCTGGGTTAGATTTCCAGAACCTACATGGTGTCTCATAACCATCTGTAACTCCAATTCAGGGGATCTAATGCTCTCTTCTGATCTCAGGCACCAGGCATGCAGGTGGTACACATACATACATGTAAGTTATTCACTTACAAAGTAAAACAAACCAAGAAGAGTTCCATTTCTGCCACCATGTGGGTATGGGAAATTAAACCTAGTCTTAGTGCCAAATGCCCTATGTGATGACTCTTTTCTTGTATGTTTTGTTGTTACTGTCCCCCCACTCCGTGTGTGTAACTGTGGATATTCACAGATTTATGTGTGGATGTGCATACACTTCTTTGTATGCTGATGTAGAATTCATAGGTCATAGGTTCACATTGGGTATCTTCTTAACTCTCTGATTTTACTTTTTTTTTTTTTTTTTCGAGACAGGGTTTCTCTGTGTAGCCCTGGCTGTCCTGGAGCTAACTCTGTAGACCAGGCTGGCCTCGAACTCAGAAATCTGCCTACCTCTGCCTCCCGAGTGCTGGGATTAAAGGTGTGCGCCACCACGCCTGGCTTTACTTTATTTTTTATACAGGGTTCTTACTACTTAGCCTTGACTGGCCTGGAACTTACTATGTAGACTAGACTGGCCTCTGCCTGTATCCTTAATGTTGTGGATTAAGGCATGAGCTATCTGTCCCAAGCAGTGGTTGTTTTGTTTTGTTTTGTTTGTTTGTTTGTTTTTTGACACGGGGATTTCTCTGTGTAGCCCGGGCTGCCTGGATTTTACTCTGTAGGCCAGGTTGGCCTTGAACTCAGATCCTCCTGTTTCTGTCTTCTGAGTGCTGGGATTAAAGGCATGCACCATGATTGCCTGGCCCAGTCTTAATTTTTAATATAAGGTCTTGATGTAAAATTTAGAACTTATCAATTCTGCTAAGCTGACTGGACAGTTAACTGCAGTTACGTTTCAACCTCCGCAGTGCTGGGATTACAGATGTGCACTGCTGTGTCTGGCTTTTTTCCACCGGTGCTGGGGATCTGAGCTCAGGTTCTTAGGCTTGTGAGGCAAGCACTTGAATGACATAATCATCTTACAGCCCCTGTTGTTCTGTTTGGCTGCCCTTTAGCTTATTACGTGACCAAGGGTGCCTGAGAACTTCAGGTCCTCTTACCTTTGCCTTCCCTTGTGGAGACTTCAGCCACGTCCTGTTTCACCCAGTCTATGTCATGCTGGGATTGAATCCATGATTTCTTGCATCTGTACAAGCACTTTACCAACTGGGCTGCATCCGAAGCTCGATTCCCACAGTCCTTCAGTCTCTTTTGATCCGTAACAATCTTCTCTATCTTTTGGGTTGGGTTGTGCTAGGGATCACCTTCGTCTGCTGAGGAGATGCTCCACCAACAATAGAAGCCTTAGCTCTTCCTGTATGACACTGATAGGTTTGAAAAGTAAATCCTAGACAGTTTTGTGTTCCTCACATAGGATATCCAAGAAGTTTTAGAGAAATACTGAGCAGTTTTTAAAACAGCAATGTTCAAAAATTTTAATGTGGACAAGGTATGGTAGCAAATGTCTGTAATCCCAGTACTCAGGGACAGAGGCAAGGAAACCATTTGTTCCAGCCTGGCCTGTACTACAGAGTAAGTTCAAGGCCAGCCTGAGCAGCCATGACATAATAAGTTTTTGTAAAAGAAGATTTATTTTTATTTAAATGAGTACACTGTAGCTGTATTCAGACACACCAGAGAAAGCATCAGATCCCATTACAGATGGTTGTGAGCCACCATGTGGTTGCTGGGAATTGAACTCAGGACCTCTGGAAGTGCTCTTAACCAATGAGCCGTTTCTCTAGACCAAGATGTATCTTAAATAACAATATAATATGGGAAACTTTTTCTTTTTAACAAGAAATACATTTTGACTTAAAGTCTGAGATTTAAAGCATTTCTACTTTTTAGTGTGACAAAGGCAAGTTCCTTTGCCTAATCCAATTTCTTCATCTCTACAAGGGCAGAGATAAAGCATGGCATTCAAGAACAGAGCAATACTATATCACTTGATGTTGGAGCAGCACAAGATTTATGTATGAAGAATGTATCACAGCCTCCATGTTATGTGAAGCTGATTGCATCTGCTTCATTTCTTGTCAGTGAAAGGATTTTTTTCCCTGCCTCCGTTCCTTTCTCCCTCCATCCCTTTTTTCTTTCTTTCTATTTATTTGTTAGTTTTTTGGGAAACTATGGGAGGGTCTTAACTATAATCCAAACTCTGTTAGAACGCGATTATAGGTCAGCCTGGCCACTGTGCCCTGTTAGTTGGCTTCTTGAGTGGAAACAATCTCTTAAGAATTTTTTACATTTCTGCTGGATAATGGTGGCACACGCCTTTAATCCCAGCACTTGGGAGGCAGAGGCAGGTGGATTTCTGAGTTTGAGTACAGCAAAGGCTACACAGAAACCCTGTCTCCAAAAAAACAAAAAAAAACAAAAAAAAACAAAAAAAAACCCACACACACAAAAGAATTTCTTAGATTTCTTAGGTGTTTTAGCTTTTTTCGAGCAAGCGTCTTTAGGCTCCTCCAGCCTTCAACTACTGCTGTAGTTGATTGTGTCTATTTGCTGTTCACAATGCCAAACTTAATAATTAATTACAAAGTGGTAATGTTCAAGAAATCATTTACTAAGGAACAGCGTAGTATTTGTTCATTGACATAACCTGTTTGCTGGGATTACTGGGGCATAGCAAAATTAAATCTTGCTTCATTCACACCTGAGTTGGTGCAAAAAAAAAAAACAAAAACAAAAACAAAAAACCCCACAGTTGGCAGATAGTCTAGTTACTTGTGTACTTTGCCACAGAAGTAATTCCAGGAGGCAGTTTTCTTGCTGGGTTGGACTCTTTTGGCTTCAAAAGAGTCCATTCCAAAGGCCAGTGATCTGTAGCTTAAGGTGATTCTTTTGGCAGCCGGGAAGATTTCCAGAGGATTCCAGAACTTGCCATCAACCCACTGGGGGACCGGATCATCAATGCCTTCTTTTCAGAGGGGTGAGTGGGGGCAGTTGGTTTTGGTCCCTTCCTTTATTGTCTAGGCTATAGTAATTGCTAATGTAGAATAATAACAGTAATGATAATGATGATAATAATAAAGTAGAATAGAATAAAACTTGAGGTATCTTCTCAGATCATGGTTGCCTAGAATTAAATTGACACCCCTAATTTTCATATATAGATTATCTCTTGTTTTTCACCCAGCTTGGTTTTTCTTGTATTCATTTTTGTGTCTGTGTGTCCACCACCTGTATGGTGCCATCGGAGAACATTAGATTTTCTAGAACAGGAATTATGGATGATTATGAGCTGTTATGTTGCTGAAAATCACACCCAGGGCCCCATAGTGATAAAGCACTATGACCAGAAGCAGCTTAGGGAAGAAAGGGTTTATTACAGCAGACAGTTCTAAATCACAGTCCATCATTGAAGGAGGTCAGGTCGGGGACTGAAGGATGGAACCTGCAGACAGGAATCATGGAGGAATGCTGCTTACTAGCTTGCTTAGCTTATTTTCTTATACTACCCAGGACCATGGGCCCGGGGATAGCACCACCCATAAACATGCTGGGCATTCCCACATCATTCAATTTAAAGAAAATACCCTGAAGGAAGCTGGGGCTGTGGTGGTGCACACCTTCAATCCTAGCACTCAGAAGGCAGAGGCAGGTGGATATCTGAGTTTGGTTGGAGTTTGAGGGCAGCATGGTCTATAGAGCTGTTCCAAGACAGCCAGAGGTACGCAGAGAAACCCTTTCTAAAACAAAACAAAACAAAACAAAACAAACAAAATCTCCTAAAAGCCAAAGTCTCCTTATAGGACATTCTGGATTCTTCCTTTCTAGATGAATCTAGCCTATGTCAAGTTGGTAGAAAAACTAGCCAGCACACACCCGGTCTATAGTCATACATGCAAGCAAAACACTCAACACTCAAGACACATTAAAAAAAATTTTTTTTTAATTGAAAAACAAACTCAGGGCCAGTTAGATCAGGACAGCAAGAACAATCACCAAGACACTCAAGTCAGAGCTGTCTTCCGCTCCCTTCATTTGTGCCTTTCTTGCCTCCTGCACCCTCTGTCTCACTGGTGTGCTTTCCATGTCCCGTTGGTGATGGAGAGTATTTCAGTGTCAACTTCTTTTTCAGAACTCCTCAGTCACCGTCAGTTACTGGAGAAACAGCTTGTGGAAGTCCTTTTTTCTTCTTTTTTTTTTTTAGACATTTATTTTTGTGTGTGTGTATATATGTAAATTAGAGGACAATTTGCCTAAGTCAGTTCTCTCCTACACCAGTTGGGTTCTGGGAAAATATCAGATCACCAGACATGGCAGGAGCCTTCGCCCCTGAGCCTTCTGAAGTCTGTTTTGAAAGGCAAAGCTGAATCTCCTTTGACGCTGGTTATTTCCTGCCACCTTCTCCAGTCTGCTGCTACGCTACATGGCCTGTGCCTCTGCTTCTTATCAAGTGTTTACTCGGCTCCCGGGCTTTGGTTTCTTCTGTCCCTAACAACAACAAAAAAAAAGTTTTCTTTTTTTGTTTTGTTTTGTTTTCTTCAGACTGAAATTTGATAGTAGAACATAGGTGTTTCATTCTTCATTGTGTAGACATTGTGTTGATAACGTTCCTTCTTTTTTGCCCTGTACACGATTTGATTCTTAGTCCATGTTGCTTGATTGCTCAGAGCTTACGTTTTGCTACAGGTCCTATTGTGCTCCACGATGAGTGTGACTGCATGAGAGAAGTCAGGGTCCCCCTTTTGAGCTAGCTTTTCTTTGCTCTCTCTCGTTAGTAGGTCTCTGAACTGTATTACCAACCTGACACTTACCTACACTACCTGTTATTTCCACACAGACCAGAGGGGTTGGTTTGTTTGTTTGTTTGTTTGTTTTTGGCTTTTCGAGACAGGGTTTCTCTGTGTAGCCCTGGCTGTCCTGGAACTCACTCTGTAGTCCAGGCGGCCTTGAACTCAGAAATCCACCTGCTTCTGCCTCCCAAGTGCTGGGATTAAAGGCGTGCGCCACCACGTCTGGCGTTTTTTTTTTTTTTTTTTTTTTGGGGGGGGACATGATCCCTTAAAAGTGTAAAATGAACTCAAATTCAAAATCCTCCTATTTTTGCTTCCAAAATGTTGGGATTACTTAGCTAAAACAGGGATTTTGTTTTGTTTTTCTTTCTGATACAGGGTCTCACAATGGGTAGCTATGGCTGGCCTAAGACCAGGTAGACCAGGCAGACCAGACTAGCCTTGAATTTATAAAGATCTCCCTGCCTCTGTCTCTAAGAGCTAAGATCAAAGGCATGTGCCACTGCCTGGCAGGATTTTTTTAGGTAACTCTGGGAAGTAGGCCACCCAGAGTTACCTAAAAAAATCATATGATTGTCATAAGTAAACAAGCCATATGTTACCCTTTAACTATTAAAAAATTCATTTCTTCTATTTTAGATTATTTCTTTTTAGTTGCTATTTTATCTCTCTCTCTCTCTCTCTCTCTCTCTCTGTGTGTGTGTGTGTGTGTGTGTGTGTGTGTGTGTGTGTTGGGTATGCCATTATATGAAAGTCAGAACAATTTTCAGGAGACAGTTTGTTTTTCCCACCATGTGGGTTCTGAGGATTAAACTCAGTTATCAGGCGGCAGCATCAGCTATCTTGCACTTCTGATCCTCCTCTCTTTATTTACTGAGTGGAAGCAACTATAGGTGTACACCACTATGACCAGTGTATTTTAGTGCTGAAGTTCAAACTCAAGGCTTCATGTATGCTAGACAAGTGTTCATATTCTGAGCTACATATTCAGCCTAAAATTACTTTTTTTGTTTGTTTGTTTGTTTGTTTGTTTGTTTGTTTTTGAGATAGAGTCTCTGACTGGCCTTCAACCTGAAGAGATCTGCCTGTCTCCCTTTAGTTACCATCATGTCCAAGCCCTCCCTCCATCTCACCTTTCTCCCCACCAAGTCTTATGTAGTCAAGAATGACCTTGATCCTGTTTCCATCTCATGAGTGCTGGGATTATAGACATGAACACAACAGACTGAGTATGCGTGGTATCGGAGAGTAAACACAGGTCTCATTCATGCCAGGCAAACACTACCAACTAAGCAACATACCTAGCCTTTTTTTGTTCATGTTACAAGGAAAAGTATTGCTTGTATCCTTTGCTTGCCCAGTACTCTGTCTGTCTGTCTGTCTGTCTGTCTGTCTGTCTGTCTGTCTTTGAGACAGGATTTCTCTATATTGTCCTGGCTATCCTGGAACTCACTGCAGACTAGGCTGGCCTCAAACTCAAGAGACTGGCCTGTCTCTTCATCCTGAATGCTGGGGTAAAAGGCATGCACCACCACTGCCTGGCTGACCTACTACTTTTATGTGGCCTAAATTGACTTAAATTCAAAGCAGTCTTTACTTTTTCTGCCTCCTGAGTGCTGGGATAACAGATATCCATTGCTATGTCTTGTATTTATCTGTTAAAAACACTGTCCTCTCTTTTAGAGGACTCAGGTTTGATTCTCAGAACCCACATGGAAGCTTATAACTAACTCCTGTTCCAGGGAATCAGATACCCTTTTCTGACAGTCATGCACGTGGTACACAGACATAAATGGAGACCATAAGATAAAATAAAACTTTAAGAAGAAAAGAGAGCCACAGTGCTGGATCTACATAGCTCAGTGGTAAAGTGCCTGCCTACTGTAGCTGAAACCCTGTGTTTAATCCCCAGCACTAGGAGGAGAGAGGAAAGTGTAGCAAAGCGACTCGGCTGGCGGCTTATAACCCTTACCCTAGTCCTGGGCAAGCCAAAGCTGGACTGCTGTGAACGCAGAGCCAGGCTGGCTACAGAGCCAGACTATCTCAGAACAACAAATAAACAAGCAGGAGTTTCTAGAATGTGCTTTAAAATGTAAATGTCTCTAGGCACATTCTATTGTGGTTTGTAAGAGTGACATGCTGGCTGTTCCAGAGTTCAAAGCAGAGAGAGAGTTTTAAGTACTGACTTTCATGTGTGGTGCTGGCCCTACTTAAAATCCACTTTATAGATATATAAGCAAATTCAGTTAATAACTCTGACCATAGTTAAGTCCTTTTCTTCTTTCAGCCTAGTTAATCATTTAATAAATGAGAATAATAAACCATTTCACACTATTGGGGGGAGGTGTTTTAGATGGAGATATTGTATAAGCATGCATATGGAAAGGAAGCTTGTTAAATGAACTTTTAGGCTACTCAAGATCAAAGTGTTGGCCATTTCTTAGTCCATAAGAATCAGTCACCATGAATCTATATAGTTTAGTGGTGGAGTGGCTACCTAGCTTGTGGAAGACCCTGAGTTTGATTCAGAAACACTGCAAAAAGACAAAATATACAAACAGAAGACTTCCACTGTGATTGACATGGCATTCTGTTATATTTCCTAATCAGAGAGGATCAGGTAAACTTCCGAGGATTCATGAGAACATTGGCTCATTTCCGACCCATTGAGGATAACGAAAAGAGCAAAGATGTGAATGGCCCGGAACCCCTCAACAGCCGGAGCAACAAGCTGCACTGTAAGAAGCACTGTCGCCTTTCTTCCCTCTCCCCACATCTGTGTGGTCCTTTACTCGTTCTTCTTTCTGTTTCTTTTGTTTGTTTGTTTGTTTTTTCCAGACAGGGTTTCTCTGTGTAGTATTGTCTGGAACTCACCCTGTAGACCAGGCCAGCCTCAAACTCAGAGATCCGCCTGCCTCTGCTTCCCAAATGCTGGGACCCGGCTCATTTTCTTTATTTCTTTTTCTTTTTTTCTTTCAAAGATTTATTTATTTTATGTATGTGAATATACCATTGCTCGCTCCAGACACACCAGAAGAGGGCATTACACCCCATTACAGATGGTTGTAAGCCACCATGTGGTTTCTGGGAATTGAACTCAGAGCCTCTGGAAGAGCAGTCAGTGCTCTTAATTACTGAGCTATCTCTTCACTCTTTCTACTGAGCCACATCTGTAGTCCCACTAAGAGGTTTTTTTGTTTGTTTGTTTGTTTGTTTTTCGAGACAGAGTTTCTCTGTGTAGTCCTGGCTGTCCTGGAACTCACTTCATAGACCAGAACTCAGAAATTCGCCTGCCTCTGCCTCCCGAGTTCTGGGATTAAAGGCGTGCGCCACCACGCCCGGGTCGCTGAGAGATTCTTAATGTTGTGCTTCCAATATTACTTTGCATATACCGAGTGTTACCTGCCATTGTACTTGATTTATCTCCTGTGTGCCAGACCCTGTAGAAGGTACTAGAGTGACAGGGAACAAGACCCCATGCCCTGACTGTGAGAGTTAATGTTGGTCATCCATCTATTTTTAGAATTTAATAGATTGTGGCTTTTACTAACATACCAGTACAAAGTGGCACTTTCCTGTGCCTCTTGCCTTCCTTTCTTTCCATACTTACTACATTTCCTTCTGCCCTGGTTGAACTATTGCCCAATCCCTTACAAAACTTTTCCAGGAAGCTGAAGTTGAATTTCTACTTTTCTTTCAACACAAGTTGATACTGAAATTGTGTGAAATTAATTGAGCCCAACTCTGCCCTGAAAGGGTGCATGGTGGTGCCCAGAAGTTTGTGAAGGTACAAATTAAATGGTGCTCCCAATGATTTACAGATACTAGGTTTGAGCTCAGCGGTTAAAAGCACTGACTGTTCTGAAGGTCCTGAGTTCAAATTCTAGCAACCACATGGTGGCTCACAACCACCTGTAATAAGATCTGACTCTTTTGGAGTGTCTGAAGACAGCTACAGTGTACTTATAATAAATAAATCTTTTTTTAAAAAAAATATTTATTTATTTATTTATTTATTTATTATTTGTAAGTACACTGTAGCTGTCAGAAGAGGGGGTCAGATTTCGTTACAGATGGTTGTGAGCCACCATGTGGTTGCTGGGATTTGAACTCAGGACCTTTGGAAGAGCAGTCAGTGCTCTTAACCGCTGAGCCATCTCACCAGCCCCATAATGAATAAATCTTAAAAAAAAAGAAAGAGGGCTGGTGAGAATACTCAGCGGGTAAGAGCACCCGACTGCTCTTCTGAAGGTCCAGAGTTCTAATCCCAGCAACCACATGGTGGCTCACAACCATCCTTAAGGAGATCTGACTCCACTCTTCTGGGGTGTCTGAAGACAGCTACAGTGTACTTACATATAATAAATAAATAAATCTTTAAAAAAAAAAAGAGAGAGAGAGAAAGAAAGAAAAATAAATATTAGAGCAAATTCAAGTGAGTTGGCGTACATGATGCTGTATTTACAGCATATACATACATGATGCTGCATTTGCATACACGATGCTGCATTTACAGCATTTACATACATGATGCTTCATTTACACACCTGATGCTGCATTTGCATACATTTGACAAGTATTTCCTCCCATTTCTGGCTGTCAGACTGTGTCTGCTCATCTTCTTAGGAGAAGTGTGAGTTCATTTTTGTTGGCTTTTATGGTGCAGTTTGAGAATCACTAATGTACAGGAAAGATTTTTGAACAAAAGTGCTAAGACTTGCTTCACCTCCACATCATGGTTCTTACAGAAGAGCAAAAAATTTCAGTAGAAACAAAGCTGAATACAGACAACAGAATCCTGTGAACGACCCTCATATTTATTATAAACTTAACTAATGAACAACATTTTCTTCTTTCAGTACCAAGTACTGTTTGCTTCATGCAAAGCCTTCTGTCTGCGGGTTTAGTGTTTTTATTTATTAAGTTATTTCTTTTTTGTTTGTCGTTTTTTGGTGTTTTGCTTTGTTTTGTTTTGTTTTTGAGATCGGGTTTCTGTGTATAGCCCTGGCCTTTGTAAACTTTGCATACCAGGCTCGCCTCAACTCACAGAGATCCTCCTCTCTCTGGGATCAAAGACATGTGCCACTACAGCCAGCCTAAGTTATCTCTACTATTGGTATAGACAGTCTCACATTGTAGTCCAGACAAGTCTCAGACTTGGGAGATTCTCGGCCTCCCGAGAGCCACCATATCCAGCCGTGATGAGTGGTTTAACATATGCTAGCAATGTCTACCTGATCTTCATACCGGAGTGTAAACATGAGGTTTAACATATGCTAGCAATGTCTACCTGATCTTCATACCAGAGTGTAAACATGAGTGGTTTAACATATGCTAGCGATGTCTACCTGATCTTTATACCAGAGTGTAAACATGA
>NC_034592.1:102998097-103000402 GCF_900095145.1 Mus pahari
CGATGTCTACCTGATCTTTATACCAGAGTGTAAACATGAGTGGTTTAACATATGCTAGCGATGTCTACCTGATCTTCATACCAGAGTGTAAACATCGTTTTGTGGGTCTTGAGACCAAGAGATAATGAATAATTGGAAAAATTAGTTGTAGCATAGAACCAGAGAAAAGGACACACAATCCCACTTCACAGTAAACACTCATTCTCTTGGTAGTTTTGATGTTGATCCAGTAGTTATCTTTCCTTTTTCTTTTTTCTGTTTGTTTGTTTGTTTGTTTGTTTGTTTCAAGGTAGGGTCTCACTATGTAGCTCTGGCTGTCCTAAAACTCACTATACAGACCAGGTGGCCTTGAGTTCATAGGAATCTGCTTACCTCTACATCCAGAGTACTGGGATTAAAGGGTGGGCTACCTTGCC
This sequence comes from Mus pahari, assembly GCF_900095145.1. Lineage (NCBI taxonomy): Eukaryota > Metazoa > Chordata > Mammalia > Rodentia > Muridae > Mus > Mus pahari. The sequence continues at coordinate 102,998,514 of NC_034592.1, forward strand.
CAACTTGAGCTGTTTTCTTCAATGTGCCTCTGCTGATGGAGGTTGGATCATGTCTTTATTATACATCAAATAACAGGATGTGGTATTTGGTCAAAGAACCATCTTAACCTTGAATTGCTGAGGTACACAAATGATAAATGGAAAACCTGGCAATAAATGCCATGTGAGACAGATAAAACCCGTTTGTATTGCTTCCAGAATCACAGGTACCTGGGTAGTAGACATTTTGAGAAAAAAAATTCTTTCTTTTCACAGTCATGTATTTCTTTATCTATAGATCCAAGGGTTAAAAGGAATATTCTACAAGAACCTCTGTTCTTTTTTGGTTTTTCGAGACAGGGTTTCTCTGTATAGCTCTGGCTGTCCTGGAACTCACTTTGTAGACCAGGCTGGCCTCGAATTCAGGAATCCACCTGCTTCTGCCTCCCAAGTGTTGGGATTGAACCTCTGTTCTTGAACAGGGAATTACAGCTTTTCCTGAAGCAGCTTTGTGTATTTATGAACATAGATTTCTCTTTTTTTTTCCCTTAAAGGCAAGGTCTCACTATGTAGATTTGGCTGGTCTGAAATTGATATTTGGACAAGGCTGGCCTCCGAATTCAACTGAGATTTGCCTATCTTTGCCTCTTAAGTGTTAGGATTAAGGGATGCACCACCATACCCTCCCGAGCATTTCTTTTAAAAACAAACGCTTCCTAGAAGCTGCAGACATGACTTACAGGTTAATAGGACTAGCTGTTCTTCCAGAGGACCCATGTTCTAATCCAGCACAAACATGGCAGCTTACAACCATCTATAACTCGAGTCCCAGAGAAGTCTGATGGCCTCTTCTGGCCTCTTTGGGCACAGAATATGCACATGATGCACAGACAAAATATGCAAGCAAAAGCCGAGACATTTTAAATAAATAAACTTTAAAAAATTATTTAAAAAAATGTTTCCTTCTGAAAGTGGGTGTGGTAGCATGTGCCTGTGATCCCAGCGTTCAGAAAGTGGACGAAAAAGTATCACAAGTTCAAAGACATCCTCAGGCTGGTGATGGTGATGCTCACCTTTAACCCCAGAGCTAGGAGGTGATGGTGATGCTCACCTTTAACCCCAGAGCTAGGGGGCAGTGGCAGGTGTCAGCACAGCCAGAGCTACAGATATAAACCCTGTCTCAAAACCAAAGTCAACCAACCAATCAATCAATAGTTACAAAGTCATCCTCGGCTATGGAGGTGAGTTCAAGGCCAGCTTGGGATAGAGACTCTGTCTCAAAAAAACAAGACAGAACAAAGCAGTCTGTGCTTGGGCTCAGGTATGTGTCTGCATTCCTGGATACTTAAGAAGCTTCCAGCCAGGGGTACCTTCAAGCTTTGGCAGGGTAGCAATTAGGGTAAAATGGAGATTATTAGATACAGAGTTTCAGGTTGTAAATTGAAAATATCCTTGCTGGGACTAGAAAGATGGCTTAGCCCTTTATTAAGAGCATTGATTAGCCGGGCGTGGTGGTCCATGCCTTTAATCCCAGCACTCGGGAGGCAGAGGCAAGCGGATTTCTGAGTTCGAGGCCAGCCTGGTGTACGAAGTGAGTTCCAGGACAGCCAGGGCTATACAGAGAAACCTTGTCTCGAAAAAAACAAAAAAAAAAAAAGAGCATTGATTGTTCTTCCAGAGGCCCTAGGTTCAATTCCCAGAACTCACTTGGCAGTTACAGCTGTCTGTAACTCCAGTTCCAGGGTGTCTGACAGCTTCACACAAAGAGACAGACATGCAGGCAAAACATCAGTGATCAGTGCACATAAAGTAAAAATAAACACATTATTAAAAAGAGAAAATATCCTTGCCTTTGGTGTGTGTGTGTGTGTGTGTGTGTGTGTGTGTGTGTGTGTGTGTGTGTGTGTGTG
>NC_034592.1:103000414-103001658 GCF_900095145.1 Mus pahari
AAAAAAAAAAAAAAACAAAAAAAAAAGTGTGTGCGCCACCACCGCTTACACAGTAGGTCTTAATTATGGTAAAAATGAATAGGTTTTACACTCCTGTATTCATCCTCCCTCCCTCTTCCCCCTCCCCCCCTCTTTTTTAAAGGTTTATTTACTTATTTTTTGTATATGAGTACACCATTGCTCTCTTCAGACACACCAGAAGAGGGTATCAGATCCTATTACAGATGGTTCTCTTAGCTGCTGAGCCGTCTCTCTAGCCGGAATTCTCTCTTTTACGTTGACATGAAGCAAGATTCTTGTATAGCCTGCTTTCTAAAAGGCTTATGTATTGTTAAAGTAGCCTGCTTTGTAAAGGGCTTATGTATTGTTAAAGAGAGAAACTTAAGTTGGGAGGGATGGAGAGATGACTCACTCGGGCTAAGGATACTTGCTGAGCAGTGGAGGTTAGGAGCTCCGCCCAAATGATGTCAGGTATATTGTGCACAACTGTAATCCCAGGTCCAGTGGTAGGGTTGGGTGGTGTTTATAGACATCAGGGTTGATTTTATTTGAAATTCCAGTTCTTGCTGGGCACTGTGATGTCTGTAATCCCAGCACTTAGGAAGTAGAAGTACACAGATCAAGAGTTCATGGCCAGCTGTAGCCAAATATTGAGCTTAAGGCCAGCCTAAGCTACATAAGAATCCTGTCTTAAAATGCAAAAACAAATAAAAGAAATTCCAGTTCTTTAGTAGAAGGAAATTTGAAATTTGACAGAGTATCTTACAAACCCATTCTCCTAAGCTCCACTGAACCCCTGCTGTGGTCCTTGTGTGGCTCCTGATGGTTTCTCTGAGTTGTGAGTGACTTAACTTACAGAAGGACTTAAGGGAGCTGGGGTTAGGGGGAGTTCTTTCTTTGTTCCCTCATTCCACTATAGAAAAGAGATTCTTGGCTTTCTTTTATTAATTTTTCTGATGTATTGGAAGACAGACCACATTCATCAAATTTAACATGCTTACAGCAAGTCTGTCTGTCTGTCCCTCCTCCTCCTCCTCCTCCTCCTCCTCTTCTTCCTTCTTCTTTCTTCTTCTTCTTCTTCTTCTTCTTCTTCTTCTTCTTCTTCTTCTTCTTCTTCTTCTTCTTCTTCTTCTTCTTCCTCCTCCTCCTCTTCTTCCTTCTTTCTTCTTCTTCTTCTTCTTCTTCTTCTTCTTCTTCTTCTTCTTCTTCTTCTTCTTCTTCTTCTTCTTCTTCTTCTTCTTCTT
>NC_034592.1:103001863-103009923 GCF_900095145.1 Mus pahari
CTTCTTCTTCTTCTTCTTCTTCTTCTTCTTCTTCTTCCTCCTCCTCCTCCTCCTCCTCCTCCTCCTTCTTCTTTCTTCTTCTTCTTTCTTCTTCTTTTGGTTTTTCAAGATAGAGTTTCTCTATGCAACAGCCCTGACTGTTCTGGAACTTCATTAGTAGACCAGGCTAGTCTTGAACTCACAGAGATCTGCTTATTTAAAGGCATTCGCCACCAACACCTGGCCCTGGTAGGACTTTTAAAGACACTGAAAATTTTAAGAAATTGAGACTTTGTAGATATAGTGGGGCACACTTACAATCCCAGCACTTGGGACGCAGAGGCAGGCAGATCTCTGAGTTCCAGGACAGTCAGGGCTACACAGAGAAACCCTGTCTCAAAAAACCAAACAACAAAAACCTGAAAAAGTCCTACTAGGAATGGCAGTTGTCTTGGGAAATCTGTTTATTGGCTATCAGTTTCTGTCTTATCCTTGTGTGTTCAGCTCTTTGAGACAGGACAAAGCACTACAAATTTCCCACTGTCTTCTTGTGTTTTCATACCAGTTGCTTTCAGACTCTATGATTTGGATAAAGATGACAAGATCTCCCGTGATGAGCTGTTACAGGTATGTGAGAAAGTTTCAGAACAGTGTGTATTTTGGGTCCTGACTTTATTTTTATGGGCAGCAGTTGTTCTTTCTTTTCAGTAAACATTGTTTTAATCCCTGCCTTGGAAAGAGTCCTTTTACAGATAAAAGGCAGAGGAGAAGACCAGGAAATACTTGCTGTGGGTCACTTGAGACTTCACGGATGGACAGTCTCATCTGCTGGCAGTCTCTGAGGTCCTGAGTGACATAAGGAAATAAACAGCGTGGCTGGCTTACACCGCTTAGCTGTTGACGGATCAACTTGTTAGCAGCAAGTTAATTCTAAGGACTCTGAAGTAAATTCTGCTGTTTAGTGTCTTCTTGGACTAGGTGTCAGTCAAGGGACCACTGTGGCTGCCATCCACCCAATAGTTGGTAGCTGTAGGGGATGCTTCCCTGTATCCCAGCTATGACTGGTGATTGCCTGGTTTGTGTTGCTCAGCATCTCTTTCTCTTTTTATAAGTTTAGGACAGTAGGAGCCTGGCCCTTTCATTGAGTCTAGAAGACCCCAGATAGCTAGGACACTGAGAAATTTCCATTGGGCAAGTTTCAAGATATATCTAAAAGGAAAAGTACTTTCTGCTCTTTAGTAAATCGGAACTCATTTTATATCTTCATAAAACTTAGAAGTTGAAGCCTGCCCAGATCAGATTAAGGACCAACTCAGTCTTTGTACATTTCAATGAGAAAATCCAAACCAGGAGGCCAGTGGTAGTGTGCCCTGGCCATTGCTTTAAAAACAAAACAAAATCACATATAATATTTACTTATTCTCTTGAGAATTTCATACATGGATGTGATATATTTGATCATGTATGCCTTCCCCCTCAGCTTTTCTTATCCCCTTCAAAACATCCCCTCCCAGCATGCGTCCAGTCAGTGCTGCCTATGTACACATGTACATTGGGCCCTCTGTTGGAACATGGGCAGCCTATAGTACACGCCAACAATAGATGACTGTTTCTCCTCCAGCAGCCCAATGCCAGCAGCAGTCCCTCAGCTGTGGGTGGCTCTCGTGAGCCCCTTCCCTCCCATACTTGATGTTGACTTTGCCTTTTAGTTTTAAAGTAGGAATAGCTTTTTTTCAGTGAGAACTATACTGTTTCAGTAAAAGTTACACCCATGGCCTTTGAGGATTGAAAAGACAGAAGCAGCCATTCCAAGTTACATATTTTCATCCCGTGGTCCAGATCTGGCTGCCAGAAAGATGATTTTGAAATGGAGAGTGGGTTTATTTTCTATTATTAGGATTTGTAAACAATTTTGTGACATGGGATGAGAACGTTATTGTGGGGCCAGGAATGGCTTTGTCACAGATGTACTCCTGGATTGGGGAGGTATCTAGGCAACTAGTTTTAGCCTAGCAAGGAGAGAGCAGTTTACCAAAGTTGGCGAAGAGAACAGAGTTTGTCTTTCTTTTCTTTTCTTTTTTTTTTAGATTTATTTATTTATTATATGTAAGTACACTGTAGCTGTCTTCAGACACTCCAGAAGAGGGAGTCAGATCTTGTTACGGATGGTTATGAGCCACTATGTGGTTGCTGGGATTTGAACTCTGGACCTTTGGAAGAGCAGTCGGGTGCTCTTACCCACTGAGCCATCTCACCAGCCCCAGAGTTTGTCTTTCTAGACACTGCAATTTCTAAAGAATTAGGTGAATAGTGTAGTCTGTATTGTGTCACTTATACTTAAGCAGAGATGCTTGCTGTATTCACAGATCCATTTCATGAGACAGCATATCTCGGATTTTATAAAGGCTGTATGAGAAAATACTGTCCAAACTCTTTATTTTCACCTAGATTTAAAAAAAAAGAAAGAAAAAAAGAAAAAAAAAAAAAAAAAGCAAACCAGGGCTGAGAGGCAGGTGTAGTGGTTAGGAGCACTGGCTGTGTTGGAGAGGGCTTGGTCAGATTCAGCTGCCTGCACCCACACGACGGCTCACAACCACCTGGGTCAGGGGATACAGTGCGCTCTGCAGAAAGAGGGCTGGGATGGGACTCAGTGGCAGAAGGGCACATGGCATGTACCGCCCTGGGTTTCTTTGAGAAGACCACACACTTTTAAAAGGGGAGGAACTTGCATAGAGAAACTAAATAATAGGAACAATTAAATAATAGTAAATTTTCATTAGTTTGTGAACTTCCAAGTGGATTACTAAATGATGAGATAGACGGGTGGAAGACACCCTGACCTGGGGATCGAGCCTGGAAACCTCTGCCAGACCAGGTTCCTGGCAGGTTCCTTTGGTTCCTAGGACCTGGGTCAAACCACTTCCAGACTTCTTGTCCTCATCAAAGTCTGGATAAAGGTATTTTATTACATACCACCCTTGCCCACCTCCCAACATGAACACACACACACACACACACACACACACACACACACACATATTCTAGCTCTATTTCTCAATGTGGTGCCCTGGGCCTCAGACATGTTAGGCAGCATTCTGTTCACAATCCTCTCCACAGCCCATGCTCTTAACATTCTCCAGGCAAAACACCTCAGGAACTGATTGAACTGATATCTTAGGAGGCTGCAATTTGGGGATCAATTTGTCTGCTTGGTATTTCCCATCTGGTGGAGGTGCCAATGACTTTACCCAAATGATACTTAGTAATGTAACTTCTTAAAATTGTTTCTAGTATTTTAGTTTATATATTTGTGCATTTTGCCTGCATGAATGCCAGTGTACCACATCCATGATTGGTTCCCAGGGAGGCCAGAAGAGGGTAATTGTATTGCCTGGAATTAGAGTTATAGACACTTGGAAGCTAGAGAGATGGCTTAGCGGTTAAGAGCACTGGATGTTCTTCCAGAGGTCCTGAGTTCATTTTCCAACAACCATATGCTAGCTCATAGCCATTTATAATGAGATCTGGTGCCTCTTCTGCCCTGTAGGCCTATGTGCAGACAGAATGCTGTATACATAATAAATAAATCTTAAAAAAAAAAAAAAGAATTACAGACAGTTGTGAGTACTGGTGGTAAACAAACCCTAGTCAGCCAGAAGAGCAGCCAGTGCTCTTAACCCTCAGGTGGCAGCTTCTGGGTTTTAAGAACTAATTAATTGCAATGTGAGGGAGTATATATAATTAGTAGCAGCTATTTGAAAAGCTGAGGAAGATTGTTGGCATCTAAGCTTTCAAGGCCAGCCTGAACAATGTAGCAAAGCAGTCTAAAAAACAGTCCCTGCCCCCCACCCCCACCCCGAAAAGAGTAAGAAACAGTACACTGCCGTGAAGGTTAAAGGAGTGGAGGTGGAAGAAGGCCTGTGACACTTAGGTAGAGGACACTGAGGTTACCGAAGGTACCGCGTTTGTGTATGTGTGGTACTGCATTCTGCCACTGAACTATATCCTAGATACCACCACCTTTAAGAGCGCTTCACTAAGTTCACCCAAACTAGACTCAGCTTGTAATTCTCTCATGTCAGCTTCCTGAGCAGTCCTCAAGGAGATTTGTATGAGCTGTAACCTATAAATAACGGCTTAATGCTCCTGCTCACAGAGGACTGCTTTGTCTTAGCTTTCAGAACAACCCACCATGATGCAGCAGGACACCCAAGGGACAGGCTGTCCCTCACAGCCCCATCACGCCTGTGTCTAAGCAGAAAGAGTCTGGACTGTTGATATGGGGAGGATAGGTGGGAGGAGTGGCTTTGCCAGAGATCTGCTCATTTCCTTTGTGAATAATTGCCTAGATAATAAGCTAAGAATCTCAGGTGGGGAATGTGAAGCAGTCGAAGGAAAGGGGAAGGGAGGTGACTTAGTCTCCAGCCCCCTTCAAGGCTCTTGGTCTTGTAGGTTCTGCGGATGATGGTTGGAGTGAATATCTCAGATGAGCAGCTGGGCAGTATTGCGGACAGGACCATCCAGGAGGCTGACCAAGATGGGGATAGTGCCATATCTTTTACTGAATTCGTTAAGGTGCGTCCTTTTTCCTCTTAATTCTTTTTTATTAGCACATTGGTTATATATAATGGATTTCCTTATAACATTTTCATACATGTATATATTTTGATCATCTTCGCTCTGTTCTACTTGCTGGTTCTCTTATATTTCTAACTCGTCTGACTATGTTCATGTCTTTTAGGAGGGGGTGAAGATAAGAGTTTAAATTAGTATTATTTGTAGGAGCATGAGGGCCATATGAGTGGCTACACTACTGAAGGAAATGTCTTTCCCCACAACCATTATCTGCCTGTGGGTCCTCAGTGATGGTGTGCCCTTATGCGACTCTTCCCCCTACCTTTTGGTTTTATGTTAAATCTACTGCATAGGAGGAGAAGGTTGCTAATTATTTACAAAGGTTCTCAGAATGATCATAATCTTAATGATAAGTTGCTTTTGCTTTTTCAATCCCAGGTTTTGGAGAAAGTGGATGTAGAACAGAAGATGAGCATCCGATTTCTTCACTAAAGGACAGAGACCAAATTATTCTTGCTTTCTAGTATTTAAGAACTGAAACTTCTGTCCTCCAGCCCAACCCCATCCTGTCATCCCCTTTTCCCAGAATACTACAGCTCTTGCATGACAACCTGAAGTCTCTCCTGTCCATACANACTTGCCTTTGGTGTATAAACAGGGCGTTACAGAATGGTGCCCTCTGTCTACTTGTGTTCAGTATCCACCCACCGGGTCCTTAGTTGTCAGTACNATCTTCCCCTGTCTGCTGCTGAGTGCCATGCATCCATCCTGTCTGGGGAAATGAACCAGCCAGCAAAGCTCCCACTGGANGGGGACCATATCCATGCTGCCTTCCCTGCATCAAGCCTCCACCATGTTTCTGTGACCTTGTGTCCTATTGTCCTTGTGTCTGTTACTTCCTACCTCTCAATCATCCAACCTTCTCTCCATTCAGTCTTTCAGCTGCCCTCCTGTCGTTGAGATTCCCTGCATTCTACTTGATTCTGGGCTCTGGGCTCTGCTGTTAAGCCTGTTTCTGATGTGGCAGGATAGTCAGTGGTCTGGTGAGTTCTATCTACCTTCTGATGTGTCTCTGGGACNTGGTTACCTATCCAGGAGCTTCTCAGCAAGCAGTACTGCTCTTGGAAGCATGTGACTCCCTTGGGCCCCTGTATTGCTCTGTTGTTGAAGGGCTTANGAGCAGACATGTTCTTAATAGGTGGTCATGGTGAGGCTTGTAGAGCCATGTCTTCTAGGTGGCTTCCCAGGTCTCTCTACCTCTGACTTTTTCATTTCAAACATATTTATGTGGCTTTTCTGGGTACAGTGTTGACATTCAGAAAATATTCTAATGCCTGCCAGTTTGCTTCTCTTTGGGACATTGTCACCANCCATGTGGCTCTTCTGACAATATGGTAGANGGCCTTCCTGTAGTTTTCTGATCAAGGGCAGGCACCCTGGAGAGCTGGCCACACTTGCTCTACAGCATGGGCTATGCCTCAGTGTTCTGTACACTGGAAGACTCTTCACATGTCCAAACAGAAAGACTAGTGCTANAGAAGTGCCTGACTTACCTCAGTCCTAAAGAATTAGATTGTCCTCAGTGTCTTAAAGTTTTGCACAAAACTCTGAATGAATTTTATACTTGGCAAATTTTAATGCTGGAAGATGTGTAGTCAGTTCATAATCCTGGTCCAGGCCTTGAGTGTATTGTCTCACGAGCTTCCTGATGACATGACGTCCTAGCTCCCTGTGTATGCTACACAGGTCCCTGAGAAGCATGGGGACAAGGATTGGTGGCACCAACTGAGGTGACATTAGAGGTCTTTGAGTGACCCAGCTCAACTTCTCTGCCAATGTCAGCTTGATTTANATTTCACTGAATCAGGCTGCTTCTGTCCTGTGTCCCTGTGAATCTGCTTTTGGCTGACTTTCTCTGATGTTGCTTCCTTGCTTGCTTGCTTCGTTGCTTTGGAAGGATATCCAAGATGTGTNAACAATTCTTTAGTAAATAAATTGCTATTAACCCAAACAAACAAAAACACTGCAAAGAGGATGGGTAAAGGTGAGCAGCAGGGGAGTGGCTGGNATCGATGACTGGGGCTACAGGAACTGGGGATTCTTTACGAAATAGCTGTCAGACTTTGTGATCAAATGATGTGATATAAGAATTGTATAAAGGGAATAATTGTCTGATATTGATTTGTTTGAGAAGTACTTGAGAAGCTTCTTGATTTAAATATTTAAACTTTCTAAGATTATGCCCCCCTTGGCTGTGTATAGCAAACTGTTTTTATCCACAGTTGTGCCTTATTGTCCCATTAAAATTGTATTCCTCAATTCATCAATAAATTAATTGTCGTTAAAACAAAAGAACTTGGTTGACTTTTATCTGGTGTTTTATAACAATTTTATGTAACTCAAGTGTCCTAAGGTTGAAATGATGTAGTGTCTCCCTTGTTCAGATTTATGCTTATAACATCAGTTGCAGGTATATGTCACTGCTGCCTGGACCTGTGATATACATTCATCTAGGGATTCAGTTTGCTAAGAGGCACAGTGTTTCAGCTCTGGCCTCTTCATATGAATTCTAAGGAAGATCTAATATATTTTCTGTCTGTCTGTCTGTGTGTGTGATATAGAGTCTTATCTGCCTAACTGGCTTGGAATTTGCCATATAGATCAGGCCAACCTCAAAATTGCAACAATCCTTCCATGTTAGCTTTCCAAGTGCTATGCTTACAAATGTGGACCCAAACACATCCACTGGAGGTGGAGACATAAGGATCAGGGGGTCAAGCTTGCTACATGCTGAGTTTGAAGCCAGCCTGGACTACCTGCAAGAGCTGCTCTGACAGAGGACCAGGGTTGGCTTCTCAGCATGTGAACAACAGCTTTAGAACTGTTCCTTAACTCCAGTGTCAGGGCATCTGGCGCCCTCTTCAGGCCTCTGATGGCATGAGACATACACACATGCACCAGGCAAAACATTCTCTATACATAAAATGCCATTTTTAAAAATGGAAACAATCCCACATGATAGACATTCTACTATAGATCAACAAATCTCAGTTCGCTCCCTCTGTAGATCTCACAACACCTCTAAAAAAGGGCGTAAAGCCCATTGTGGTGGAATGTGTTGGTGATTCTAGCACTTGGAAGACAGGCAGGAGGCGTAGGAATTCAAGTCCATGCTCCAAGTCAGAGGCCCTGTTTCAAAAACAGCGGGGTTTGAACTTGGCTTGGCAGCTAACATACTGCTCTTACAGAGAGGTTCAGAGTTCTGTTCTCAGCATTCATCCTGATTGGCTCATGGTGGCTCCAGCTCAAGAGGAATCCAGTGTTCTGGCCTCTGCTCACAGGAACACTCAGATTAACACCTTTTACACACACAAACCTGTGCAATTAAAAATAAAGTCTATAGCCGGGCTTGGTGGCGCATGCCTTTAATCCCAGCACTTGGGAGGCAGAGGCAGGCAGATTTCTGAGTTCGAGGCCAGCCTGGTCTACAGAGTGAGTTCCAGGAC
>NC_034592.1:103010773-103021986 GCF_900095145.1 Mus pahari
CTCTCTCTCTCTCTCTCTCTCTCTCTCTCTCTCTCTCTCTCTCTCTCTCTCTCAATCAGTCTCATTGTGTACAAGTTGGCATGGAACTCAAGACACAGAACAAGCTAGCCATGACCTCAGAACCGGCCTCTGCCTCTGGGGTGAAGGTGTGCGCTGCTGATCCTGGCTGTGGTGCTCAGTTTCTTGAGGGAAAGATTTCTGTTCTCTGCCAGCATTGAAAGAACAAATTTCTAGCTGCTATCAAAATATGTCTTGTAGGATGTCATTTAGAAGAATGGCCATGGGAACTCTCATTATTTGAACTAATTTTCTCAAAATTGAATTGATTTCAAAGAATACGTGTGCTGTTTTGGGTCTTTCGTGTGCTCCATTTTTTGGTGGAGTGGGAGCTGAAGCAGCCTTTTATTAGTGTTCTGTGAGTGCATTTGTACCCTGTCACCTCTGTAGTCACCAAGAAGTCAGAAGTGGAGAAAGGTGCTGTGTCCATCTTGGGTCCTAGAACCCAGAGTAGGGTCTTCCAGGGAATGAAGAAAGGACAGATAGGTGATACACATGAACATGTACACTAAAGCTATAAGGTAGGGTTCTGGTATGGCTATCTCTGCAACCTGGAACCTTGGTGTGTTAGTACACCACAGGCAGAGGGGTTACCTAGCTTCTGAATGAGGCCTCTGTAATCAGCAATTTCAGATTTAAATAGACCTTAAACATCTTGGAGGAGGAAACCCAGTTGCTAGTCTGCACACCCAAGTTTGTCCCCATGGACACTTGTTTTCAGATTCTCCAGGATGCTTTGCCATTTCCATATGTGTAACAGCTTTGCAAAATTGTTCATGTCATGGTACACGTTCAGTGAGGACTTCACTCACTCAGACCTTCCTCCATTCTCTACCGAAAGGAAAGATGCAGACGGCAAACTGCAGAGGGGCTGAGAGTAGACTTGAGAGACAGTCCGTTTTCTACTTGGCAATACTTTCCCAAAGGATTTCATAAGGAAATGAAATGGTTTGAGATGCTGGGGGAAGCAATTTGATGAGCACTGAGAAACTGATGAAGAACTGAATATGTTATATCAGTCTCTCACATATTGCAAGGACTACTTATTTGATCTTTTTAAAGATTAATTTGCTTTATGTCTTAGTCAGGGTTTCTATTCCTGCACAAACATCATGACCAAGAAGCAAGTTGGGGAGGAAAGGGTTTATTCAGCTTACACTTCCATATTGCTGTTCATCACTGAAGAAGTCAGGACTGGAACTCAAGCAGGTCAGGGAGCAGGAGCTGATGCAGAGGCCATGGAGGCCATTTCTTTACTGGCTTGCCTCCCCTGGCTTGCTCAGCCTGCACTCTTATAGAACCCAAGACTACCAGCCCAGAGATGGCACCACCACAAGGGGACCTTCCCCCTTGATCACTAATTGAGAAAATGCCTTACAGCTGGATCTTGGGTTGGAGGCATTTCCCCAACTGAAGCTCCTTTCTGTGATAACTCCACCTGTGTCAAGTTGACACAAACTAGCCAGTACACTTTATATATATGAGTGTTTCCTATGTGTATGGATATGCAATATGCACTGTGTGCATGTTTGGTGCCAGTGGAGGTCAGGAGAATGTTGGATCTCCTGGGCATTGAGTCATGGATGGTTGTGAACCACTATATGGGTGCTAGGAACTGAATCCAGGTCCTCTGTAAGAACAGCAAGTGTTCATAACCTCTGAGCCATCTCTCCAACCCTGCAGAAACCATCAGACTGTTACCGCAATAAAACCTTCTGATGGGGGGCTGGTGAGATGGCTCAGTGGGTAAGAGCACCCAACTGCTCTTCCAAAGGTACAGAGTTCAAATCCCAGCAACCACATGGTGGCTCACAACCATCCTTAACGAGATCTGACTCTCTCTTCTGGGGTGTTTGAGGACAGCTACAGTGTACTTACATATAATAAATAAATAAATCTTTTTAAAAAAACCTTCTGATGTTAATCTTGTGTCCTAGTTCACTTTGGGGAAGGAAATGGCTTATTTGAACTTCCAGGTTTCACCCCATCATCGAGAGAAGTCAGGGTTGGAACTTAAGCAGAGACCACAGAGAACACTGCTTGGCTTCTCTTGCCATCTTGCTTTCTTACACAGCACAGATCCACCCATCCAGGCAAGGCACCATACACAATGAGCCGGGCCCTCCCACATCAGTCATTCATCAAGGAAATGTCCCTACAGACATGTGCACAAGCCAACCTGATGGAGGCAATTCTTCACTCGAGGTTACCTCGTCCTAGGTAACTCTAGATGTGTCAAGCTGACAAAACTAACCAGCACATTTCAAAATTAATTTTATAATAGAAAATAAATAGGGCTGAGGACATAGCTTGGTAGGTAGAATGCTTGCTTAACATGCAGAGTTCTAAGTTCCAGACCCAACACTATATAAAGCCAGGTATGCTGGCACATGTCTCAGCATGGGAGATGAAAGCAGGGGCATCAGCACTTCATGATCGCCTTTTAAAATTTCTTTCTTTTTATGTGGGTGAGTGCCTGCATGCACATTTGTCTACCATGTGCATGCAATGTCCATGGTGGCCAGAAGAGGGCGTGTGTCCTCTGGAACTGTAGTTCCAGATGGTTTTGAGCCAGCACTTAGCTGCTGGGAAATGAGATGTCCTCTGTAAGAATAGACAGTACACTTAACCAGTGAGCCATCTCTAGCCCTTCAGGGCTGGTTTTGCTACAGAAAATACAGTCTTCAAAAAAAGTGATTAAGCAAAAGTATGTATTTATCAGATCAATGGACTGGGCACAGTGTTACTGATATTATTTGTGAGGTTAAAATGAAAGAAAATTAGTTGGATTATAGTTGAATACCATATACAAAAAATGTAGAAAACCAGAGTTAACAGTACTGGAGAAATCAATTTCAAGATTTACTTACAGCCTGGCAGTGGTGGCACATGCCTTTAAACCTAGCACTTGGAAGAAAGAAGCTTAGGGCTACACAGAGAAACTCTGTCCTTTTTTTTTTTTTTTTTAGATTTATTTATTTATTTTATGTATATGAGTACACTGTCTCTGCCTTCAGACACACCAGAAGAGGGCATTGAATCCCATTACAGATGTTTGTGAGCCACAATGTGGTTGCTGGGAATTGAACTTAGGACCTTTGGAAGAGCAGTCAGTGCTCTTAACCACTAAACTATCTCTCCAGGCTGAGAAACTGTCTTAAAAAACAAAAACAACAAAAAAAGTTATACTTAGTATAGTGCTACAATAATTAAGACTGTGTGGTATTCTTCAGCCTCAATTTTGGGGGTGGGGTGCCAAGGGGACTGGGTTTGTTTATATGGTCTCAGCTAGTCTGGAAGGCCACACTGTTGACCAGGCTGGCCTCAAACTCAAAGAAATCTGCTTGCCTCTGCCTCCTGAGTGCTGTTTTAAAGGTGTGTGCCACCACTACCCCCGCCCCAATTTTTTTTTTAAAAGATTTATTTATTTATTATATGTAAGTACACTGTAGCTGTCTTCAGACACTACAAAGAGGGCATCAGATCTTGTTACGGATGGTTATGAGCCACCATGTGGTTGCTGGGATTTGAACTCAGGACCTTCGGAAGAGCAGTCGGGTGCTCTTACCCACTGAGCCATCTCACCAGCCCTCCAATTCTTAAAAGTAAACATTTTCAAGAAAAATAAAAACTACAAACCTAACCAAATGAGTTGGGATTGAGGTGGCCAAGGTGGGAGGATTGATTGCTAGAGGCGTGAAGTACGAGCTGGAGAGATGGCCCAGCAGTTAGAGTCCTTCTTGCTCATGTAGGGATCCGGGCGTGAGTCTTAGCCCTGACATGGTGACTTACAGTGATCCCTGACTCCAGATCCTTGGGATCTGATACCCTATTCTTACCTCCTCATGCACCAAGCAAGTATGTGGTACATGTACATTCATAATCACGGGCAAAATAATTTACATAAAATTAATCTAAAAATGTATTTAAAATCAAAATACATGAAAAAAACATGGATATGGGTGTATTAAACAGATATAGCTCGGATAAGAGCTTGTCTTATATGCATGCGGTCTGAGTTTTCACTACATGTGAGCGCACACACACACACATAAACACACACACACACCAGGCAGGAGAATTCCTTACCTATACCCCATATAAATAGGAAGGACATAGTGCCATGGTTTGATGGTAACAGCCCTGCAGTGTCACCTGAACCCCTGGTTAAGTGAGTTGAGGAGGGACAAGCCTGTTTCTGCTGGTTCTTTGGGCAGCACTTCAGCTTAGCCCAGGCCTCATTGCTTGATAGTGCTCCCTTGGATTACTGTTGTCTGTGCATCTGTCTGTCCCTACTCAGTCCTGTACCTCACCATGTTCCTCCTTTGACGCTTACCTGGACCCCTCAGCTAGCTTCAATTTGCTGTCTTTCTAAACGAGTTCATCAATATCTAACTGTGGTGACTTTTCCCATTTATATCAGCTCTGCCTGGATGTAGTAAAACCTCACTGAACACAGAGGTTTGTGTAATCCTTTGCAGGCCTTCTGTAGTCTAAGTATATACAGATACACAATGTATATATTCATACACATAGACATACTGTGCAGTGATGTGTGATCTGATGGTAGCTAACACTCAAAGAACCTGTGTTTGGGTGGAGGACATTGTTGCTCACTTGAGATTCAGGACATAACTGATGTGGTAATTCTGCTACATTGCAAATTTGAGGCCAGCCTGGGATACCCAAGGTCTGTCACTAGCCCAGCTATAAAGGGAAATCAAGGCTGCATGGCCAGTTGCAGCCAATAAATCAATGTAGCTTGTGAATTTATTATTATTCAATAGTTCTAACACTCTAATAATAATACTGTAATTATTATTTTATTAGCCAATAAATTCAATAGACAACTGTGTTTTGTCTTTGTATGGGATAGCATCCTTACCACAGAGGGAAGCATAGAAATTTGGATTTAATAAATGGCCTAGTGATAACCCTGTTGCTTAGAAAGCACTGCTTACCCAGAAGAACATGTGTCATCACCCGGAAGAGACACACTACTGCCTTCACTACCTCTCCTGGAAACACCACTAAAGGATCTCTAAATCCTACAATTAGAAGAAACAACAAATGCCATGTAACATTTTCTCAGTCAGCGGGCAGCTCCTCTCTTTTTTTTTTTTTTTTTGTTTTTTTGAGACAGGGTTTCTCTGTGTAGCCCTGGCTGTCCTGGAACTCACTCTGTAGACCAGGCTGGGCTCAAACTCAGAAATCCGCCTGCCTCTGCCTCCAAAGTGCTGGGATTAAAGGCGTGCGCCACCACAGCCGGCTCGGGCAGGTCCTCTTAAGGTGAGGAAAACTATGCTACTGTATTGACCTTTAAACAGCAGGCAACGTTCTCTCTAAGTGGGTCAAAGTCAGAAGAACTGACACCATGAAATTGTTCCCCTGGGTGTAGTGTTAGTCCGGGTATAAAAATCCTTTAGGCCAAGAGAGGAAGTACTAGTAACAGTATATTTTTACAGTAACGATAATTTAAAATAGTCATTTGGCCTTGCAGCGCTATCTTACTAAAAACTTGAGACTGCCTTCGTGCGGAATGTTTTTCCTCAAGTGAATTACAACAACCCTTTTCCTCTTCAACTTCGACTGAAGCTCTAAGCTCCAACAACAAAAAAATAGAACCGGAGAGAGAGGGATTGATTGATGTACTTCCCAGCCAATCCGCGACGGAAAAAGAGAGCGCGAGCAAGGTGCTGTCCAATCAGCACCCGGGGGCGGGGCGCCTCCGCCCCTGGGTTGGCGGACAGGAGAAGGAGCGAAGATGGCGGAGTGAGGCGTGCCCCGGGCAGCTGGCCTGCGGGCCCGGGGCAGGCCTCCCGCGAGAAGCGGAGTACTTGTGCTGGGCCGTGTGAGGTGAGCTGAGAAGGCCGTCTGTCTACCGGGCGACGAGCAGCCGGTGGGGCGGCACAACCCGGGACGGGGTAGCGGCGAGCCTCGTGAGGGAGCCGGCGGGGCCTGGGCCTGACAGGGCTTTGCCTTCGCAGCCGCGTCCGGTCGCCTCCGCCGCCTCCGGGTACGTGGCCGCGTCCTTCCCTTCCCGGCGCTTCACGCCCTCCCTTGCGCCCTTCGCTTTGGCCGCTGCGTGCTTCGCCCTGGTTCTCCGAGTCGCACGTACACGGGCCGTATCTGGAAGGCGCTGTGTGCACCTCCCTTTTATTTTCTAAGACCATCTCTGTATTGTTTGACCCTGTACCGAAGGCGGCACCGGTTAAGGTTGACAGGCCTGTTGCAGCTCTGGGTATTTTGTGTCCCTGGCGCGTTGACCTTGAGATTTGCTGTACGAGGCTCCCTCTGGTATTTTCATTTGAGTGTGTGCTCTTGCAGCCTTTACCTCATACTCGCCCCTGCCAAACTTTTAGGACCGTAGCAAGCAGCTTTGTCCTTGTACGTCCTGATAATGCCCTTATGGCGCATTAGTTTCGGCAAACAGGTCGCAGTGGAATTCACCGATGTTGATTTCTTAACCAGGATCAAGAGAAACGGCTTACGATGCTTTTCTTTTTTTTTAGAACTATAGTTCTGGAAGTACTGCTGGAATCTCATTTGTGTAGTTGGTGTACACTGGTGACAGTGTAGTACTAACAAGATATTTGTATTTGATTCTTATTTAATTTTATCTCTTTGTAATTTTTATTGGTATTCAGTTAAATTCTCGGAAGGTCTGCTGCAGAGTTCTGGCTTGGTGAGACGTTTGCTGCGTGTGTTGGTGCCCAGGGCCAGAAATTTACATCTATCAAAACCTTGTGTGGCGCCTACCTTTAATCCCAGCGCTTGGGAGGCAGAGGCAGGCGGATTTCTGAGTTCGAGGCCAGCCTGGTCTACAAAGTGAGTTCCAGGACAGCCGGGGCTACACAGAGAAACCCTGTCTCAAAAAAACCAAAAAAAAAAAAAACCTTGTTTCAGAAATAAACTGGCATATTATTAAGAGCCAGTTCAAATGGAAATATAATAATGTGAGTGAATATTTGTGATAGGTTATATGGTTTTTGTTAGCCCTAGATTTAGCAGAGCTGATGGCAGAAGCACTTGCTTAGGGGGTGAAAAAAACAAAAAACAAAATCCCCCCCCCTTTATCACAAGTAGTTTTTCTTTTTAATATGATCCACAAGTAGAAAAAAACAGGAGGTATGAGCTGGAGGAAAGGACTATAACATCCTCATCTTAAAAAAGCCAAAGTCTTTTGCTTTGTACTAAAAGACAGCTATAAAGGACTGGAGGTTTCCTGCGGAATTACAGTTTCTTTCTCCTCCAGAGAGACTCTACAGTATCATAAACTCAGAGAGTTGCATAGAAGCTTCAGAACTACTTCTCCAAAAATGATTTTTTTTTTTTTTTTTTTTTTTTTTTTTTTTTTGTGATTCTTTTAAGGGATTCTCTGTATAGCTCTGGCTGTCCTGGAAGTCACTTTGTAGACCAGGCTGGCCTCGAACTCAGAAATCCGCCTGCCTCTGCCTCCCGAGTGCTGAAAAATGATTTTTTTTAAAGATTTATTTATGTGTAAGTACACTGTAGCTGTCTTCATATACTCCAGAAGAGGGCATCAGATCTTGTTACAGATGGTTGCTGGGATTTGAACTCAGGACCTTTGAAAGAGCAGTCAGTGCTCTTAACAGCTGAGCCATCACCCCAGCACCAAATGTTGATATTTTAAAACACTAATTCCACTACAGGTATACAGAAAGTGACAGTATGATTATTCCTTTAGAATACTTATGAGAGTGAATTTTTTTAGAATAGATTGATTGGAATATCTTTGTATACTTAATACTTGTAGTATCGGTAAAGGATATGTAAATGCTTGCTTTGGTTTGAATGGGAATGCCTTCCATAGACTCGTGTGATTGAATACTTGGTCCACAGTAGGTGGAACTTTTTAGAAAGAATTAGGAGGTCTAGGCTTGTTAGAGGTGCATATCACTGGCGTCAGGCTTTGAGGGTTCAAAGACTCAGAGCCAGCCCTGCTCGGTCTCCCTTTGCCTCCTACTTGGGGTTAGAGATGTGAGTTTACCTGTTCCTGCCATCATGGGTCTCCCTCTGCCTCCTGCTTCCTGTTAGAGATGTGAGTGTATCAACTAAATAATTTTTTTTTTTAAAAGAATTACCTTGGACATGGTGTCTTATCACAGTGATAAAAAAAGAAGCCAAGACACTTATCTTTATGTTCTTTTTATTTTAGGAACCGTATCACACAAGATGAATATTTTCCTGACCTTAGGTGCTTTTATATTCAGCTCAACATTCTGAACTCAGGACTTGGCAAGTAAGTAATAATGAGATAGCCATTCTAAGTACTGTTGTAGCAGCTTGAAAAAGGCTCCATAGAAGCAAAATACTAAACTGTTAATAGCAACAGAAGATAAAGATAAAGGTGAGTACAAGCCATCTACCATGGCTCTGCCTTTATTCCCAGCTCTCAGGACTTGGGGAACTGAGGTGAGGATTGGGAGTTTGAAGCTAATCTGGGCTATTCTGGGTAGCAAGACATTTGTGTTAATAAATAAAACCCACGAGACCTAATTACTGATAATTATTATCTATTGCACATGTGTGTACACACACACAGGACCATACTAGTGGCTTCTATTTTGTTTTTTAACCAGAACAGTTACAGTGCGTTAGATGATAAGTCTCCCAACCAATAACTTCACTGTATACAGAAAACATGCAGATTTAATTAAATTGAATATAAACTGATTAAAAAATAAATGTGAGGGCTGGTGAGATGGCTCAGTGGGTAAGAGCACCGGACTGCTCGTCTGAAGGTCCAGAGTTCAAATCCCAGCAACCACATGGTGGCTCATAACCATCCGTAACAAGATCTGACTCCCTCTTCTGGAGTGTCTGAAGACAGCTACAGTGTACTTACATATAATAAATAAATAAATAAATAAATAAATAAATAAATAAATAAATAAATAAATGTGGCTAAGCATTAACTTTGTGCATATGCATGAACGTATGTGTTAGAGTGTGCTCTGGAGGCTGGAAGTTGCTGTCAGTTGTCTTCTTAATGTGCTCACCTTATTTTTTGAGAAAGTTGTGACACTAAATCTGGAGCTAACCAATTTTGGCTAGATTGACAAATTAGTTAGCCCTATTAGCAATCCTGCCATCTGCTGCTTCCCAGCACAGGGCTTATGTGCACGTGTTGTTGCATGAAGCTTTTCACATTAGGAACTGGGATTCAAACTTATTTGAATACAATGCACTCTACTATGTATGGTCATGCAAGGAGATGGCCCCCATAGACTCAGAGAGAGTGGCACTGTTGGAGGTGTGGCCTTGTTGGAGGAAGTGAGTCACTGTGGAGGCCAGCTCTGAGGTCTTCTGCTGCAGCTCGGTTCCCTGCTGCTGCCTGTGCATCCAGATGCAGAACTCTCAGCTCCTTCCCCAGCACCATGTCTGCCATGCTTCTTTTCATGATGATAATGAACAATCTCTGAACTATGTAATCCGGCCAGCCCCAGTTAATGTTTTCCTTTATAAGAGTTGTCATGGTCATGATGTCTCTTCACAGCATAGAAACGCTAAGACAGCCATTTCAGCTCCCATTTCAGTTCTGTTATTTTTATTTTGAGGTAGTAAGGATCAAAACCAGTACCTCAGGTGGAGAGAGGCAGGCAGATCTCTGTGAGATGAAAGCCAGTCTGCTTCATATGTAGAGTTGGAGAGGATTATCCAGTGAGACACTGTCTCAAAAAACAAAGCAACCTCTCCTCAAAAAAAAAAAAAAAATCCAAGAAAATAAACCTCAGGACCTTGCATTCTCAGCATCATCAACCCCAGTTTTCAGTTGTTTGTTTTATATAATATTTATATGTTTTATGCATTTGAGTATTTTGTGTGTAAATATACTGCATGTATGCCTGGTGCCTATGGAAGTCAGAAGAGAGTGTTGGAACCACAGAAGGCTGTGAGACGTCATGTGGGTGCCAAGAACTGAACCTGGCTCCCTGGAATAGCAGCCAGTGCTCTTAACCACTGAGGCTTCTCTCCAGGTCCTGCTGTGGGTTTTGTTGGCCAGTTGATGAGTTGTATTATGATGGAGTCTCTGTGTTAGCCAGCGTAGCCTTGAATTCCCAGTTCTACTTAAGCCTTTTGATTGCTGCCATTAGAAACATATGTCCACATACTCAGTTTTGATTACTAAAAATATTTGTATTTTAATTATTAATTTGTTTTCCTTTCCTTAATGTAGTAGCAGGAGTGAAACCCAGGGTTTCATAAAATGTTGGACAGATATACAGCATTGTATATGCTTTCTTTTTAGTTTTGAGATATATTTATTTTATTTTAATTATCCTTTTTTTTTCTTTTTAAAACACAGTTTCACTCTGTACCCTAAGCTGTACTGAGATCAAGGTCTTTACCTCTTAACACCTCTCAAGTTGCTAGGATTACATATATGCAGTCATGATCTATACCTGTTTGTTTGGGATTTTGTTATTACTGTTGTTATATCTTTGAGATGGGGATTTTAGTCCTTAATTATGGTTGCAACTTTATATTGATCAAGCTAGTCTTAAACTCACAGAGATCCCTCTGCCTCTGCCCTTGCCTCCCAAGTGCTGGAATTAAAAGCATGTGCCACCGTTCCCTTCCGCACCTGTACTTTCCTAAGTGACAAGTACCTATTAGCACCAAGTTTCATGGCCTTTATATTACTTTCCCTAGGCTTTATATAACTGCCCATACCTTGTGGTGCTGGGGACCAACCCAGGGCCTTGTACATGCTAGTACCACTGAGGTACATCTCCATAGAACTGTATGGTTTACAACAAATTTGTTGTCTTGGAGTTCTAAAGGTTGGTGCCCCAAATGAAGGCCCTTAGGGTCATCCTCAATCATTTCCCATGTCTCTGAAGGACACTGACTTGTAGCAACATAACTAGTGTTCACATTGATTTCTGTCTCTTCTCCCTATCTCATACCCTTTTTGTGGGTCTGTTTTTTATTTTAATATGTGTTCTCAATATGTTGTCCAGAGAGTTTTTTTATAAACTACATTTATTTCTTTATGTGTGTGTGTTTGTATGTACTCACCTACACATATATAGAGAAGGAGGCTTCTCTTTTTCCAGTCCTAGGATTATATAGGCTTATGCCAAAACTGTTTTTTTTTTTTTTTTTTTTTTTTTTTTTTTTTTTTTTTT
>NC_034592.1:103022581-103036223 GCF_900095145.1 Mus pahari
CTATGTGTATGTTTTTTTTTGTTGTTGTTTTTTTCGAGACAGGGTTTCTCTGTATAGCCCTGGCTGTCCTGGAACTCACTCTGTAGACCAGGTTGGCCTCANACTCAGAAATCTGCCTGCCTCTGCCTCCGGAGTGCTGGGATTAAAGGCGTGCGCCACCACGCCCGGCTATGTGTATGTTTTAAATACTGATTTTACAAGTAAGTTTGCATAGAAGTGCCAGTCCCAGTCTTCCTAGTTTCCATTTGATTTGTATTTCCAGGAATCCCTATGTGGACTGCTCAGTGAGGTGGCCTGGTTCTTCCATCCTGTACTTCCCCCAGTGAGATACAGATGTCTTTCCACAGATTACCTCCATGGTTTAGGATGCGAAGACTGCCTTTCTTTTACTTCACGTCAGACTCAACACAGAAAAGCCGTGAGGATGCAGCCATCCTGTTGACTTCAGGAAGAAAACAAACAATGGACTTATGTCTTCTGCAGCTTTTTAATTAGAAAGACAGTGTTTGCAAGTAGAAGGAAGATGTTGAATTTGAAACAAGTACTTAGGTTCTGTGGCGTGAATTGTTTTCTTTTTAAAAGATCCAAACAAGAAGACTGAACAAATACCAAGTGTGATTGACTTCAGTTTTTTTTTTTTAAATGTCTTCCATTTTTAACACTATTATAAGCACAGTTGACCGCAGTAAGTTCCAAATATTTAATATAATTTGAAGTGAAAGAAATGTTATCTAAATTCTGGCTCACTCTTTTGACAGATTTCTTGGGCAAAAACAAGATACGATTAAAGCAGAAACCAGGTTTGGTTTTGTATGGGAGTGAAACCATTAGTTTTATGTGTATAAATGTACATTTTTAAACAAGAGTTTTCTCTTGGAGAAGAAACCTGTTTATAAGAAGGCTTTGCACAGTTTAATAATCTTAAGTGTTTGGGTTTTGTCTGTTCTGCTTTGCTATTTTAGTCCTTCTCAGGAAGGCCCAGCTGGGCCTGTGGCTAGTTCAGAATGGGAGGAAACATAGACTGGGACAATGCTCACCCTGAACTGCCAGCATGTGGGAGGTCAAGGCAGGAAGAGCAGATGTTCAGAGCCAGCTTGGACATCATGATGAGGCTCAAAACCAGCAGGAAAAAAACAGAACCCAGTAAACACCCTCTTTTATATTCCTTTTGTGGAATCATGTAGCATGTGAGACTGGGTTGGAAGGGAACTGGCATGTGTGGTTTTTCAGTTAAGGTGATGTGGTGGGCCCTGGTGTGTAACTGGCCTTCACCTTTAGACATACAGGAATGAAGGAAAAACTAAGGCTTGGCATATAAATCTTTTCTTCTAAAAAAAAGAAGCAAAGCTATCTAAT
This sequence comes from Mus pahari, assembly GCF_900095145.1. Classification (NCBI taxonomy): domain Eukaryota; kingdom Metazoa; phylum Chordata; class Mammalia; order Rodentia; family Muridae; genus Mus; species Mus pahari. Next base: position 103,023,938 of record NC_034592.1, read on the forward strand.
GTAGCATTGTCTGACTTTTCAACATTTTTACATTATGTAGTTGCATTTTTTATAAAAGTATAAATAACTTCCTTCAACCCAAGATGGGTACTTGGACAGATTTTTTTTTTTTTTTTTCTGTTAATATAATGTTATGCTGAAAATCTGGGACTCAGGTAAATTTTCCTGGTTTGAATTGAGCTGTCTTACCAGAGAATGGGCCTCAGAAGCACTCTTCCCAGTACTGGGGTTGGTTCACTATAATCTCAGAAGAAATTTGGAATATGAATCAAATTTCAAATAAGAAAAGCAGATCCGCCGGGCGTGGTGGCGCATGCCTTTAATCCCAGCACTTGGGAGGCAGAGGCAGGCGGATTTCTGAGTTAGAGGCCAGCCTGGTCTACAGAGTGAGTTCCAGGACAACCAGGACTACACAGAGAAACCCTGTCTCGAAAAAAAACAAAAAAAAAAAAAAAAGAAAAGCAGATTCGATAAGAAGTGTGGATCTAGTTGCTAGTCACTATAGATTTAAAGGAAATTCAGAGCCTGGGGCAGCCGGGATAACTCAAGAAAATTAATTCCAGTAAAAGATGATACATGCTCTTTTCTTCCTTTAATAGTTATGTTATAAGGAACTATTGTGGAAATATCTCTTTGCTTACCAATCAATGGAAATTTATTATATGGGATGCCAGGCTTTTACATGAGAAGGTACCTTTGTTTGCAACGGTTGCCAGTAGAGGAGTTTTAAGCTTGTTAGATGAGAGAGACAGATGCTGTTAGAGCTGATTTCTGGAACGGCTTCTCAGTCCTGCAGGTGCTGTGAATTTGAGTCATAAAAATGATCAAAATTAGGAAATGTTGAACATTCATGGTTCGTCAGATTGGGCAACAAAATCGAATTTATGCTAAAAGCCTTTTTCATGAATATTTATTATAAATAACCAATTAATGAGAGCAAATAATAATAAAATACTAGAGAAATAAAATGTTTAAGGTAACCTAAATTGCTGGGCTTGGTTGCTCACACCTGTAACCACAGCATTTTGAAGACTGAGGCAGGAGGATAGGCCACAAAGATCAAGGCCAGCCTGAATGGCAGACACTGTCTCAAAATGAAACAAAAATATAACCCACGTTTTTCAAGTGCCCCAGCCACTTATATTTTTATTTAGACGACAAAGCCAGCTGGTGGTTGAGAGCACCTCTTAGATGCTGTGCTGTCCTGCACCTTGCCCTTGGGCAGGGGTTGTCACTGCTAGGGAAGTGTCCCCACTTGGTCCAGATGCTTCAGGTGAAAGCACTTTGTCTGAGACACTCCCACATCCTGCATTAACACCAAATGGTGTTCACAGCATGGGTGGATCCCAGCCCTAATTGCCTGGTGTGTGTGTGTGTGTGTGGCACATTTCCATTTATAGTCTTACTTGGGTTTTCTTCTTAATAGCAGCAAAGACTACCATTTTAGAGTTGTGCCTCCATCTATAGCCGTGCCTCCTCCCTTCTCCATGTAAGCTGGCAGTTTTTCTTTTGAAGTTTCTAAACAAAAATGGGATATGTGCAATATATATAAATATATATATAATGTATATTTTAATACTTGTGGACAAGTGTTACAAGTTGTTTAAGAACAACAAAATCACCAATGTCTTCCATTTTGAGATGTGTATAGTTTTGTAAGCAGTAGTGCTTGATAGCATATTGTAGTGCCATGTTAGGGGTTAGTGCATGAATTTAGTATAATTTTAAACTTCAAGATGAAATATTGATAATAACCAGTAGTGTAAAAAGTGTGGAAAATCCTAGACCTTTACTTTTTTTGTGAATATATGATAGTCTCCCTAGGGATAGGAGATAAAGGCCAAAACAACTAATGTACGAACAGAAGTGTGGGTTCACACTGAGAAACACTGCACTTGGGGGAATGTTAGGCCTTTCACAGGGGAACTAGAATAGCTGCCTTGTAGCTCCTCAGTCCTCACGGCAAGGCCTGGGGTCAGACTCCTCTTGCTCTCTTAGTTTGAAGCTGGATTGGTCCTGTATTGATTTTGCATTGTATGTCTTGGGTTCATTTTTCCTACTTTGTGCCCAGAAAATCATTTTGTGTTTTGCATGTCTGAGCTGCTGTGTGGATTGTTTTGGAATGTTTACTCTGTGGCCATTCCTTTTCCTGCTTGCAGCATGTGTGCTAATGCATGTGTGCTAATTGCGAAGCCTTGTCAGCAGTTTGGAGTACCCTGTACTTTAGGCTTTGCCCATTCCACATCTGACTTGGGTGTTGAGTCCAGTCTTTCTCATGAGAACTGATAGCTCAGTGGGGCCCATGTAGGTTGACAAGAAGTATGTTGGCCTCTCCTTTGGTAATTGTTGAGAGCTTTCACGTTTTTTCTACTTTCCTTATGGAAATAAAGTAGTTGCTTTGTTCTGAAAAATAAAGTTTTCTATAAAATGGAATTCCTACCTCTAAAAGCTGCCTAGGAAACTTGGAATAATTTTCTGAAGAGTTGTAGGGTTTTATGGTTTTTTTTTTTATTTGTTCCTTTTTTATAATTTTTAGAAATGGAGTCCTGCCGGGTATGGTGGTGGATGCCTGTAAACTCTCAGCTTTTGGGAAGTTGAGGCAGGAAGATCAGGAGTTCAAGGTCACCCTCAGCTACGTAGTGAGTTGGAGGTCAGCCTGGGATACATGAGACCTTGTCTCAGAAAACCAAAAGAAAAAAGAGAAAGAAAAGCATATGTAGGATTTCTTAACATGTATTACATTAGTATGACAGGAAATGTAAAACTTCCCCATAGAAACTAGGTCTGAGTCTAGTATTACATATCCAGGGTCCCAGGGAGAGACTCTCTTCACTCCAGTAGGTGGTTAGCACCTGGGAGAATCTGCTTCTGAAAAACACTTAAGAAACGAAGGAGGAAAACTTGAAAAAGTAATGCATGTAAAGTAGCACAGTATATAGGAAAGGACATTTCCTGTTGCGAATAACAAAAGCCATAAATGAACTAATAATGTTAAAGAGGTGGAATTCTGTAGCAATAATAGTTATGTATGTATGGTAAATTGTGCTCACAAAGCTGTGTGATTGACTGGTTACTGGTTGAGTTTGTGGGCCCTGGAGTTTATTACAGAGTTCCACAAAAGGAAAAACACATCCTTGTTAAAAGGCATTTAAACTATGAATGTATATGAATATATTTGCGTGAAAAAAAATATCAACTTTCATATATGTGTCAAAGATCCTATTTTGTTTCCCCAGAATTTTCAGCTGTTGAAAACTTTCTAGTACTTAATCTGGAATCCTAGTGAAGCCAACATGTAAGGATCTTGCTTAAATTGTTTGTATTAATAGTCATTTACTATATAGAATGATCTATGCTTTATTCAAATAATATAACCTTTGTTCATTGGGTTCCTGGCTACTGTTTCAAAGGGAAAAGTTTGTTTTTTTGTGTGTGATTAGTGTGTCTCTGGGATAAGGGGGAGCCTCAAGAACTTACTGGTATTTCCTTGTACTTAGACTCAAGGAAGTTAGGATTAAAAGTGAACAAAATGACTGGCAGTGCCCAGGCAGGGCGTTATCCAGACATCTGGTAGGTGAATGTGATAAGCTTGTGGCCAGTGTTCGCATCCTTCTATCTAGGAGAACCCAGCAGACTCATTCCTTTCTTAACTAAGATGTAAAATGGAACTATGGCCACTCCTCATTTCCTTTACCTCACGGCATTGTGGCCACTTAGCACCTTCAACATCCCTGAAAAGATCTGGGTCTCTGTTCCTTTGTTTTCCCGGGGGAAAAAAAGTCAGTTTTGTAGATCTAAGACTCATTTTATTATAAGCCTAAGGGTAGGGAAAAGGCTATATTGAGAGTAGTTTCTCTTTAGATGTCCTAAGCTATCCATGCTAGCTTTTGGGGCAACAAAGCAATATTCGGAACAGCTGCATGACCATGAAGACATAGCTAATTAAGTTACCGCAGAGATTACCCTTAACAGCCAAGTTTATGGTTCTAAGTGCAAAAATATGCTACAAGATTTTGTGGTCTCAAAATATGTGATTAATTAGTATTCAGTCTTACTGTAGTCTCTTGTTTACTCTATGTACCTGTGATATGCAAAATATGAAAAAGACCCCCTAGCCTTCAGGTTTACATTCTCATGGTGCTGTAGGTGCAAGCATTCTGTCTCTAGTTTATTCAGAACATTGCTTGGCTACTAATTATACCATTTTGGAAGAACCCCTTGGCCAAGAGTTTTAAAATGCAGAGGGCTATGTTGAATTTCAGGGCATTACTGCTTGTGTTTACACTGTTTTAGCTCCTCCACTCTCCCCAGGGAGCTGCTCATTAATACAAATCAGAAAAGAAATCATTCTGCCCAAGTACCCTCAGCACCCTCAGCTCTCAGTAAGTGGCCAAGAAAACGTGTTCCAGAAAGACTATCACCTCAGTTCCTTTGTCCCAGGGCTTTACACTTATTCTTTATCTTCCAAGGGCCAGGATTTCTAGCTAAGCCTTTTAGAACCAAACAGAAGTCTTAAATTTAGCTTTTTCCTGTATGACTTGTTTGTTTTTAAGCAGCATTAAAGTAGATAACAGAGTACCTGACTGCATCTCTGAGGAATTTGACTGACATATTCAGTTGAAGTTTTGCATGTATCATTGCTTTTTCCCAAGATTTTGAATCAAAGAGTTTGCATGTGTGTTAAAACCAGGCCTGATTGGAAGTGTAAGCAATAGTGGCAGGCCCATAACTGATTCTAGAATGCTAACATTCTAATGCATGGTTGAAATTTTTCGTTGTTAGGTAGTTATTAGTAATTTTATATATGCATTTATCAATAATGAAGCAATAGATACTTAAACCAATAGATTGGTTTTATTATTTGAATTATTTTTATTTTCTAATTAAAGATTGTCTTACTTCCATTGAAAATTGGAAGTACAAGATAAACAAGGGGCAACCACAAGACATTCAAACTGTTAGGAATACAGCAAGCAGTGCTCACTCTGTTTCCTAGCTTTATTTATTTCTAAGCATGTTTGCAAATAAAAGATAAACTAAGCATGTTGAATAAACTGCTGTTATCAGGGTGGTGCAGGATTTCAGAAGAGCAGGGAAATAAGCCAGGTAGACTCACCTTTCTTCAGAAATATCAGTGTTCAGTGTAAAATAACTAGCTGTGGGACTTGTCTGATGAGGTTTATGTAGACTAAGCGGGAGGTTTCTTCAAACTATAGATTGAGCCAGATTCATGGTCTATAGTCTCTGAACAGGCAGGAACTAGCCTGAGTGTCATAAACAGGCTCCAGCATCAGTGTGCACGTACTGCAGTTCAGTAATGAATGAGGCTTCTGTTTCGGAAGGTGCTGACTGAGGACCCTGCAAGGACCCTGCAGCAAGGAGGGTTTTGTAGACTACAGAAGTTCAGACTCAGACTGTGCCTGTGACTATTACAACTGTAGAGCAGGAGTTGTACTTCAGATGAGTTGGTCAAAATGTATAACTTGCCTGAAACTTGATTCCTGAGGAACAGGAAAAAATTTTCTTCTTCCAAAAAAGATATTTGGATAAATGAATATTGGTTTGTTATAGTGAAAGGAACAGAAGTGTGATCTACTAGCAGAACATTTACCTGAGAAAATGGGTTTAATTGCCAGCACTACCAAAAAAACCCTCATGTTGGCATCATAAGAATTTGACAAAATGATTTTGACAAATGAGAAGTATTTATAATGTCTGAAAGACCTAATTAGATTTCAAATAAAACTGTTTCACTGGATTCAGTCCAATTTACCTGTTATAAGATGGAAAAATAGTTTCAAATTTAACTTTCGCTGTGGTACTTTGCTATTATGGATGTCGACTGGAATGGTAACTTCTAACCTTCAGAACTGAATTAAAGTTGTCAGTGTGATGTTTGCTTTCCACTATACAGGAATTGAGGTATGTGTTGTATCCCAAATAGAAGTGTTCTTTACCACTTATTAATACATCTGCCAGCCAATAAAGATGTAAGGTCAGAGTTCTTCCTTCTAGCATTCTCTTCCTAATAGTCAGTAAAGTCAAAACATCAAACGGCAAGATTTGATGTGTATTTGGTAGACTCAGGCTTTATAAGATACCTTTAAAGGGACTGGTGAGATGGCTCAGCCAGTAAGAGTACTGACTGCTCTTCCGAAGGCCCTGAGTTCAAATCCCAGCAACCACATGGTGGGTCACAACCATCTGCAGTGAGATCTAACGGCCTCTTCTGGTGTGTCTGAAGACAGCAACAATGTACTTATTCTTAATAATAAATAAATCTTTGGGCCAAAGTGAGTAGGGACTGTGCGAGTGGGGCCAGCCGGAGCAAGTGGGGTTGACCAGAGCGAGCAGAGGTCCTAAAATTCAATTCCCAATAAATCTTTAAAAAAAAGAGATAGCTTTAAAGGCTACAGTTAGGATTACTGGTGATTTTCCAAACATTTTGACATCTTTGGGAATGGTATACTGTATCCTTAATTTAAATGTTCTTTTTGTGCTTGGAACATAGTTCTTGGAAAACACTTGGACTCAGGCCAGTCCTCAACACTGACACCCTATCCCAAGGATCAGACAAGAATTTTGTCAGTATGTTATCAGTCTATAAACAACATTACTAGTCTGAGCATTAACCTTAAACCTAAGCATCGCTGTAATGAAAAGGATTAAGAGTAGTAATCTACTTGAGAGTGGTGTGTTTTCTGCCCTTTCTTGTATCTGTATTGCGCCATCCGTGTATGAGGTGATGTTAAAGAGCTCCAGTGAATGTTTGAAGCACTACAAAAGGCAGCTTCTTAATCTATGCATCTTTGGGAGTTTTGAAGAAATTTGACTTCTTGGAAAAGGAACTGTTTTTTGAGAGTCTGAAACTGCACCTGTATGTATATATTTTTAGCAATAAAGCATGAGCAGAGAATGCACTGAAACTTCATTGTGTGTTGTTACTTTGAAATGGTTAATTTTAGATAATGTAAGTTACAATGGGAAAAGAAGACTTTCCATGTTCCATTGTTAAAGTAGGCTTTAGTTTTCTGTTTTCTTTGTAGTGTTGGGCTGGAGGTGGGGTTTAGACAAGGTCACTTTGGTTGGCCTTGAACTCAGAGTCCCCTGCCTCTCTGCCTTATAAGTGCTAGGGGTAAAGCTGTATATCAGCACCTCAATTTTTATTTTTTCTGGGTCTCTTACTACTTAGTTGTGGTTGTTTTTGATCCATATTGCCCAATGGTAACATAACCATCTGAAGAGGAGGAACATCACATTTTAACTTAACAATGTTCGTTTCCCTTTTATGCTTCATCTGATTAAGTCCTTGGTTTCTGGTGAAGTTCCAGATCCTTTGGGGTAAGCCAGTGACAGCAGCACACCAACCTCTTGTCCCACTGTCCTCCAGCATCCTTATTTCTGCTCCTGAAGCTCCCTCCCCCCCACCGTACTGGAGTTTGCTTGCACTGTTCTGCTTGTCTTTTTGTACTTAGGCTTGCACATTTATTCCATGTTTCTGGTACAGGAGTTTGTACAGGAAGAGTAACACTAAAGCCAAGAGCCAAAGTAGTTTTTAAGATATACTAATTTGGATACCTAACAAGGTTTAACAGTATTTTTTTTCCTAAGACAGGATTTCTCTGTAGTCCTGGCTGTCCTGGAACTCACTCTGTAGACCAGGCTGTCCTCAAACTCAGAAAACTGCCTGCCTCTGCCTCCCAAGTGCTGGGGTTAAAGGCGTGTGCCACTGCTGCCCAGCTTAACAGTATCTTAAAAAAAAATTATCGACCATAAGATAGCAGATAATGACATTTATTGCTAAGCCTGACCTGGGTTTGATCTTCAAGAACCTCACTGTAGGGCTGGTGAGATGGCTCAGTGGGTAAGAGCACCTGACTGCTCTTCCAAAGGTCCAGAGTTCAAATCCCAGCAACCACATGGTGGCTCACAACCACCCGTAACAAGATCTGACGCCTCTTCTGGAGTGTCTGAAGACANCTACAGTGTACTTACATATAATAAATAAATAAATCTTAAAAAAAAAACAAAACACAAAACCCTCACTGTAGGAAAGAAAGAAAGGACTTCACACAAAGACACAGAATATATGTAAACAGATTCCAAAGTGGATATAGTGGTGCATATCTGTACTCCTAGCACTTGGGAGGTGGAGACTGAGGGATCAGGTCAGAGTCTTGACTTTGTAACTGGTTTGAAGCTAGCCTAGGATACAAGACTATTTTTAAAAATAGATTGCTATATCTAACAGAAAGGTGTCCCTCTACTCCCAGGCAAAGAACGATTTTAAAAATTTCAAGATAGGCTGTTGTCAAATAAAGAGAAACAAGCTACTGGCTTTTATTACATGACTCCTAAAGGACTTGAGGATTTACAACACTTAGATAAGCAACATTTACTAGTAAATCACACATAGAGGTACCAATCTAGATACTGTGACATGCACCTTCCTCAAACCTTGATACAGCATACACCTATTATATTTTTGGCTCTATGATTGAATAATTTGTTAAAACATCAGCATATTTATGGTGTGTGTGGGAGGGGTGAGCCTTAAAATTCTTTACAGGATCAGGTAGAATCATAAAATGCATCATGGCATTTTTTTTTTCTTTTTTGTTTTTTGAGACAGGGTTTCTCTGTGTAGCCCTGGCTGTCCTGGAACTCACTTTGTAGACCAGGCTGGCCTTGAACTCAGAAATCCGCCTGCCTCTGCCTCCCAAGTGCTGGGATTAAAGGTGTGCACCACCATGCCTGGCCATGGCATTCTTTTATAAGCAAAGCATATTCTGAAAACAATTTATCTTTTATCTAAGTTTTTATTAGCATATATGTAATGGGTTTTATGTCCTTTCATAAACATACACACATACTGTACTTGGATTATATTCACATCCCCTTCCCCTGTCCCCCCTCCCATTCCAAAAAGTTACTTTTCCCAGAGCTTCTCTCTTGCTTTCATGACTTGTGTATATGACCCAGTGAGCTTCATTAGGGCTATTTACAAGAGTGTGGGCACCTTACCAGAAAATGTCTTTCTGACCCATCGACCATCAATTGTACATATCCTCAGGGAATGAAAGGACCCTCCCTTATCACTCCTACCCCTCTGTGACACCATGGGAATGGTGCCCCCCCCAGCCTTGAGCAGGCTGAATCAGACCTTGTTTGTCACAGCCCACCTAGAGTGGAGTCTTCTGAAGTAGGTGAAGTCTATTGTCCTACATCTGCAGCTTCCTACAAGAAGCCACTACCTCCTGAGCAGCTGAGCTTGTCTTCCTGAGGAGATCCTGGCAATGTGACAAGATCATGGCACAGTGGGGGATGGGCTCCCCCCCTTTAAATTCAGACCCTAGAATTAAAACATTGAGCCTTGATCAGAGAAGTTTGTCTTGGCTCATTATTTCTCTCACCAGCCTTCCCATCCATCCCCAGTTTTCCCAGTAACCCATGGCCCCGGTGGCTACAGACAATGTCTTTTTAAGTGTATGTGGACAGATGTAAATGTAACAAGGTCAATCACTTGACAAAATCTCATGTGTATCATGATACAATTAAGAGACTTAAATATGAGATATAAGGCTCCTTTAGCTAACATGAGATAAATCTCACTTTAGTCCAGGCTTGCTTTCTGCCTCAACTGTGTTAGTATTTACAGGTACACACTACAACATCCATGGCAACAGATTTCTGTGAGCATTTACTGTAATGCTAAGCACCTTGTTTATTACATTAGATCTTTTACTTGAGTACTTATGGTTTATTTTCTTCTAAGTAAGATATAAAAATGACATGAAACATTGAGTTGTTTAGATTAACAAAAACTAACAGAAGGAACACAGACAACAAGGAATACAATAGTCTTCACTAATAATAGCTCTACTGTGCGCATCACAACATGGTGTTCCTCCCATCATAATGACTCAGTTCTTGCAGGAACATGACTTGGGAGTTTTATCTGTTACAAATAATGTGACTATAAGCCTTTTGTGCAAACATTGGTCACATCTGCTACTTGTCTTTGGCACAGGTGCCTAAGGATTGAGTTGCTGACCTGCAGCAGCCATTGTATGTCATTAGTTTCCATATGCAATGGCAGACCAGCCTCTAGTTGTACCAAGGTGTTACTTGTACAAGTAGTTTGCAGGGGTTCTTTTCCTTAGTTTTAACTTGCACCAGTTTGGTTGTTAGTGGAGTTGGGAGACACTTCTCAAGCCTTACACTTTTGTGTGTAGTCTGAGAGTTTTAGGTGCATGCAGTGCACGTACTCATCTGAGCCGTATCCCTTGGTCCAATGTCTCCTGGAAAGTGCTTGCATAAATACTTTGCCAGTTTGTACGTGGGTTGTTTTTTGATATATTGCAGTTGGTTTATAGCTTCTGCATTTTGTATGTTGTGTTTCTGCTTTGGCTCAGTTTTTCACTCTGCTGTCTTAGTTGAAATTCTGTATTTTAAAATACTGTCATCTTCAAATGCTTAAGAAACTTTCCTCTGTTCAAGGTTCTGTTTAAATGCTTTCTATTTTCATGTTTAACATGTAGTTCTTGAGCGGTGCAGTGGTGGCGCACGCCTTTAATCCCAGCACTTGGGAGGCAGAGGCAGGGAGACTTCTGAGTTCAAGGCTGGCATGGTCTACAGAGTGAGTTCCAGGACAGCCAGGGCTACACAAAGAAACCCTGTCTCGAAAAAACCAAAAAACCAAAATATGTAGATCTTTATACTTGGATTGGTTTTCATCGAACAGCATTCAGTTTTTTTTTACTTCCATGGCAGAAACCAGTTGTTCCGGTATTAATTCATTTAATCCTCACAATCAGTGTTGTTGCTGGTTTTGCACCTATTTTACAGAAACAGAAGTTTGATTAATTCTTCAAGTTCATGACTATTAATTAGTAGAACACGGTCTGAATCTAAATGGTTTATTTCTAAAATTTGCTCAATTACCAGCATGTTATATTGTGCTCCTCAAAAATGGAAGTGGGTCCCAGTGAGATGTCTTAGGAAGTAGAAGTAGAGGAATTTGCCACTAAGCCTCTGATTCCATATGTGAGCCATGACAAATACATGCCCACATACAAATGTCATTTAAAAAGAAGAAATACCTAATTTAGAAATAAAAAAGGAAGAGATAGTGAGCTACCTGAGCAATTACAGGAGCTGAGTTACCAGCCTGATGCTCTTAGTTCAATCCTCTGGACTTAGGATTCAGGACTGAACTGACACCTCCAAGTTGTCCTCTGACTTCATGCACTATATATATATATATATATATATATAGACACCTCCAAGTTGTCCTCTGACTTCCACATGCACTATATATATATATATATATATATATATATATATATATATATATATATATATATATATATACACTTATTTTTTTTAAAGGGAAATGTTTGCCACAAAATACTTAATGGATATACACATAAATATCTTAACACACACACATGCTGCCCAGCTTATCCAAGTCAGGCTCAAGGACTTAATTTTCTATAGAAAGTCTCATCCAAAATGGCAAATCCAGAAGCTAAGAAAAACAGTTATTAGAGGCAGGCGGATTTCTGAGTTCGAGGCCAGCCTGGTCTACAGAGTGAGTTCCAGGACAGCCAGGGCTATACAGAGAAACCTTGTCTCGAAAAACCAAAAATAAAAAGAAAAACAGTTATTAGATGTAGCTAAATAGTAGAGCCTTAACCTATAACATACACACAGTGACATAACAATTTTTAAACTTTTTTTTTTTCCTTGAGCTGAGGACCAAACCCAGGGCCTTGTGCTTGCTAGGCAAGCGCTCTACCAGTGAGCTAAATCCCCAAACACCAGTTTTTAAACTTTGATAAAGGAAGTATATTAATGTTAAGGTAAATATGTGTTTTAAAAATTCACCGTCTGGCATGGTAGCCTACTAAGCACTCAGGAAGCTGAGGTAGAACTGTCACATTGGAGGCCAGTGTGGACTACAGAGAAAGATCCTGTCTCAGAAATTACTCAGGGCTGGAGAGATGGCTCAGCAGGTAAGAGCACTGACTATTCTTCTGGAGGTTCTGAGTTCAAGTCTCAGCAAACACATGGTGGCTCACAACCTTCTGTAATGGGATTTGATGCCCTCGTCTGGTATGTCTGAAGACAGTTGCAGTGTACTAATGTAAATAAAGTAAATAAATTAAAAAAAAAAAAACAACAGCAGAAAGATACAAATTCTTTATTGTACAATGTATTCTATTTATTAACTGTTTTATATATATATATATATATATATATATATATATATATATATATATAA
>NC_034592.1:103036835-103048549 GCF_900095145.1 Mus pahari
AAAAAAAAAAAAAAAAGAAAAAGAAAAAAGAAAAAAAAATTAAAAAAACTAAAACTGTTTCTAGTTGTGTGGCTCAGCCCTTACCAGGCATGTGTATGCGTGCACACACCTTTAATCCCACTGGCTAGAACACAGCATACAGATTCATTCTTACTTAGTATACACCTTTAATCCCAAACAATGAAGGTAAAGTTAGTTTATAGAAGGAAGCACCCATGTTTGAAAGTGATGTCTGATTGAGCAGCAGACAAACTGACAAATCAGAGAAAGACTTGACAGAATAGAATATGCCCAACTCTAATGAGAGAGGAAAGGAAGCTACTGAAGGGGCAGTGTAGAGAGAAAAGAAAAGATGTAGTTTTACCAGGAGAGTTTTACAGAGACAGATTGAAGAAAGAACAAGCTAAACACAGGTAAAGACAGAAGGAGCCAGAAAATGAGAACATATTGGCAAAGTTAGTACAAGGTCAAGCAGAGAAACTCAGAAGCAAGAGGAGCCAGACTGAATAGTCAGCATGGTGAGATGTGTGAGCCAAAAAGCTGAGTTGACCAGCTAGCTAGAGTTCAGAAAGAGCTAGAAAGGGTGAGTTTATTCAGCAGTAGGTCTCAGAGGCTAAAACCATTCTAGATCTTGGTAAGATTGAACAGAGTCTAGAAGCTTCCAGGATTAAGCCTCAGCAGATGGAGGCACCAAGCCTTGGAGAAGACAGTTACATCAGGCAAATAAGGTATTAGTCACAGTTTATTATGAAAAAGAAAAACAGTTCCCAAAGCAAGAATGGGTTGATGAGCTGGGGAAAGGCAGCAGCTCAAAGGCATATTCTCAAACAATTGTTTTTGGGAGGAGTACATGTGGGATAGGTTCTTATGAACTTTAGGGTGGCCTCAAATTCATAACACAGCCGAGGATTGCCTTAAACATGTGACTTTCCTTCTTGTATTTCAAATGCTGTGATCACAGTTATGTGTCACCAGGTCTGACAGTCCTCAGTTCTTAGTACTATTTAAAAAATAAAAGACCAAGAGGGTGTGGTGGCATGTTTTAAATTCCAGTACTCTGGCTGGGCAGGAGGATCCCCGTGGACAGCTAGAAATACATAGTGAGACCCTGTCTCAAAACCAAAATACCCCCACCCCCACCAAAAAGAAAGAAAAAGAAAAAAGAAAAGACCAATGGAGACTAGAGAAATGGATCCCGGATCAGCGTTAAGAGTGCTTCCTGTAGCCTGGAGGTGGTGGCGCATGCCTTTAATCCCAGCACTTGGGAGGCAGAGGTAGGTGGATTTCTGAGTTCAAGGCCAGCTTGGTCTACAAACTGAGTTCCAGGACAGCCAGGGCTATACAGAGAAACCCTGTCTCAAAAAAAAAAAAATGCTTCCAGCTTTTGCAGGGTTTAGTTCCCAGCACTCAACAACTGCCTATACCCAGGTCCAGTGAATCCCATGCCTTCTGGCCTCCATGGGCAATAGCACACATGTTACAGACAGACATACAGACACACACAGAGACAGAGGAGAAAGACCTTAAGAAAAAAAGAAGAAATGAGCAAAGCACCCAAGCTGTTGAAGACAGCACTGTACTCTACCTTGCCTGGTCCGTTTTCTTGGTCAGACTGATCAGGAGGCTTTTCCTTCAGACTCCCCAGCAGTGAGTTTAAACGAGTGTGCGTTAGCATCATCTTCTCTTTCAGCTGGGAGAGACAGATTGGAGACACCTTATACTCAACCCTTGATTTGCTGCTTATATTGTTACTAAACTTAAAATAAAAATAAATTTAGCTGGGCAGTGGTGGTGCACACCTTTAATCCCAGCACTTGGGAGGCAAAAGCAGGTGGATTTCTGAGTTCAAGGCCAGCCTGGTCTGCAGAGTGAGTTCTAGGACAGCCAGGGCTACACAGAGAAACCCTGTCTCAAAAAAACAATAATAAATCAATAAATAAAATAAATCTACAAACAAAACACTTAAAAATTGCCTATAGTAAAGGAAAGGATGGATATAGCCTAGTTCTAGAACAACCTGGTCCACATAGTTAATATGAGGCGAGTCACAATTACAAAGTAAAAATCCTGTCTCCAAAAGGAAAAGCCAAAATGAAAATGTTGTGTATATTAGTAACCACACAGGGCTGGTGAGATGGCTCAGCAGGTAAGAGAGCACCGACTGCTCTTCCTAAGGTCCTGAGTTCAAATCCCAGCACCCACATGGTGGCTCACAACCACCCGTAATGAGATCTGATGCCCTCTTCTGGTATGTCTGAAGACAGCTATAAGTGTGTGTGTGTGTGTGTGTGTGTGTGTGTGTGTGTGTGTGTATATATATAAATAAATTTTTAGGCCAGAATGAGCCGGGTGGACCAGAGCAAGTAGAGTTGACCAGAGTGAACAAAGGTCCTAAATTTAATTCCCAACAACCAGATGAAGGCTTACAACCATCTGTACAGCTACAGTGTGTACTCATATACATCAATAAATCTTCAAAAAAAAAAAAAAAAAAAGTAAACACAACCAAGTTTACCTCTGCAATCTTTTCTGGTAAAGGTACATTGTGAATATTCATTTCAGATGTATTTACTATGGCCTTTGTTTTTAACAGATAGCTAGAGAGAAAACATATAGAGAAAATATTAGTACTATTACCAGTGGTCCAAATTTGCCCTCCTATTGAGCAAAACCTTCCTTATGGCTTGAAGCAGCATAGTCTATTTTACTGGGGGAAAACAAAACAAACAAACAAACAAAAAAATTCAATTAAAACCACAAACTCTGCCTGAACCTTTCCCATCCTCATGCATAAAACTATCTCAGGAAAAACTAAAGACAAATCCAGAATCAGATGAATAACCACTACTGGTAAAAAATTTACAATAGGCCATGCAGGCAGATTTCTGAGTTCGAGGCCATCCTGGTCTACAGAGTGATTTCCAGGATAGCCAGGGCTACACAGAGAAACCCTGCCTCAAAAAACCAAAAAAAAAAAAAAAAAAAAAAAAAAAATTAGTCCATATTAAGACACAGTACAATAAACCATCTAAAGTAATCACAATATTTATTTTAAGATTATGTTNACACAGTACAATAAACCATCTAAAGTAATCACAATATTTATTTTAAGATTATGTTTTGTCCTTATTGCGAGATATATACATATATACATATATATATACATATTAGTGCCTAGCCTTTTGCATCTTCTTTGGTCTTTGGTTACAAACACCTGGACTTTCCTAGAACCTTTAAAAACTTATTTAATAAGTAACGTCTCTACTCACCACAGCATTTTATCACTAGAAAGGCAGAAATGGCCTCTCAAGGCAGCCAGAGCAGCATGGGTAGAATATAAATGGAAACCAACAGTAGTCCCACAGGAATTACAGAATAAAAGGTTGTATGTGCTGGTGGGAAAGGAAAGAGCAGAATATAAAATAATGAAAAGCTAGAAAAAGAAATAAAAAATAACTACCCGCATCGGGTAAGTGGTAGACTCTATCGTGGCCCTGACACTCAGAAGCACGGGCAGGAGGGACTTCAGCAAGTTCCCTGGCTCTCACGTGGGCCATAGAAGAAACAAAAACAAAGAACATAATTTATGACAAAAAACAAACCAAAAATCTTCAAAACAAAAACCCCTCAAAAGTAAGTTCGGTACTGCCTCTGACCACTTGTGAAGTTCATGGCACCCAACCTCATAAAGAAATTTACTACTCTCTTTAAGATGTTTGGAGTTTTTTGTTTTCTTAGAGTTAGTTTGCATCATGTAGCTTGCTGGGCCACTGGGTCATGAAGACAGAAGGACTTAAGGCAGTTAGTTCTAATATATAAACAAACAAATACAATTATTTCTCCATTTCCTTATATAGAACAAGGTCAATTAGATTTTAATTTGTATTCATTATAATAGTCTGTCAGTCTGGAAGACAACAGGACATAATATCACTCATTTTCTTGAGTGCTGGGATTAAAGTTACCACCATGCCTGGCCAATGCTTTAAGTACCAATAGATTGGAATCCATAAAGACTTTTTGTAATAATTTACAATAAGTGTTGTGCTACATACAATATAAACTAATAATCAATTACTGAGTTCAAAGAGAGTAAAAAAGGTATCTCAAGACCTCAAGGTTACTAGTAAACGTGACCATTTACCTCAGTAAGAATGCACACAAGCCGAGGAAAAGAGTGAGGAAGTCAGGACTAGATTCCTAGCTTGGCAGGGAAAGGAGCCAGCAACCAAGCTTGGCAACCACGTGTGATCCTGGGCCTGGACTGCTCAAAGGTGCATTCTCACTTCATGTGTGCACCTCGGTATGTGACTACACACTACCCACAATATATAAATAAACAAATAAACAAATGTAAAACTGTTTAGATTATAATGTGGAACAGAAATTTAACTCTATTCTTGTATGCATTTTTCTTGAAGTATTTATCATAGATCAACTCTAGCACTTCATACAAGATAGGCAAACTTCTGAGCTATAGCACATCTCCAAATGTATAATTAAATTTTTGTTTGTTTGGTTTTTCAGACAGGATTTCTTTGTGTAGCCTTAACTGTCCTGGAACTAGCTCTGTAGATCAGGCTGTTCCTGCACTCACAGAGATTCTCCTGACTCTGCCTCCCTTGTCCTGGAATTAAAAGAGTGTGGTACTACCGCCAGGCTTGTAATTAAAATTTTTTATCAGGCTTTTTAAAAAAGTGGTTGGGTGTAGGTTCCCATGCTTGTGATCCCAACACTTGTGGGCAGAGGCAGGACTGTAAACTCAAGGAGAGACCTTTATTACCAATATCAAAGGTAAAATAATTTGTGATGTAACTATATCAAAAATGTCACTTCAGGGCCAGTGAAATGACTCGGTGGGTAAAGGTATTTGCTACCAACCTTGAGAAACTATAATAGCTAATTGTTCTAGTTATCTCACAGACCGTAAAACCTACATCCAACTTTAACTTTCATTAATGCCATGTTTATATGATTCAAACGGGTAAAGAGTTTATCACTCAAACATATTCTATGGAGAAAGTAAACATGTCACAAGACAATGTTTCTTTTTTGTTTACAACAGTTACATACTCTTCACTGTCATTAAATCAGGAAATATATAGAGTTAGAGCCACCTCAGGAATTCTCCACACGTACCTGGACTTCAGAGAACCTTCTATGCCAACCAAAAAGGGCTCTAACAAAACGACATTGTTTGTGACTCCTGGAAGACAAACCGGTTTTGAAAAGAAATACCTCCTAGCTGATCCATCGGGCCATAAAAGTTAACAATGGGTGGGGCTCAGCCGAGGGCGGTGGCGTAGCTCAGACGAGGGCCTGGGTTTGAAGCCCAACTCCGGAAAACAAAACAAACGCCTCCCTCCCCTGGTCTGTACTGTCCCCCATCCCTCATCTGCCTCTGGTCTGCCTTCCGCACAAGCCACCCCTCGCCTCACTCACTGGAGAAGGCCAGGGCGCCGAGGGACCGTGACAGGTCCCAGGCGAGGTGCACAGTGTCGCCGAGCACCGCGTAGCACCGCGCGCAATGAAACACGGCACATCTCTCCGGCTCCAACCACGCAGGCAGCCGCAGGTCGACAGATGACGCCTTCACCTTAGACCCGGAGGACCCGAGAAGGGAGAACCCGTTCACCACCTGAGTGTCCCACTCCATGGAGGAGGTAAAAGAAACAGGCGAGTCACAAGAGTCACGACGTGACTGGGTCTCCAAGAAGGAAAGACGGCGGCGCGAGAGATCCGCCATGTTGTTTTTGAAGCGCGCGCTTCTTTCACGCACGTCCCAAGTCCCGCCCAACTGGTTTCCTACGTCTTCATTGGACAATATTCCTGAAAGACATGCTCTCAATACGCTCAGCGCCTGAGTATTGGTTAGGTTTGCGGAATAGCGGTCTTCAGCCAGTCACACTACTGGCCCGCATCAGAAACCCCACCCTCGAGGCACTTCAACCAATGGGTGTACAGCAATCTTCATTTAAACTCAATATATAAGTCGGCTTGTCAACGTCTCGGGTGGCGCCAATTTTGAACCGCGCTCTTTTGAGTTGTGTGGCTGTTTTTCTGGGAACTACCGAGCTTGCAGAACGCGATGACCGTCCCCTCTGCAGAGGAGCTGGACTCCTTCAAGTACAGCGACCTGCAAAATTTAGCCAAAAGGCTGGGCCTCCGAGCTAACCTGAGGGTACGGTGCTGGCTGGCGGTGCGGGCAGTTGGGTGGGCGGGGTAGAAGAGACCAGGGATTTGGGGGACAGGGCGCGAAGTGACTGAGGGGAAATCCCCGAGGGACGCTATTTTGGGAGGAGTAGGTAAGTTTTGTTCTCAGTGACTGGAATTTGTTAAACGAAAGAAAAGCCGTGGCTGTTACTGTATTTGGAGGCTTTTTTCAAGAACGTATAAAGACTTCTTAATGGAAATGCGAATGATACTTCCTGGTACTAAAGGGGAAAGGAAGGCCCATAGGACGTAATCAGTGTAATTTCTATGCCAGTTCTTAGGCAGTTGAAGAAAAACTACTTTAAACTACTACTTCTAAAAAACTCTACTTGCTGTTCAGTAAACTATGACAGTACCTTCACTCTCATGAACCTTTAATAGGATGTCTGTCTACTGAGATAAGGTATGATTGGCCATACATTAATCACTATTGTGATGGTGGTCTTTTTTCAAAACATCCGATAAGGTCTTTGAATTCTGAGTTTGCAAGGTGTTCAGAGAAAATGTGGGGATTCATTGTGAGATTGGACTTGCTATATTGAAGCTTTCCCACATGTGTATACCAGAGATTTGTACAGCAAACTGATATTTGCACTAAATGTCTAATCAGTTGTCATAAATGTTTTTAAATGCTTTAAATAGAATAATGTGGCCATAGGTACACCTTTTATCTGGCTGAACAGCAGTGAAGAGTACTTGGAAATGTTTCTGAGTTTAGTGCTTAATGGCTCCCCAACTTAGTGTCTAAAGCTTAGTCCTTCAGGTTTTTGCTATCTGGATGGATGCTGCTGCTGCTGCTGCTTCTTCTTCTTCTTCTTCTTCTTCTTCTTCTTCTTCTTCTTCTTCTTCTTCTTCTTCTTCTTCTTCTTCTTCTTCTTCTTCTTCTTCTCTTCCTCCTNTCTTCTTCTTCTTCTTCTTCTTCTTCTTCTTCTTCTTCTTCTTCTTCTTCTTCTTCTTCTTCTTCTTCTTCTTCTTCTTCTTCTCTTCCTCCTCCCCCCCCCTTTTTTTTAAATGAAACAAAGTCTCATTATACTGCTTCGAGTAGCCTGAAACTTATGCTGAGACTATATATGGGCTTTTACCTCCACCTCTGGCCTGACTGTAATTGTTTATCAGACTATACCTGTTGCCTCTGATCTCATTTGCATCTCAGCTGATCAGCACCACCTCAGATGAGCACCCTGTCCTACCTCAGTTAAGTAGTTTGGGTTTTGCTTCATAGCCCCTGCTCTATTCTTTATTTCTAGCTCACTTGGTTTATTTATAAACTTTTTCCCATTAGTCCACTGGGAGTTTCCCACCGAAGGCCTGCCCTCTAGCTCCTAGCACAGTGCTCTGCACCATGTAAGACCAGTTAGTTCTTCAGTCCATGAATTAAAGCTGATGAATAACACTTGAGCTTCTAGGCAACTTGAGTTTCATCCCGTTTTATTTGACCTGCTAAATGTTTCATTTGTTTCTATCTCAGACACCTCACTTCTCATTGTTGCATCCTTGGTGAGATAGTATGTTAAGAAACCATGTCCTAGTCAGGCAGTGAGATAGATGGCTCACTGGATAAAGGTGTTTGATACACAAGCCTGATATTTTGATCCACATAGTGTGAGAAGAGAATTAACTGTACAAAATTGTCCACTGAACTCCACACCTGCACTATGGCACACACACACACACACACACACACACTCACATACTCACATATAAATAAATAAGGATTTGCATCTATCTGGGCATGATGGCACCGCCTTTAATGCCAGCACTAGGGAGAGAAGGCAGAGACAGGTGGATTATAATTGTTTATAATTTTGGTAGGCCTGATTTATAATCCCAGCACTGGGGAGGCAGAGACCGGAGGATCATGAATTGAAGTCTTGTCAAACATACAAGACTGAACATATGGTTCATCTTGTCAACCCTGAACTAAGCCCTAGATTAGGTAGGTCTCTGAGTTTGAAGCCAGCCTGGTCCAGTTAGTGAGTTATAGGCCAGTCAACTCTACATAGTGAAACCTGTCTTTAATAAAAAATAAAATAAATAAATAAAAATTTAAAAAAGACCTGGATTAATTTGTGATGAGACTTTAGGTTACGTTCATTGTAGTAAATAAAAACCATTTTATTAATAGCTGTCTTCATGCAGAGCAGTCTAGTACAGTTGAGGCATGTGGCTTGGGCTCACACCACCCCAACAAAACTCCTGTACTAAAAGTTCAGAGCAAATTTTGCGCTTTGCCCTTCTGGTAAATGATAAATTGTGTGAGAAGAAAAGAGCCAAGCTCAGAGGTTGAGCCTATCTCAAGTGTGTGGAATCACACACACAAGAAACAGGAACGGAGCAACAATAGGCTTTTCCTCTCCCTTGGTGATAACAGATGCAGGCCAGAGTAGAGCGGATTAAAAGTAGACAAGAGGCAGGTGTATCAGAAGGCAGATCTCAGGTGGACTTGCTGATCTCACAGTGGAGCAGTCAGCTAGGAGTTGGGATTGCGTCCATGCATGGTCAAAAGCTGAGCCCCTGGCTGGGCACTTGGTGAATTGCTGGAGACTAGGAGTAAAGACGTGTTAACCAGAAGTCTTCTCTGCAGACAGCTTGTGGGAAGTAGGACAGAAAGGCTTTTCCAGCTTGTGTGGGGCAAGCAAGCAGCTTGTATTTATAGACCTAGAGTTGTGTGTGTATAGCATTTTTTTAAGGCCATGAATATGAGGAAGAGCAAGGCTGGGTACATGGGTACATGGAGAGAAGTTGGAGGAAGGAGATAGGGTGGGGAGGGCATTATGTATATGTGTGTGTGTGTGTGTGTGTGTATTATTTTATGTATATGAGTACACTGTAGCTGTGTCTTCAGACACACCAGATCCCACTACAGGTGAGCCACCATGTGGTTGCTGGGAATTGAACTCAGGACCTTTGAAAAAGCAGTCAGTGCTCTTAAACACTGAGCCATCTCTCCAGCCCCATGTAAATATATTTTAATTAAAAAATTTTTAAACCAGGTTGGGTTGGCACATGCCTTTAATCTCAGCACTCAGGAGGCAGAGGTAGGCAGAAGCAGAGCTAGTTCCAAAACAGCAAGGGTTACACAAAAACCTATCTGGAAAAGCCAAAAAAAAAATTTTAAAAAAAAAAAAAAGAAAGAAAGAAAGAAAGAAAGAAAAAGGAAAAAAGTTTAAAGTTATTGTATTAGTTTAAAGTTAATTTTACTATTTGATTTTGTGACAGGGTGTCAGTATGTAGCTCTGACTATCTGGAACTCAATTTGTAGATCAGGCTAGCCTCAAATTCACAGAAATTAGTTTACTGTTATCCTCTGAGTCCTGGAATTAAAGGCATGCATCATTATCCCAGCTAAAAAAAAATTGTATTTTTTGTTTGTTTGTTTTTCGAGACAGGGTTTCTCTGTATAGCCCTGGCTGTCCTGGAACTCACTTTGTAGACCAGGCTGGCCTCGAACTCAGAAATCCGCCTGCCTCTGCCTCCCAAGTGCTGGGATTAAAGGCGTGCTCCACCACTCCCGGCGTATTTTTTTTTTTTTTTAATGTATATAAAGGTCTTTGTCTACGAGTATGCCTGCAGACCAAAACAAAGTGTCAGACTGTGAGCTGCCTTGTGGCTGCTAGGAATTGAATCCAGGTCTTCTGGAAGAGCATCCAGTGCTCTTAACTCCTTAGCTATCTCTTCAAGTCCCTAAAATTAAAAATAAATAAATTTAAAAAAATTTTAAGGGCTGGGTGTGGTAGTGGACAGCCCTTAAAATTCTTTTACATTTATTTATTTTTAATTTTAATCCCAGCACTTGGAGGCAGAGGCAGGCAAATTTCTGAGTTTGAGGCCAGCCTGGTCTACAGAGTGAGTTCCAAGACAGCCAGGGCTACATAGAGAAACCCTGTCTTGAAAAAAACCAAAAAAAAAAAATTCTTTTTAAAGAGTTTTGGCCCTCAACTGTGTACCTGGGTGTAATAAGGGAAAAAAGAACCTAACAAATATACTTGATTTTTGATTGTTTTACAGTAGGGTCTCATTCTGGCCTGGAAATCTAAGGGGATTGTTGTGCCTGACTATCTTTTAAAAAAGGAAAGCCATTCAGAATAGTATTTCTCTTCCTGAGAAGAACAGGGCAGCTTTCCTAGAATAGAAATTGAGGCCAGGATTCTCTTTCCCGGCCTGAAACATTTCCCTAATCAACTAGCCATTCCTGCTGATTTACCTCCTAAGAAGGTTGGTACCCATCCTTACATTTCAGGCCACAGGTCTGCTTCCCTGAGCATCCAGTCGGCCTCAGCTGCTGCCCTGATGCCCTCTCCAGAGACTGCTCTCTGCTGCAAGGATAAACGTTATACCTAAGAAGTCTTATGAGGCAGGTCTAGCTAGTGAAGTTGTGCTTTTGACTACTCTTCCGACTTTTTTCTCAACCTCCTCTCCATTAGTTGTGTTCTTCATCATCTATCCTATTTTCTTTCCTTTGCTTTTTCTCCATCTTGTTCTGTATGATTGAACCTCTTTTCCATTTTCAAGATCTCAGCAGCCCCAGCCAAGACATCTGTCTTAAAGCTGGGGCATCCCATGACCTGCTGATGTCTATCCTATGGAGCCCACGATAGCCAGAGCTTCCTCGCACTTACTTCGCTGTGTTGCACTGTCTCTTTTTCTTCACTGACTTTGCCACTAGGGCGTGAAATTCATTTCTACCCAACCTACTATTCTAGTCTTTCAGTTTGACCAGAGTGCATTCAAGAATCAGAAGAAAAGAGATGTTTGGCATAGTTTTCTTGCTTATTTGACTTTGACTGTAATGATGAGCCAGCTGTTCTTTCTACAGGCAGACAAGTTGTTAAGAGCCTTGAAAGCACACCTGAATCCAGAAACAAGGAAAGAAAATAAAAATCAGGTGAGTGGTGTTCTTTATCAGTTATTAGCTAGTAAAACGGTAGAGTGTGATTAATAGGCAATTAATACTTATTACTGATAATTTAAGATATAGGAGATGGTGTGGAGCCTCTTGCCCAACATTGGGAGATGGAGCCAAGACAGGTTACTAGAGCATTCTAGACCAGACCCTGACCCTATTTCAAAAGACAAAGATATGATGGTTACTATTAAATGATGTTATTATCATTAGTAATATGACCAGCATTCCAGTGACCAAGCAGCAAGTTCTTGAGTTCAATACTAGCCTAAACTAATGCAGACCCTGTCTTTAAAAGAAAATAAAAAGCCTAAAAACAAGGAAAGCAAAAGGTAAGTGTATGTTGTGAGATAGAAGAGGCAGCAGGAGAGGAGTTGGATAGAAACTAGACTTTAAATTACCAATACCCAGGTTAAGTGGCAGATCTGATCTCATTTTCCTTTTGTTGTTGTTTTTGGTTTATTTTATTACATGGGAATAGACTTTCTGAAAGAGCAACAAGTGCCCTTAACCACAGAACCATCTCTCCAGCCCCATTTTGTTTCTTTATAAACTGTGTGTGTGTGTGTGTGTGTGTGTGTGTGTGTGTGTGTGTGTG
>NC_034592.1:103048661-103058803 GCF_900095145.1 Mus pahari
GAGAGAGAGAGAGAGAGAGAGAGAGAGAGAGAGAGAGAGAGACAGACAGACAGACAGACAGGAGAGAGAGAGAGAGATCGTACATGTTAATCCTTTGGAAGGCAGAAACTAGAGTTACAGGAAGTTGTGTGTTGCCTGACGTGGATAATGGGAACCAAACTTAGGTTCTCTGCAAGACTAACAAGTGCTCTTAACTCTGAACCATGTCTCCAACTCCATCTGTGAAAATTCTACTTTCGTTTTGAGATAAGGTCTCTTATAGCCCAAGATGTCCTTAAACTTGCTATGTAGTAGAGGAATGTACCCCTCTGACCAGTTTTGAAATTTTTGCTATTCTTATTATGCTTCTGCTGATCTCCCCAACTGGTATATGTGTGTGACTCTAGCTGGCTTGGAACTCTCTTTGTAGATTAATGTGGCCTGAAACAGATCTACCTGTCTCTGCCTCCTAGGGCTGGGATTTAAGGTTCTAACCATCACACCTGGCCCATTTGGTTTCTAATTAATATTTCCTGTTGTTTCAAGGCTTTCTATCCTGAACTTATTTGGGGCCAGTTCATGGGTCTACAGGTCTATCAGGATGCTCTCTCACTCGCCTTGTCTCTGCCCTCTAGCTAGTTCACTTTGTTTGTATTCTCCATCAACTCTTCAGTTCTTTAAGATTTGCATGAACCTCACAACATTTGAGATTATTCTTCCTCTGCAGTACTTCACCTCTGTGTAAAGCTGATTTATTTATTTTCACATATGATTAGTATGAGTGTTTTGCCTGCATATATATCTGTACACCATGTCTATGCCCGGAAGTCAGAAGATCAGGTCCCCTGTAACTGGAGTCACAGTTATAAGCCGTCTTGTAGATGCTAGAAATTGACCCCAGTCACCTGGCTCTCCAGGTTTGCTTGCTTGCTTATTTATTTATTTATTTATTTATTTGACAAGGTCTTCCTGTATAGCCCAGACTGGCCTCAAGTTTGAGACCTCTGCATTCAAGGAACCTAGGGCATAATGTACTCCTTCCACCTAAAGTTCTAATATATCCAGCCATATGAAAAGCTCCCTCCTTGGAGCTCAATTGATGGCTCAGTGGTTAAGAGTACTGGCTGCTCTTCTTAGAGGACCTGGTTCAATTCCCAGGACTGACATGGCAGCTACAACTGCTTGTCACTCCAGTTCCAGAGGATCCCATACCTTCACATAGACATATATGCAGGGGGAAAAAATTGAGAAGTAGGGCCCTGTGCCTTAGCTCAGTGGTGGAGAGGTGGCTTAGCATTCATGTTCCATTTCTCAGCACTGGGGAAAACAGGCTAAGCAGGATAAGGAGTAGAGGGGGAAATAAAGATGCTCACACATACAATTGACAAGATGTAATGCCTGCAACAGAACAACATCTGACGGTAAATGTAAGGCTCTAAAGGTGGTACACTGACAACGTGGTGAGAGAAGAGTTCGAGTTCCAATGAGCCCCATTTTAACACACAAGCCTGAGACTGTGGACAGACATGCCAGGATTCCCTAGAGACAAACAGGATCCTTGAGTACTCAGCCTTTGCAGTGAGTTATAGCAGCAAAGGAGAGAGCCAACCGTTTTCATGGTTGCCCTATCTTCAAGGTCAAACTCTGGTCCTTGGACATGGTCAGTGAGTGTTTTACCACTGAAATATATACTTTCCACAGCTTATATTTAATACTTTAATCAAATATATGTTTATTTTTTAAAACAAACTTATGTGATGGGACCATACCTGTAACCCAGGAGCCTGAGACAGGAGGATCAAAATTCAAAGTCTGCCTGGGTAACTGTGAGACTCGGTCTTAAAATCAAACTGAAAAAAAACGGACTAGATGATGTTCATCCCTCGGCACTTACAAGCATGGGGGGCTCACCTACATTTGATCCCTAGTACTGAAAAACAATGATAATCCATCCAGGTCCTTTGTGTTCTGGGAGAAAAGCCAAGTTTATCTTCCTCTACCACAAATAATAAGAAATATATCTAGTATCATTAGGTATTTGATAATGAAAAGAACCTTCCCCACTACTCTGCCATGTCAGCCATAACATAACGTATAAGCAGGTCTGTTTGGATAGTCTCCCTTCGGACCATCCTGTGTTCATACTGTAACTTTTTACTTAGGTTTATAAAAATGCCAGTGCTAGTTCGTTATCTGTGACAAGTTCCTTTGGCTTCGGAAGCAGTCGTCAGTGTGCATGCCTGCAGGATCTGGCACATACTGTCTCCTCTTTTCCCAGGATGAAAATCAATCTTTTGTGTTCTCCATTGATGAGACTGAGATACAAATTAGCAGTGAGGAGCAAGCTGAGTCGGAATCCGGTGGTCATGTCACCAAAACGAGGAGGAGGAAGCGCAAGACCATCCATGGAATTCCTACCTCCCAGGTGAGTGGAACTGTGCAAACTGAAGAGAAGCCACCAGAACTACCACAGTCTATCTACCATAACTGGCACACTTTTAGTGAGCTTCATTTATCTTCCCTCATGATGCTAGATGACAGGAAACATACTGTGTTCTACAGGCTCCTCAGAAGTAGAGACCTATGTCTGCTGTGCTCCCCACTGTACACCTGACCCTAGGACTCGGGAAGAAATGACTAGTACTAAGTATAAATTAGATGCCCATTCAAGGGGCTGGAGACAGATGTGGGTTGGCTCAGGGGCTAAGAGTGCTTGCTGCTGTGCAGTTCAGATCTCAGTACCCATGTGAAAGCCAGATATGGTCCCATGCAAACCTGTAATTGTAGCTCTGAGGAGAGTGAAAACAGTACCTCTGGGGCTTGTTGGCCACTGGTCTAACCTAAAAACAAGATATCAAAGTTTGGGGGCTGGAGAGATGGCTCAGTGGTTAAGAGCACTGACTGTTCTTCCAGAGGTCCTGATTTCAATTCCCAGCAACCACATGGTGGCTCATAACCATCAGTAATGGGATTCAGTGCCCTCTTCTGGAGTGTCTGAAGACAGCGACAATGTACTCATACAATAAATAAAAAGATCTCCAAGTTCATGAGAGATCTTGCCTTAAAGGAACAAAGTGGAGAATAATAGAGAGGGACCCCTCCCCCTTCCCCCACAATGCCCTCCTCTGGCATTCATACATTCATGCAATCCTACAAAAATTTATTGAATAATATGAGTGCTCACATGGTAGTCACATAGGTAGTCTATAATAAAGATGGAAGAAAGAGGGACCAGCCTGAAGTGAAGCTTTACGGTCTCTTCCTTAGTTTGCTCCTGGCCTGGTGGTCAGTCTGTGCTTAGTCTTTCAGTAGTGTGTGATCATGTTGAATAACTAGGGGCTTCCTCGCTTGCTTTGATTGCACTGATTTTACTCTTGGCTCTTATTCACATGGGACTTCTTTTCCCAGGCATAAAGGCATACAGCTAGAATGTCAGGGGGAAGCAGAGGCTTGAGGGTATGCGTTTAAACACAGGTGGTGCTACATAGTGAAACTGCAGCCAAAATCAAATATAATCTTTACCACATAATATCTCCTCTCCCTCCTTCTCTCCCTCTCGATCTCCCTTTCTCTCTCTCTTCCCCTTTGAGACAGGGTCTCACTATATAGCTCTGGCTAGGCTAGTACTCACAATGTAGCCTCACAATGTAGACAATCTAGATTCAGCTTAAAGGCATGTGCCACCAGCTGGCTCTCTTGGTGGTGGTGGTAGTTTTTTTTGAATCAGAGTCTAACTCTATAACACCAGCTGGTCTTAAACTCGTGGTAATTCTCCTGCTTCAGCCTAAGTGTTGAGCCAACATGCCTGACCTAATTTCTTTTCTCTTTTCTTTTCTTTTCTTTTCTTTTCTTTTCTTTTCTTTTCTTTTCTTTTCTTTTCTTTTCTTTTCCTTTCTTTCTTTCTTTCTTTTTTTTTTTGGAATTAAAAAATTACTTTTTCTTTTCTTTTCTTTTCTTTTCTTTTTTTTCGAGACAGAGTTTCTGTGTAGCCCTGGCTGTCCTGGAACTCACTCTGTACACCAGGTTGGCCTTGAACTCGGAAATCTACCTGCCTCTGCCTCCCAAGTGCTGGGTTAAAGGCATGTGCCACCACTGCCTGGCTAAATTATTTTTTCTTAATTACCCCCCCCTTTTTTTTTATTATTTTATTTTTTCAGTGGGGCAGGGTTTAACTAGCCATTGCTGTTCTGGAACTCATTTTGTAGAACAGGCTAGCTTTGAACTAACTCTCAGAAATTTACCTGTTTCTGCTTCCTTATTTGTTCTGTGGCTGAGATTAAATGTGTATGCCACTATGCTCAGCCTTAATATTTTTTAATTTAATTTTTCATTTTATTTTATGTGATGAGTATCTGGCCTACGTGTATGTCACATACCATGTGCCCTGGGAGGCTAGAGAGGGCATTGGATCCCCTGGAATTGGAGTTAGAGATGGTGACCTGCCATGTGGTGCCAGAAATCAAACCCAAGGCTTCTGCCTAACCATTATGCCATCTCTCTAGCCCCTCAATTACATTAAAAACATTGTGTGGTTTGCTGGTGGGGATTTGGGGGGCTGGGGTACATGCCACAGGGGGCATGTGGAAGCCAGAAGACAACTCGATGAACTTGGTTTCCCCTTCCACCATGAGGGTCCTGGCAATTCATAGGTTCACTCTGGATTTGGTCTTGGATCAAATCGGGATGCTTCCTGTGTACAGAGACCTTTCACTATTGCCAGGCTCTTGCCACTGTGTGTAGTATTTAGTTGTATGACCCCACGTGTCAGGAAGCTGGGTTTATTATCCATAAGTGAACAAATCTTTCCATTCTTCCTAGTGACCTCTAGTACCTGCTTGGAAATTATAATTTGGAGCACTGGGTCAAACATGCTCAGAAGTCTTATCCCCATCTTGTTCCTCTGACCAACACCCACCCACCCACCCCACCCCCCCACACACACACACTCACACACACACACCACTCACACCCCTTTTTTCATACTCTCTTGGTTATTCTCTTGGTTTTTTTCCTTTCAAAATTTGTTGCAGGATCATTTGGAGATGAAAGGAACTGATAGTACTAACTTCCCAAATCAAGAAAATCAGGAAAATCAAGACCCCAGAGCTACTGCAAAAGTTCCTTCTCTGCCGGAGCAGAGGCCAGAGGACGGTAATGCAGCTTCCTCAGGAGAAGGAGAAGGAGAAGTAAATGGTATGTGCTAATAACATTGTCAAACTGAAATTGCTCGGGGGACCATGTGTATTATTGTCCTAGGAATGCAAGCCAGGCAATTTAAAATACAGAAATTGAGCCATGTGTGATTGCATGCTTTTAATCTCAATATTTGGGAGGCAGAGAAGGTGGATCTCTATGAGCTCGAGGCCAATGTAGTCTACATAGTAGGTTCTAGGACAGCAAGGGCAATAGAATAGAGAGAAGACCCTGTCTCAAAAAGCAAACAAACAAAAAAACCCAACAAAATAACAACAAAAATAGAAAACAAAAACAACTCCCTTCCCCCCCCCCCAAAAAAAAAAAAGAAAAAGAAGAGAAATTGATTGATGTATAGATTTGGGAGCTACGACTCTTAAGTCAAAGCGTCAGTAAACCCGTGTTTTTCCAAGACTCTGGGACTCTGAGTACCTTTGCTTCTTGTTCTTGTAGTGGCTGTGCATGTCTATTGTTCTTTGGCCTGGTGCCATACCCTGCTCTCTGCCTCTGTTATCACATGACATTTATCGTGTTCATTTGGCCTGTGATAGATTCTCAAACTGTAACCCAGGCAGGCCTCAAACTCCCAGCAGTCTTCCTACCTCAGCCTTAAGAGTTCTGGGCTTGTCTACGGCTATACCACCCTTAATGTGCCCCATCTCATCTGATCTCAGAAGCTAAGCAATGTTGGGCCTGGTTAGTATTTGGATGGGAGACCACCTGGTGCTGTTGTAGGCTTAAAAAATTAATTAAATAAATAAATAAGTAAATAAATAAATGAAAGAGTTCTGGGTTGAGTGTCTAACACTCTTCTAAGAACACTGGTTGGGCCGGGCGTGGTGGCGCATGCCTTTAATTCCAGCACTCGGGAGGCAGAGGCAGGTGGATTTCTGAGTTTGAGGCCAGCCTGGTCTACAGAGTGAGTTCTAGGACAGCCAGGGCTATACAGAGAAACCCTGTCTCGAAAAACCAAAAAAAAAAAAAAAAAAGAACACTGGTTGGTCCTACCCGAACAATCTCTGTTTGACTAAATATCTCGAGATCCTGTTCCTAAGAGTTGACATTACAGTGCTACAGTTAGGGAACTAACTCATCTTTGGAGAACCACAGCTCACCATAGCCACACTTGGAACTTTCACATGTTTTACAATTAAAACAAAACCGAGAAATAAATGCAGAAGCCCACTGAGTTTTATTTAACATTTGTTATTTGGTACTGGGATCAAACCCAGGAGCTTGAGCTGCCAGGCAAGTGCTCAGTGATTGAGCTACATCCTGAGCCATGACTTTAATCCAGACCAGAATAAGAGTTTGGGAAGGTCATTCTCTTGGTGACAAGAGAGCCCATTTTGTTCTCATTAGCCTTTCTGCAGAACTTGACTGATATAAACACTTGCCTGCTTCTTCAACTAGGCTGCTTACAGGGAGGGGTCACACCCATTAGTCTTCCACATGCCTTTCCCTAATTCCAGTATTTGAGAGACTGAGAAGGTGGATCTGCAGCGTTCAAGGCTACTCTGATCTACAGAATAAGTTCCAGACCAACCTGTTCTACATAGCGAGAGACTGTCTCAAAACAAGACAAAATAACCCACATTTTCCAGAAACTTTCTCAACTAATAATTTGTTTTTCATTTCTTTGTTTTTATTTTATAGATTTTTAAAATTTATATGTGTGAATATTTTGCTTGCAGGTATGTATGTTTACCAGGTACATGCCTGGTGTCTGTGGAGTAGAAGCGGGCATCAGATCCCCTACAACTGGAGATACAGATGGTTGTGAGCCACCGTATGGGTGCTGGGAACTTGAACCAAGTGTTCCAATAGCAACAAGTGCTTAACTGCTGAGCCATCTCTCCAGTCTCTGTAGTTTTAGAAAATTGAGTTGCCCCCTCACCCGCCAACAGCACTTTGTGCTCTGTTTTATTCCTTAGGAAGCCTGCCAGTTGCCATGGAGATCTCTGCCTGGCTCTGACACTTGCTGGAAGATGGACAGGAAGGATTTAGGGAGGTGATGGCCTATTTAAGGGACCAGTGGAATGTGGTGCAGAATGCCATTCAGTCAGACTTCCCAACTGTTAACATTTTATAACATCCTTCCCTCTCACTCTTCTCTTCCCTTACCTCCCTCTTTCTCTCTTTCTTCCCCCCTTACCCCCCCCCCACACATACTTTTTCCCTGAACTCTGAGAGAAGTTGTTGATATGTGCCTCATATGTATTATGTGGGGCTTCTTGATTGAAGGATGTGTGCATTATTTTATTGTTTTGACTTCTTTTTTGTTTTCTTTTGTTTTTTGTTTTGTTTTGTTTTGTTTTTTTTTTCGAGACAGGGTTTCTCTTTATAGCCCTGGCTGTCCTGGAACTCACTTTGTAGACCAGGCTGGCCTCGAACTGAGAAATCCGCCTGCCTCTGCCTCCCACGTGCTGGGATTAAAGGCATGTGCCACCATCGCCCGGCTTGACTTCTTTTTTAAAAAAAACATAATTTCATCTAACCTAGATTGGCCTGGAACTCATTATGTAGCCAAGGACGTTCTTGAACTCCCCATTCCCCTGCCCAAGTGCTGGAATTATAGACATATGCTGGTTTCAATGTATGCTTCTTAAATAAGAGTTTTCTTACACAGTGTACAAAGAATCAATGTTTCATCTAACATTAAGGACCTGTGACTTCTCTGTCTGGTGTAGTGGTCATCACTTGAATCCCATCAATCAGGAGGCAGAGAAAGGCAGATTTGTATGTTTTCAAGGCCAGCCTGGTCTTCACAGTAAGTTTCAGAACTAGGACTACATGAAGATTCCCTGTCTCAAAAGAAGAAGCTTACGTGGTGTGTTTTGGTTAAGTGTAATACCTGCAATTACTAAAAGGCTATTTAGACGCACTTCATCTCTGTGATACCAAACAAATAACATGTAACAAGAAGAAGCAGAGAAAATAATTTATGCTTTTTTTGTTTCTTTGTCTAGTTTTTGATAGTGCTAAAGATGGAACCCAGGGCCTTGTACTTGCTGGGCAAGTGCTCAAATACCAAACTATATCTTCAGCCCCAGACAGATGTCTCTTAGAAGTTTTTTATATCTTTGATTTTTCAAGTCAACATTTTAATAGAAAAATGTTATTTATTTTATATTTGTCTATTTAGACAGTAAAGATTCAAAGAGGCCTTTAGAAAAAAGATCTTTATGCACGGATGAGTTTTCTAAACTTGGAAACAATAAAAGGACTTCAGCCACGACACCAAGTAAGTCTGTACACAAACCAAACCAGCAGCTGCCCTCCTTTGGTCTCTTGGTGGATAGTGAGTGGTTCGCAGCAGCTAAAATCTCAGATATGGGGACCAGGGCTCACGATCCACCATTCCAGGTTCCTGGCTTTAGGACTGCGTACCTGATCCTCAGACTGATTTTCTCAATGGGGGAATGGCTGCACTTCAGGCTTCAGTGGGTTGGCATATAACTTGAGATATACGTTTTCCACTACTTAGTACCTAACACATCAAATAGCACACAGAAAGGCTTCAATAAATATCTGGTGATATAACATCTGTGAAGTACTAGGTACATGTTGTACTCAGCACTTGGGAGCAAGAGTCTTGGTTACATGGTTTGGACAAGCCTGTCTTATAGTGTGACATTCTGAGTTAATACACCAAAAAGACAAGAACAATTTTCTCATCTGCCTTATGTTGCTTGAGACATAGATTATTATATATTTATAATAGAATACTTACTGTTCAACATATATTAGAAGTTCAGTAATTGGGGATGGAGAGATGGTTCAGAGATTAAGAGCACTTGTTGCTCTTGCAGAAAACCCAAGTTCAATTCTCAGCACCTACCTAGTGGCTCACAACCATCTGTAACTCCAGTTTCAGGGCATCTAACCCTTTTTTTCTGACCTCCTCGAGCACCAGGTATGCAAGTAGTATACAAACATATGTGCAGACAAAACATTCATACATATAAAACAGTAATGTAGAAAGGAAGAAGACATACAATAATGGAATGGCGCCATCTGAATGTGGTGGCACATGCCTATAAACACAACATAGTAGGAAGAGACAAAAAGATTAAAAATTCAAAACCAGCTTTGGGTACACAGTGAGTTTGGGGTTCCCTAGGTTATATTAAGACCCTGTCTCAAAAAAAAAACAAAAGGCAAAAACTTTAGGTCAAAAGATTTAGAACTAATCACGGTGAGGAGTAGTCTTCAGCATGTTGTTTAATTCCTAAAGGGATTAAAACAAAAGGAGACAGAAACCATAGCCTAACATTTACTGCCTGACCCTGCATGGAAATCCTTAATTCAGTGCTTTCTCGGCATATAAACTGTCAATTTTCACAAGCTAGAGGAGTTATATCTCAAATGAACATGCGTTTAGGAAGCCCTAGACTTCAATCACACACACACACACACACACACACACACACACACACACACACTATCAATCTATTTAGTAATGATTAAATAAAGGCCCTTTAACTCACTGGATTGGAAGAAGACAATTCGTTTGTTCTCCAAACCAAGATGTCAGGGAATTGGTGACTGGGGACAGTGAACACTTGATGATCTCTAACCTGAGCATGCTTTGCCCAGAGTCTGTGAAAGCTGAGTGTTCTGGAATTAATGTTTTAGCCAAGATGATATTAAAGTTAGATGTCTGGAGAATAAAGAGAATAAATGTTGATAAAAACACAGGGAAGATTAAAATGGACTTTTATCTTACTAGTTTTCATACTTTGGAATGTTCTAGACTTTAAGAAGCTTCATGAGGCTCGTTTTAAGAAAATGGAATCCATTGATGAATATATTGTGAGGAAGAAGAAACACCTTAAGGAACACAGTTCACTTAATGAACTAAAGGTACGCAGACTAAATGCATGGTTTTTATTGTTTATTCATTTTGTTTTGAGTGTTTTGCCTATATGTGTGTGTGTGTGTGTATATATATATATATATATATATAT
>NC_034592.1:103059221-103064261 GCF_900095145.1 Mus pahari
CCTGGTTGTCCTAAAACTCACTCTGTATATTAGGCTGGCCTCGAACTCACAGAGATCAACCTGTCTCTGCCTTCTGAGTGCTGGGATTAAAGGCTGGAGCCACCATATGGCATTTTTTGTTATTGGTTTTTGGTTTTGTTCTTTCAAGACAGGGTCTTACTCTTTAGCTCGGGCTGCTCTGGAACTCACGGAGATCCTCCTGCCTCTGCAGAATTTGGATTAAAGACTTTTGCCACCATTTCCAGTTTCTTGTTAATTTTTTTTTAAGTAAATGGACCTATTTGGGTTTTGGCACATCTTTCTTAAAATTGCTTCCTCCTGCCATCAGAATTTTTAAAACCCCGTAAAAACTATATCCTGCCATGTTGTGGCACTTGCCTTTAACCCAGTCCTTAGAGAGCAGAGGCAGGCACATGAGTTTGAGGCTAGCATGGGCTATATGGGGAATTTCAGGTTAGCCAGTGATATAGAGTGAGACTGTTAGGGTCCAAGAATCACTGGAGAATGATACCCCAGACGCAAAGAGTATGCAAAAGCAAAAAGCGTATATTCAGCTGAATTTCCTGGATAAAGGGGTCTCCCCATTTGGGAATAGAGACCCCTGGTGGACTCACAGGCCACAATCAGTTTATTGTCAGTTAGGGGAACTCCAGGGAGGGGTGTGTCCTTTACCCTGATTGGTTGGCTCTGTCTCCAGGGTCTGACTGATTCTATAGTTGGTTAGGCTGCCTGTTCTTACTTCAGGCCAGATGACAAGGTGTCCTCGGTTTGGCTGCCTGAGGCTGGGGTTGGCTGACCACAGGGTCCTGGATCCAGGTTTTCATTTCTGAGAAACAGAAACTTAGGCCTAGTCTCCCAAACTGTCAGTGTGCAACCTGTTATGGAGTCAGCCTGGCTCTGGCTCAGTCCTTTCAAGACCTTTTTACTCTGTGTGTGTGTGTGTGTGTGTGTGTGTGTGTGTGTGTGTGTGTGTACTCTCACAATTTATTGTTTTGTTTTGTTTTTTTAAGATGGGGTTTCTTTGTGTAGTCCTGGCTGACCTGGAACTAGTTCTGTAGACCAGGCTGGCATCAAACTCACAGACATCCACCCACTGGGGTTAAAGGTATGTGCCACCACATCCTGGCACAAGAATAAATGAAAATAAAATATGTGTGTATACACACAAAATAATACACACACGTAGGTAGGTAGGTAGGTAGGTAACCTCATCCATGGGGTGTATGCTCTGTTTGCCACATTCATCTTGCCTTATTTGCAATAAGAATGAATTACTTTCTGGCTCTCCAATTGAGGGAATCATAATGGCTATATTAAAGGGTTCCTATGGTAACAGTGCCCTCAGCAGGTGGGGGGTGGTTTTCAGTCCAGGCTTTGTTGGCCTCTGTGCTCCTTCAAGTGAGAAAAGGTGATAGAGCCCCCTCTTAGCTGAGTTAGAAAAGTTATGAATTGATAACATCTTAGGAAGTCAGGGTTTCTGCCTCCTGGAGTTGAAGGTACCTGACAGGGCTGAGCAACATTTGTGTGAGGACTTGTACTGTATATCTTGCTATTTTTTCAAAACAGATGTAAGCACTAAACAGTTTCTTTTTAAGATTTATTTATTTTATGTATATAAGTACACTGGAGCTGTCTTTAGACACCCCAAAAGAGGGCATCAGATCCCATTACAGATGGTTGTGAGCCACCATGTGGTTGCTGGAATTGAACTCAAGACCTCTGGAAGAGCAGTCAGTGCTCTTAACAGGTGAGCCATCTCTCCAGCCCCACTAAACAGTTTTTTAAAGTATTAAGTTGATTTCAAAGAGGACTGAAACAAGGTGGTACTGATGCAAGTCTTTAATCCCAGCACTCAGGAGGCAGAAGCAGGCAGATCTCTGTGAGTTCCACCAGCACGGTTTACAGGACAAGGAGGGCTACCCAGAGAAACACTGTCTCTAAAACCAAAACTAAACTAAACTAATAAATTAAGCCGGCCGTGGTGGTCCACACCTTTAATTCGAGCACTTGGAAGGCAGAGGCAGGCGGATTTCTGAGTTCGAGACCAGCCTGGTCTACAGAGTGAGTTCCAGAACAGCCAGGGCTATACAGAGAAACCCTGTCTCGAAAAACCAATAATAATAATAATAATAATAATAATAATAATAATAAATTAAAAAAATAAGAGGGGACTGAGTAGAGCTAGAGGGATGGTCCAGCAGTGAAGAGTGCATGATACTAGCACTGACTGCTCTTCCAGAGGACCCAGGTTCAATTTCTAGCACCTGTATGAAAACTCACAACGGTGTGTAACTCCACTTCCAGGGGATCCAACACTGTCTTCTGCCCTCCCTGGGCACCAAACATGCACATGGTGCATGACATACATACATGCAGGCAAAAAACATACACATCAAATAAGTCTAAAAACTAAAGAAAACATCGTTTACTTTGCTGCTCTTCCAGAGGATTGCTTCTTCCTTTTCTTTTTCGTTTTCTTTTTTAATAGTTGCTGTTTATCTTGAGAATAGCGTTGTATGTATGAAGTCTAAGCTAGCCTTGAGATGTCTCTTGGTGAGGCTGGTCTTAGACTCCTGGTTATCTTCACTCCTCCTTCCAAGTGGTGGGCTTACAGGGATATACTGGCTTGAGAACAAGCTATTACCTTAAAGTCGTATTGTGTGTGTGCTTGTTGGTCTGAGATGTTTCTGAGGGTTGGCTCTCCTCCCAGGTGGTTGTGGGGAAGGAACACAGATCTCCAGGCTTCTGCCTTTACCCACTGAGCTAGAGCTAGCCTGCAGCCTGAGACCAAGATTCTAAAATGGTGCTTTTTCTTCCTTTCAAAAGCAGCTTGACAAAAGAGGGATAGTGACTCCAGTTCCTCCAAGAGGAAGACTCTCTGTACCCTGTACTCCTGCCAGGCAGCAGTGCCCACAAGGCCACTCAGCAACTAAAATGAATGTCAGGTAAAACGATTTTCTCTGGGCGAGATGGCTCAACGGGTAAGAGCACTGACTGCTCTTCCAAAGGTCCTGAGTTCAAATCCCAGCAACCACATGGTGGCTCACAACCACCTACAATGAGATCTGACGCCCTCTTCTGGTGTGTCTGAAGACAGCTACAGTGTACTTACACACAATAAATAAATAAATAAATCTTAAAAAAAAAAAACAAACGATTTTCTCCGAAAAGGTTACGTGGGTATGTATGCACATGTATAAGTCCAGGGCCGTGGGTGTTAGAAAAGGGCTCTACCACTGAGCTACACTCCTCAGGTTCAGATATGTTTGCGGTGTATCCTGTTTGTGTGTCTGTTTGTATCTGTGTCTGTGTATCTGTGTCTGTGTGCATGTCCATGTGTCTCTGTGTCTGTCTCTCTCTGTGTATGTGTGTCTGTGTGTACAGCGTGTCTGTGTACATGTCTTAAGGGTCTCTGTGTCTGTGTGCATGTCTTAAGGGTCTCTGTGTCTGTGTGCATGTCTATGTGCCTCTGTGTGTGTCAGTGTTTCTATGTGTGTCTGTGTGTGTGTCAGTGTTTCTATGTGTGTCTGTGTGTGTGTCTAGGTTTATTGGATAGAAAACACCCTCTAGTTTCCATCACAATCCATCTACAGTGTTTGAAGACAGAGCCTCCCACCAGCCGGGAACTTACCAAGTAGGCCAGTCTAGCTGGCTCGCCAGCCCTAGGAGTTCACATGTCTGTATTTCCCCAGTCCTAAGGGGACTATTTATTTCAGTGATGAAACACCATCACCAAAAGCAATTTGAGGGGGAAAGGGTTTGTTTGGCTTACATGTCTATATCCATCTTCATCCTTGGAGGGGGTCATGACAGAAGCTCAGACAGGGCGGAACCTGGAGGCAGGAGATGATGCCTGGGGGGGGGGGGATGCGGCTTACTGGCTTGCTCCTCATGGCGTGTTCAGTCTGCTTCCTTATAAACCAAGGACCACCAGCCTAGGGGGTGTACTTACCCACAAGTGACTGGGCCCTGACCCCATCAGTCACTGATTAATATAGCTGGATCTTATGGAAACATTGTCTCACCTGGGGTTCCCTCCTTTTAGATAAATCTAGCTTGTGTTAAGTTGATATAAACCAGCCAGCACATCATGAAGATACATGTCTGACATTCGGCCTGAGTAGAGAGTGCTCATTTATACCACTCCACCAAATGAGATCATTCAGGGAGCTGCTGCCACCAAACCACCCAGTGATGGTCCAGGGGTCTCATTTACAAGCTTGACCTTAGTTCCTCTCCATACAAAGACTCACATCTTTCCCTCCATTCTTGCACTTAGGTTTTCAGCTGCTACTAAAGACAATGAACATAAGTACTCACTGACCAAGACACCAGCCAGAAAGTCTCCACACGTGACTGCGCCTGGGAGTGCTTCAAAAGGCCAGGCTGAGTTCAGGACACCCAAGTCAAAGACCACTGAAAGGATTTCTACTGCAGGTAAAAGAAAGTTCTTCTTTAAATCTGTAACTTCCTCAAATTAAACATGCCTCTTTCTCTAAAGTCTCTACATATGTATAAAGTCAAGGGCAAAACCACGATAGGATAGTTTTCATTTTTCCTTGTGAAAGAAATGCCAGAGACATGAGCTAAAAACCACACATACCTGCTACAGGCTCCATTCTATTGAAAAGGAGTGACCCTTCCTGAAGTACTTTCAGCCCCTCTAGGACTCAGAGATTTAAGAAGATCTTGGAGCTGGGCGTGGTGGTGCACGCCTTTAATCCCAGCACTTGGAAGGCAGAGGCAGATGGATTTTTGAGTTCGAGGCCAGCCTGATCTACAGAGTGAGCTCCAAGGCAGCCAAGGCTACACAGAGAAACCCTGTCTCGAAAAAAACCAAAAAAAAAAAATATATATATATATATATATATATATAGATAGATAGATAGATAGATATAGATAGATATAGATATAGATAGATAGATAGATAGATAGATAGATAGATAGATAGATAGTACCTCTTGTCTAACAAAATGATAAGAAACACTCCAAGAAGAGCCAGGTGTGGTGGATCACACCTTTAATCCCAACACTGGAGAG
>NC_034592.1:103064571-103068773 GCF_900095145.1 Mus pahari
AAAAAAAAAAGAAAGAAAGAAAAAAAAGAAAAAGATCTTAGAAATCAATCTCTGTGGTCCTCCATGCCTTTGACAGGAATAGGCTTCTAATGCTCAGGCTTCACGGACAGGTTCTGCAATAGGACAAGAAGATGCTCTCAACATCTGCTTTACTCTTGTGCCACCTCCATGCCCCATTAATGGGTAATGGGTTTTGTTTTCATTCGTTTTGTGTTATTGGAGATTGAACCTGGGTACTTACATATGCTAAGTACTTGCCTGACCACTGAGGTTCATTAAACCCTGCCCAGGTATGATAGTGATGGCCGGGCACAATGAAAATGTGCACCACAGTATTAGAGACTTACATACTGGTGTGCAAGGTCATAGATTTGAGCACATGCATGTGTGCTCTCTCTCTCTCTCTCTCTCTCTCTCTCTCTCTCTCTCTCTCTCTCTCTGTCTGTCTGTCTGTCTGTCTCACACATACACTCACTCCAAGATTCTCCTTACATTCTCCTTGAAAATGCCAGTCTGAGCCGGGCATGGTGGACAGCCGGGGCTAGCTACACAGAGAAATCCTGTCTCGAAAAACAAACAAACAAAAAAGTTTACAGAATTCTCCTCCTCTCATCTGGCCCTGTCTTATCCTTATCCATACCAGCATCAGCCAGCAAACATTCTGCCTAGCATTCTAAACAGGAAGAATTGGCCTGGGCAGAGGTGATCAGAAAACAATGGCTAGGGTCTATGTCATTTTACACAGGGCTAGAGCCTGAAAGCACCTAGCTTACAATAACAAGAGGGTTCAAACATGCTCAGAGATAAAGACACGAAGCCCAGACCAAAATGGTCACCTCATTCTGCTAGGTAATGCAGGGCCTCATTAAAGTAAGACGGTACTTTGGTTCCCCATCCCATTACCAGATCTGAATTTTAACTTCTTCTGTGACTTTATTAACTCAACAGAATGTTTCATGATTCAAACCTATTCGGTTAACAGTGTTTCGATGGTGTGGACATAGTTCAGGTTATCCCCTAAAGACACATGGGTGCCTCCAGAACATATCACATGCTGTGGAAGTACAAGAATTTCTTTCAGACACAGGATCAAGATTAGTGTACTCAAGGATGAACCCTCACCTCTGGCTCTCACCACCCCCACTCTGACACCTCCTGCTTTTGAGCCATTACCACAATAGATAACTAAAGTTCTCTTTTGTAATTGGTTAGCTAGGTGACTCTTGATTTTAGCTCTTCCTTCACAAATGTTAACATTAAATATGACTGAGTAGCTTCCTCTGTGAAGGGAAAGAAATAAAAATGTGGTAGATAGCTGGTACTCAACTATAGCAATAAGGCTTATAATTATACCATCCTCATTTTAACTCTATGATGTAAGCATTTATATTACTAAATAGTAAATAGCTTTTACTAGTAAATAGAGCTACAAATCTTTTTCCCATATTTAACTGGCTTTTATTTATTGGAGAGAGGGGTTTCACACTATTCCAGTCTGTCCTGGAATTGACATGTGTAGCCCACATTGGTCTCTATGTCACAAGTCTTCCTGCCTCTGCCTTTTGAGTGCTGGGATTATAAATTATAAATGTGCTAGCTTAATTAGTTAATTTTTAAAAAAATGTTTGTGTGTGTGTGTGTGAGTATGTATGTTTGTGTGTTTGAATGTATGAGTACTCTGCTGCATATACATCCACATGCCAGAAGAGGGCATCAAATCCCCTTATAGATGGTTGTGAGCTACCATGTGGTTGCTGGGAATTGAACTCAGGACCTCTGGAAGAACAGTCAGTGCTCTTAACCACTGAGGCATCTCAACAGCCGTGTGTGTGTGTGTGTGTGTGTGTGTGTGTGTGTGTGTGTGTGTGTGTGTGTGTGTGAGACATGGTTTTGATGAGTAACAGAGAGCCCCTGCTTTCCTGGATTTGATTTGTAAATCAGGCTGGACTTGAACTCACAGAGATAGATACACTGGCCTCTGTCTCCTGAGCACTGCAATTAAAGGTATATACCACCATGTGCATCTGATGAACTTTCTATGAGTACAGATGAACATATGACTACAGGTATAGAGTCGGCTCCCCTGGAGCTGGAGTTAATAAGACACACATGTAGGCAGAACACTCATACATGGAAAACAAATTGAAGAAGTACAGTTTTAGTAGAGGACTTCCGGGTCTGTATTCATTCAGAGATGATGCACCTAACTCTCAAGAGACTGGAGGCCCCAGGGAGTTTAGAGGACAGGTGGGGCTGGAGGTGGGGGCATCCACGTGGAGACAGGGTGGGTTGGGGAGGAGGTGTGGGACGTGAAGCAGTCAAATGGTAGGGGGTGGGGAATGGAATATGGAGTGTAAAAAATGAATTAAAAATAAAATTAAATTTTAAAAAAAAAGTAAAATTTTAAGCTCTATATTTTTTGTTTTAATAATTAACTTCTTTGGTGTTTTATTTGGGCTTTTTTGTATTTCTCAGTTATTACCCCATTCAAGTTGATGACTGAAGCAACACAGACTCCAGGTTCTAGTAAGAAACCAGTATTTGATCTCAAAGCAAGCTTGTCTCGTCCCCTCAACTACAAGCCACACAAAGGTATGTGGGATAGTCTATGAGGGCGGGGCTGCTAGAAGACTCCAGAGCTCTGAATGAAAGCTGGAGGTATGTGTGGGATGTGTGCATTCACATATGTGCATACTGATACAGTGTATACAGTAGTAAAGTGCTTCCTGACATGCATGAGGCTCTGAATTCTATATCCAACCACTACAAAACAAGAGAAAAAACCACTCTGTGACTCAGAGGAAGTCCCACTATGCAAATTTTTGACCCTGCTTCCACATGAATCCCTGACTTCAAAGATTTTCCATTAAGCAAAAAACAATTGATCTGCTTACAAATTTGTTAACCAGAAATATAAGTTGTTAACAGGTCAATGTCAGCTTAAAGGTAGCCCTTGTGAGCTTTTCATGTTTGGCTATTTAGAGTAGATAAATATCTGTGAGTTGCTGCTCCTTTCTTTGTCTTGAGTCAGGCTTCAAGTATTCTAGTTGTCCTCAGATTTGCTCGAAGCCAAGAAGGACTTTGAACTTCAGAGTGATGGGATTTTCACTTCACTTATTATTTTTAGAACATTTTAGTTCTGCTCTTAGTAGTTTTATATATCACATTCACTTTATTATGTGTTTGGGGTTTGTGTTGTTCAATCTTTATTGTGGTGTTTTGTATGAAGAGTTGGGGTTTATTGTGCCTCACATTTGGCGGTGGGTATAGTTCATTTTGGTGGCAGAGGTGATGTGGCAAGAGCATGAGGCTGGCCATCACATTGTATCACAGTAGTTATGGGTAGATCCAGTCCAACATGGCAGGGTGACACTGCAGCAGGAGCAGGAGGCCAGCCCTGCACACTGCATTGGCTGGGAGCAGTGAGTGTTTTTAAGACTGCATCTCAGTATAGGCCAGGCTAGTCTGAAACTCCCTTTTTAGTCCAGTGTGCCCTTGAACTCATGGCTATTCTTTTCCTTCAGCTTCTCAAGCTGTGGAATTAGTAGTGTGAGCCGCCATGCCTAGCTATAAAATACACTATGGTAGCCATCATTTTTTTTTTTTTTTAAAGATTTATTTATTTATTTTTAATTTTTTTTTTTTTTAGGATTTCTTTTTTGTTTTTTTTTAATTTATTATTTGTAAGTACACTGTAGCTGTCTTCAGACACTCCATAAGAGGGAGTCAGATCTCGTTAAGGATGGTTTGAGTCACCATGTGGTTGCTGGGATTTGAACTCTGTACCTTTGGAAGAGCAGATGGGTGCTCTTACCCACTGAGCCATCTCACCAGCCCAGATTTATTTATTTTAGTGAGTACACTATAGCTGTCTTCAGACACATCAGAAGAGGGCATCAGATCCCATTACAGATGGTTGTGAGCCACCATGTGGTTGCTGGGAATTGAACTCAGGACCTCTGGAAGAGCAGTCAGTGCGCTTAACCGCTGAGCCATCTCTCCAGCCCAAGTAGCCATCATCTTTACAGTAGATCTTTTACCTAATTGTAACCCTCTCACTGAAAAAGTCTTGAGGATGTTAAAGAAATGGCTCCCCCAGGCAGTGGTGACACACATCTTTAATCCCAGCACTTGGGAGGCAGAGGCAGGCAGATTTCTGAATTTGAGGCCAGCATGGTCTACAGAGTGAGTTCCAGAACAGC
>NC_034592.1:103069160-103096203 GCF_900095145.1 Mus pahari
TGAGCCACCATGTGGTTGCTGGGATTTGAACTCCGGACCTTCGGACCTTCAGAAGAGCAGTCGGGTGCTCTTACCCACTGAGCCATCTCACCAGCCCCTTAATACTCTTGTAGGGAACACAGACTCAGTTCCAAGCATGCATACCAGGTAGTTCAGAGTAGCCTTCACCTCCACTTGCAGGGAATTCAATAGCCTTTTTTGACTTCTGTGGGCACCTGCATGCACGTGGTACACGTAAGATTCAGCAGGTACACACCCAAATTAAAACAACAAAAAGAGAGACATGGAGCTGGAGAGATGGCTCAGTGGTTAATATGTATCACTCTTCCAATGAACCCAAGTTCTATTCCTAGGACCCATATCAAGTTGCTCACAACTATCTATAATTCCAGTTGGTCAGATCTCACAACGCTGGCACCCACTCAGACACACACACACACACAAAAATAACTAGAAACTTCTTTAAAGCTGGGCAGTGGTAGCACATGCCTTTAATCCCAGCATTTGGGAGGCAAAGGCAGAGGAACTCTGTAAATTTGAGGCCAGCCTGCTCTATAGATCAAGTAAGAGGATAGCCAGGGCTATACAGAGAAACCCTGTCTCGAAAAACCAACCCCCCCCCAAAAAAAAAACCTTTGAAATCTTAAAAATATTAAATGCTTCTTTAAAAAGAATACTATTTTGATATTTAACATATTTACATAATTGTAAGATAAATTATTTGGTTGTAATTGCTCTATTCAGACTTTTGTATAATTAGTTTAAAATTATCAAAATTTTTATCAGAATTTTTAAAAATTACATGTGCTATCTGTGTGTCTGTAAGTGCACTTGCCTAGGGAAGCCAGACATTGTCCAGTCTCCTGGGCCTGGAGGGACAGATGCCTAGTGACATGGGGGCTGAGAACTGAACCTGGGTCCTCTGAGAGAGCAGTAGACACTCTTACATCTCTCTAGCCCCCATACTAGGGACTTTTCCTTTGACTTCCTCAGAGTTAAAAAAACAAAATGAAAAGATGACATGCACCACTAAGTGGTAAAGCACAGGTACAGCCACTTGCTACTAAGTCTGACAGCCTGAGTTTGCGATTCCTGAGACCCACATGATAGAAGGAGAGTCAGTGGCAGTCAGTCATCTGTTGACTTCACACATTCCATGGCACACAAGTAAATGTAAAAAAAAAAAAAAAAAAAAAAAAGTTCAAAAAAAAAACTCAAAGTAAATAAAAAAAAAAAAAAAAAAAAAAAAGTTTGCACCAACAAACCATGTATGACACAGGCCAGTGAGGTGCTGAGTGGGTGTCATGCTGCACAGACCCGACAGTCTGAGAAAGAGTGAGCTCTTCCAACAGAAGAACATTCATATAAACACAGG
This sequence comes from Mus pahari, assembly GCF_900095145.1. NCBI lineage: Eukaryota > Metazoa > Chordata > Mammalia > Rodentia > Muridae > Mus > Mus pahari. The sequence goes on from NC_034592.1 coordinate 103,070,536, forward strand.
AATAATACAGGTTTTTTTTTTTTTTATTAAAACATATTTTTAGAGGAAAATATGGTTTACATCTGAAATGTGATGTCAAGACTCACTGCAGAATATACATGTAAAAATCTACATGTAATATTTACAAAACAGTAAAAATGCTGACAGGCAGGCTGAAAGATGAAGATAAGGGAGCTGTGAATGAAAGGTTGTTAACACCCCTTTTTCTAACCCAGGAAAGCTGAAACCTTGGGGACAAGCTAAAGAGAACAATTCTCTGAACGAATGTGTAAGCAGAGTCACCTTCCACAGGAAAACTTACAAACAACCTCATCTCCAAACCAGGTGAGCATAACTGCCTCACAGTACAGGGTTTCCAACATCAAGAGAGAAGCAAAGCATTCGAGGGATGGAATGTGAAAGCTGGGTTAGAAGGAAAATGCTCCAGTTCATTTTGTGTTGTGATAACCAAATGCTTGAGACTAGACATTCTACAGAGAACGTAGTTTACTCTGACTGACAATTCTGGAAGCCCCAGGTGCTGGTAGAGCCTTCTGCTGTGTCACAAGATGGAGCATAACATGGGTGCACTGGAGAGTGAGCGGGACGGTGTGAAGGCTAGGCAGTGGTAGAGTGTTGTGCCGTCTTCCCAACAGCCTTCTCCCGGCATAGCTAATTCATTCCTGGGGCTTGGCATTAATCCCTTCTAAGGGTGGTACCTGTAACCTGATTTTATTTTCCTCTGGCCCCACCTCCTAAAGATTATAGAATCTCTCAATACTGTTATTAGAGTGGGGACCAGGCTTGGACAAACCTTATTCCAGCCACAGTTGATCAGTCTCCTTTCTAGTCAGTCACTTTTAGACCTTTCTTTCAAAGTGAGCTGGGGGCTTGGGATACAGGATAGCTTTTTGTTGTGTTTTTGTTGTTTTGTTTTGAGACATGGTTTGTATTCCTGGTTGTCTGGAACTCTGTAGAACAAGCTGGCAGGATTCAGAGATCCTGTTGCCTCTACCTCCTGAGTGCTGGGATTTAAGATGTGCACCACCACCCAGCTATGATAATCTATCTAAAAACATAAATTTTGTTAAGTATTTTCATTTCTAGCATAAATTTTGTTAAGTATTTTCATTTCTAGCAAAATAGATTCCAAAGTGGGTTTACACTGCATCCCAAATACTGCTTACCCAGGCCTCCCTAGGTAATTGAGAGCATGTTCTTTTGGGACCTGCCTTCACAACAGGACTTGTAAATATCCCTGCCGACAACCAGTGCTCATGGATGGCCAGGTATAAATTCTTCACTCTAAAGCAAGCTAGGCATTGTAAGGAGTGAAGCACCACACAGACCCAAGCCAAGCACAGACCTTAAAGGAGTCTAGGTTTACAGTACAGGTTATCTATCATCTTGCCTATATCCGTTTCCACCAAGACTTTTCTCTACCTATGGGATAACACAAACCTGGACTTTTTTTTTTCTTGTCTGTAGTCACTGGACCCTAGTCTAGTACTGTGCCTGGCTATATGTCTGACTTCTAAGAGTGAGACTTCTCTACAAAACAATTTTTTTTTAATTTAAAGTACCAGCACTGAATTCAGTCACCCAGGTATCCCCTGGATCTTGTTCCACGTGTGACTTTAGAATGCTGGGTTAACTGACTATAGCCTTTGCAGACAATGCTGACAAATTGGAACCCTTAAGAGTCCAGTGCCACTGGGCAGTGGTGGCACATGCCTTTAATCCCAGCACTTGGGAGGCAGAGGCAGGTGGTTTCTGAGTTCGAGGCCAGCCTGGTCTACACAATGAGTTCCAGGACAGCCAGGGATACAGAGAAACCCTGTCTCAACACACACACACACACACACGCACACACACACACAATTAGTAAAAAGGAAGGAAGGAAGGAAGAAAGAAAGAAAGAAAGAAAGAAAGAAAGAAAGAAAGAAAGAAAGAAAGAAAGAAAGAAAGAAAGAAGTCCAGTACCCAGTAAATGCCATTTAACTAGATGTTAGGCCAGCAGTACATTGTTTATAGTGTCTGTCAAAGAGTCTAGGTTGGGGCTGGTGAGATGGTGCAGTGGTTAAGACTGCACTTCCAAAGGTCCTGAGTTCAAATCCCAGCAACCACATGATGGCTCACAACCATCCGTAATAAAATCTGATGCCCTCTTCCGGAGTGTCTAAAGTCAGCAACAGTGTACACACATATAATAAATAAATAAATCTTAAAAAAAAAAGTCTAGATTGAGCCTAACATGGAACATGTTTGTCCCTCCTAGGGAAGAACAACGGAAGAGACATGAGCAAGAACGAAAGGAGAAGAAAGAAAAGCTTTTGGAAGCTCGAAGAAACCTGGGTGTGACTAAAGTCCAGTAACCCTGTCTGTCCCTTTACTCCTGACTTGTTTTCCTTTTGTATGTTTTATATTCTTTCTCTACTTCAGTCAAAAGCTCTTTTGGTCATAATTTGTGTAGTGTCTCTTCTGTGCTATATCTGAGAATACATTATCACCTTAAAGTTCATAACTAAAGTAGTTTTCATCTAATGTCCTATAACAACTCCAATTTTTAAAAGGCTTGTCCTGATGATTCTTCCCGGAGGTTTTCATGTCAGGTGATAGCTCCGAGGGAGTATTAGTCTTATTGAGATCTTATTTTATCGAGGTAAAAAGTTTTAGCTTATAAGAGCCTTGTTCTGACATTTCATGTATTTGCCAACTGTCACTCATTATAATCCTAAACTAGAAAACCTCCGCTCCCTCTACTTGTTAAATAAAAGCCACAGGGCTAAGGGTGTACCACAGTTGTACAATACTCGGCTCTCACACACCTGTCCCTGAACTGTACCACCACCAACAAAGCTGAGAATTGCTGCTCTAAGAATTACCTTCATTGGCAGACTTAAATCTTACAAGTAGTAAAGAGAGAGGCGGGCTGCAGGGCGTGACCTTCTGATCTCTGCTGAGTAGAGATTCTGAGATGTGTGTAATGCTTACAATGTTCATAAATAAAATTTTTCACTGTGATAGGTTCATTGCTTTTACACCTAAGTTGCTCAGGATTTGGATGCCGTCAGAGGTCAGTAGACACTTAAACCCCTTCCATCCACTCCTCTCCCACAACTATTGAGACAGGGTCTCAGGTAGGTACAAACTGGTCCCAAAGTCATTTTGTATCTGAAGATGACCTTGAACTCCTGATGCCCCTGCCTCTACCTCCCAGGTGAGTGCAGAGTTAGATGTATACCACCATACCTGGCTATAAAGAAGTGTTTTTCTTTTTCCCTTCATTACTGACTACATTTTGAATCTAAGGCCTTGCAACTTAACTACCAGAAATAGTAAGATAACAAGGTTAATAACCAACAGTTCTATTTATATATATACTATAAATCAATAAAGCTAAGCTGAATGTGGTGGCATAAACCTATAGTTCAGTCCTCAAGAGGTAGAGGCAGGAGGAGCAACTGTCTGCCTCAGTCTCATGAGACCCTGCTTTTTAAAAACAAACTATAGAACTGTGTGGTATGCTTGGTGGTAGGGCTCTTGCCTAAGGACCTGGACTTGATTCTCAGAAGAAAAAAAAGAAAAACTAAAACTAAAGGCTGGATGATGCCTACTTTTTTTTTTTTTTTTTTTTTTTTTTTTTTTTTTTTTCCTATGGGAGTCTTTTTCATCAAAACCACCACCAGTGGCTCCTACTTTTAGTGGCCAATATCTTAGCAGGATTGCTGTACGTTCCATCTCAGCCAAAGCTATATAATGTGGCCCTGTCTCAAAACTACAAAAGCAGTGCTTTAAGTCTTAAAGAATTTATTACATCTCAGGAGCACCTTAGGTAATAATAAAACCTTTAGCAAATGGGCCTTTGAAAGATATTTCATACTCAAACTATACTGAAGATTTCTACACTGAAAAACTAAACAATATTGCTGAAACTAAAGGTCTAAATTAAAATTTTCATGTCTGTAATATATTAAAATGAAGGTATTCAAAATTGCTCTATAAACTGAGTACCTTTTTTTTGGATACAGTTTTTTTGTGTAGCCCTGGCTGTCCTGAAACTCTGTAAACTAGGCTGGCTTCAAACTCACAGAACTCACTCGAGGACTAAACTAAAGCCGTGCCCCAACACTCCCCAGCTGGAATACAATTTTAATCAATGCATCTTTTTTCTTTCTGTTCTTTTTTTGTGCTGAAATAAAATTCATATAGAAATACAAATCAAAATCTTTTTTGTTTTGTTTTATTTTTCAAGACAGAGTTTCTCTGTATAGCCCTGGCAATCCTGGAACTCACTCTGTAGACCAGGCTGGTCTCGAACTCAGAAATCCACCTGCCTCTGCCTCCCAAGTGCTGGGATTAAAGGCGTGCGCCACCACTACTTGGCAATAATGAAAATCTTATGAAATACAAAGGTAAAATACTTCTCAACTTTACTACAAGGTACAGTGATCAAAGCTGTAGTTTTGTTATAATGATAGTTATAACAATAAAATTATAGTCATAAATAAGTTTATGGCTATTCAACTCTAAGGTTCCAAGACTAATTTTCTTTTTTTTTTTAAGCTTTATGAATTTTTTATGAGTGCTTTATCTACATGTACACTGGAATTAAACTCATGACTTTTTTTGTTTTGTTTTTTTGTTGTTTTTTGTTTTTAAGACAGGGTTTCTCTGTATAGCCCTGGCTTTTTTTTTGTTTGTTTTTGTTTTGTTTTGTTTTTCAAAACTCATGACTCTTAAATTCTGAGCCATTTCTTCAGCCCCATAAATTTTATAAGACAGAGCTTCTCTATGTAATCCTTACTGTCCTGTAACTTGCCTCTATAAGAGCAGGATGGCCTTAAACTCAAGAGATCCAGCTGCTTTTGCCTCCCAAGTGCTGGGATTGAAGGTATGTGCTGCCACCACCACCACCACCTGGGAAGAGTAAATCTTTATACCGTTAGAGTCTGAAGTCAAAACAACCCAAGCAGGCACGAGTCCAGCAAAGCAAGATAGTTATTTGAATTAGACAGCAAAAATTGACTAGTCAGGGACAACTGCACAGACGTAGGAGCTGGCTGCATCTTCTAATGTTCATCTTAGTATTTAGATGAGAAAAATTCATTATACTCCAAATAATACTCAGCCTAACAGAGTCTTTGAGCTACAAAACTATTAACAGTTGTGCCAAGTTATCCCATCAATCAGGATTAGGAACAGCGGACTTCCTTAGGAGCATGTCTTTGTGGTACTTACCCCGTTCCCATTGGTCGGGTTATTGGACTAGCCTAACATTCATGTCTCAACTTGGCAACCAGAATGTCAGTTACCCACAAAAATGTCTTTCCCTCAAACAGAATGTCAGTTACTTCAGAAGGTTTTGGGAACTTAAACTTTATTTGACCCCTATTCAAAACAGAAGTCTTATTCAAAATGGATTTGGTTCCTTCTTACAATGTGAACATTTATATAAAAATATAAGAGTAATCTTGGGTGAACTGATGACTAATTAGATATGACATTAAAGAAGCTAAATGTAAATAAATTTACAACCGGTGGGTTAAGGTATTTGCTACTAAAGCTATTGATAACTTGCATATGTGACCTCTCATGTCCCACGTGCCCCTAAACAAAACAAGTGTAATCAAATTTCATTTTTTGTTTATTTAGACAGTGGATTGCAATATAATATGGATGGTCTTGGGCTCACTATGGTAGACAAGGCAGGCCTAAAATATATATATTTTTTAAGAATTTTCAGATGGATGTATTGGCACAGGCCTATAATTCCAGCGCTCAGGAGGCTCCAAAAAGATCACAAGTTGTAAGCCAGCCATGAAAATAGTAGGAAGTCATGGACAAAAGTATTCTCTAGCAATCCCAGCACTTGACAGCACACTGCAGAGAATCAGAAGCAAAGGGATTTCTGCAAGTTCAAAGCCAGCCTGGGCCACACAGTGAGACCCTGTATCAAAGTAACAGAACAAAGATGGCTCAGTGAGCTATCTTTCTGCCTTGAATACTCTGTAGCACACACCTATAATTCTAGCAATACAGCAACAGTGGAGGCAGAGAGGAAACTCCCTAGCCATTTGCCAGCCAGCTAGCCTGGCATACAGAGTATCAAACAATGTGAAAGCTGAAGCTTAACAGCTGAGGTTGTGTCCAGGCAGTGGTAGTGCATGCCTTTAATCCCAGCACTTGGGAAGCAGAGGCAGGCGGATCTCTAAATTTGAGGCAAGCCTGGTCTACAGAGAGTTCCAGGACAACCAGGCTACACAGAAACCCTGTCTCAAAAAGACCAAAAACAAAAACCAAACCTGAGCTCCACATGCATGTCATGACATATGCATACCTTCACCACATTCACATACACAACACATACTGGTGAGAATATGGGCAAATTGCAACAGTGTTCCACTGGTAATGTAATTAATGGTGCAACTACTCTTTCCAAAGGTAATTTTGCACCTTTGGAGAATAGACCCAGGGCTGTTCACGCTCAACAAGCTCTGTACCACTCAACCACACCCAAAGCCCTCTATTGCCCCATTTGGAGACAGGGTCTCCTCAAGAGGTTCAGGCTGGCCTTAATTCACTCTGTAGCTCAGGCTGAGTCTGAATTGGTTAAACATCTGCCTCCTCCCTCCCACAAACATCTGGGATTGTAGACCTACCTCCATTCCTGGTTTTAACCCCCCACCCCTACCTTTATTAAAGTAATGTTTAATCCTGGTAGTAGTGGCACACACCTTTATTCCCAGTATTCAGGGGGCAGAGGCAGGCGGATTTCTGAGTTCAAGGCCAGCCTGGTCTACAAAGTGAGTTCCAGGACAGCTAGGGATATACAGAGAAACCCTGTCTTGGGAAAAAAAAAAAAGAAAAAAGAAAAAGAAAGAAAAAAAAAGACTGGGCTTTGGTCTACAAGAGCTGAGCTAGCTTGAGCTCTCTGGAGAGCTTCTCAAGCAGAACCCAGGACTGACTTCGAGCTGTTACGTTTGCCACTCCCAAACCCCTCTGCTGAGGTTGGTCTCCAAGCCAAGGCTGGTCCTTGACACTAGGGTGCTCTGGCTCTCACAACAGTCTGTAACTCCCATTTCTGGGAATCCAACGCCCTCTTCTCAAGTTCATGGGCAACTGCATACACATGGTGCATAGACAATACAGGCAGGCAAGCACCATACACATACAATAGAAATGAGCCTTCAAATGTTTTCATTTACTATATATGGATGTATTCCTGTGCACGTGTGAGACTGGTACCATTGGGGGCCAAAGGAGGGCTTTAGAACCCTGGAAATCAACCTAAAATGCTCCGTGCAGCCATATAGGTTCTGGGAAGAGAACCTGGGTACTCTCCCAGAGCAGTCAGCACTCTTACTTGCTAAGACATTTCTGCAGCTCCCTCTATGACATTTTTAAATGAATGGGGCTCTTTAACAACCATAACCTAACCTATCTCTCCTATCAGCAACAGTTATGTAAGCCCCTGAAAGTTAGCACTACTAATCTCAAGTCTTTGGAAGGCAAGCAATTTCCCAATGACTTTAATCTTCACATTGTTTAGCCAACTCCTTTCCTCAAAGGTCAATTAGGAAACCAAAGGACAGCATGGTAGAAGACCAACTAGAGTTGCACCAGAGCCGTATTTGAAAACTGTCTCCTTACATAGGACAATCTCTTATAGGAATTTCCCCAGCAAATGTATTGTGCCTGTATTAGCTAATGCCCTGGTTTCATGCTGAGACCCAAGCTCCTGCTCTCTTAGCAACAACATTTAACGTTAAGGAAAAAAAAATAACACATTAAACACAGGCTCACCTGGGGACAGGAGCATAGCTCATATCTGCCTCACATACACGAGGCTCTGCATTCAATTTCAGTTTCCAGCACAGCGGAAAAAGGCTGAGGGGAGGTGGTAGGCAGAAAGGCTTTATTTTTGTTTTCAGTACACGTCCTTTTATTTTATCTTCACATAAGTACTCAGAAGAACTTCCAGGAGATGCCGCTGAGGGGCCATGCTGTACTTACAGTCTTAAGTACTACGAGAGGGGCCGGGTAGACAGAAAGGCTCTGTCTGCTTTGTGACCACACGCTACTGACATCCCCAGTTCTCTATCTGAAAAGTCTTGGGTTAAGAGCGGGAGAATTCTCATAAGCAAATTCTTCTGTATGGGCTGGATCAGTAAACACACCAATGAAATCTATTTCCAGGAAGAATGGTCCATCCACCTTATCAGACAGAGTGAATCCTATAGAAGATATCTAAATACAAAATAAGAGAGATGAATTAGAATCTCATGTGCTGATGCAGGGATGGATTAGAATCTCATGTGCTGATGCAGGGATGTTCTTCCTAAATCACTATGGAGCCTTCCCACTGCCAGTCTCAGCACAGCACACTTTTCGTTTGCCATACTAAACTATGAGAAGTACAGATACAAGACTGCTTTTTATTTCCTTTCTTCTAGACAGGGCCCTGAACTTTTGGTATATAGCCACATCTGGCCTTCAGCTCCTGATCCTCCTCCTTCACCCCTCAAGTGCTGGTATTTACAGGGGTGTCCCAGCAAAATTGGGTGGCTGCTTCTCCCCACTCCTTTCAAGTAGTCCACTTAAGACAGTAATATAGCTAAGCCAGGTGTGATGGCCCACGCCTTTGATCCCAGCACTTGGGAGGCAGAGGCAGAAGGATTTCTGAGTTCGAGGCCAGCCTGGTCTACAGAGTGAGTTCCAGGACAGCCAAGGCTACACAGAGAAACCATGTCTTAAAAAAACCAAAAAAAAAAAAAAAAAAAGACAGTAATATAGCAGGGCCTTTCAATGGTGTCTCCTGGAAGTTCTGAGCTCTTACATAAAGCTAAAATAAAATATAAAATGAAGCATACTGAAAACAAAATCACACTAGCATCCCCCAGGAAGGAGATCCAAGTCCGCTTCTGTCCTAACAGGAGCCTGGGCAGGAATTCTAATCCGTCATCTGCCATCCTTACAAAACAGACTGAGCTGGCGCTCACAACAACTGTAGTTCACTAAGGAAGGCCTTGTTATGAGTGGTAACATCACCTTGTCCAATACGAGTGGGCCCTGGACATCTCGTACCCTTCCTTGATTTGAAAAGAAAAATTTGGAGAAAGGAATCTGGAAAAAAAGAGAGCAGTTATTTTAGAGCTGAAACATGAACACTTGAGGCATTTGTTGGAACCACAATGATAAAAGGATATTTTGTTTCTATATCTATTTTACATATGCTAAAAGCTATCATCCCAGCTACTCAGGAGACTAAGGCAGAAGGGTTACCTAAATTCACTGGTTCAAGACTAGCATGAGTAACATAACAAGACCACATTTTAGTAAATAGGTAAGTTAGTAAGTAGAAAATTTCATGTATGGGAGATGGCTAGCTCTTTGGATTAAAACTGCAATTTTCTGAGGTGTTTTTTTTTTTTTTGGTTTTTCGAGACAGGGTTTCTCTGTACAGCCCTGGCTGTCCTGGAACTCACTTTGTAGACCAGGCTGGGTTTTGTTTTTACAGTGCTGTAAATTTGGAAGCCCTTTACCACTTTTCCTTAGACCAAAGACAGGCAATAGGAGTGTGAGCGGGAGAGTATGTGCACATACACACACACACACACACACACACACACACACACACACACACACACCCACACCCATCAGGCCTGTGAATCCCTGCTATGTGAGAGTTAATGGAAGAATACAGTTCAAGGCCAGCCCAGGCAACTTAGTGATACCTTACCTGAAAATAAAAACTAAAGCTCTGGGCTGGGCTGTGAAGTGTTCTCATGGCAAGTGAGGGCTTCAGCCTGGCTCCAGCCCTTATATGGAGTGACGGTGGGAGGATGCTGGCTTCTTATACCACAGGAAAAAGCCAAATATGAAGACTGGTTTTTTTACTGAGAGAGGAATATAGCTCAGTGGGAGAGCATCTGCTAAACATTCCACGCCCCTCCTCATTCACATACAAATGTATTGGCTAGTGAGCTAACATACCGTGCTGGATAGTTTTATGCCAACTTGATTCAACTTACAGTCACCAGAGGGGAGGGAAGAGCAATTAGGAAAAGGCCTCCCCAAGTTCAGGCTGTAGGCAAGCCTGTGGAGCATGTTCTTAACTAGTGGTTGATGGGGCGGGGCCCAGGCCATTGTGGGTGGGGCCATCCCTGGGCTGGGGGTGCTGGGTCCTATAAGCCAGCAGGCTGAGCAAGCCATGAGACACAAACCAGTAAGCAGCGCCCTCCGTGGCCTCTGCATCAGCTCCTACCTCCAGGTTCCTGCCCTCGCTGCTTTTGATGATGAATGTTGTGAGGAACTGTGAGTGAAATAAACCTTTTCCTCCCAACCTGCGTTGGTCATGGCGTTTCACCACAGCAACAGTAAACCAAACTAGGACACATATATACATAAATTATGATTGTTAAATCAGGCTCTTTCTCTATACCCTGACTATCTTAGAACTTGCTATGTAGGGTAGCCTGGCCTCAAACTCAGATCTACCTGCCTTTTCCTCCTGAGTGCTGGGATTAAAGGCATGTGCTACCATGCCTGGTTCTTTTTATTAATGAAAAAAAAAGTCATTTGTCTGTTAAATATTCCCCCAAGGTCCTCTTACTTCTACTCATTCTGCTTCTATTTTATGTAAGAATTACTACTATGAAAAAGAAAACTACAATGTAACCAAAATTTCAATAGATCCCATTTTCCTAACAGTGAAAAATTGAAATTTTACCTTGACTTCCTGCCAGTAGGGTCCCCCACGGGTGAACATGAAGTAACTGTACATCTGATTTTTTCTCTGGATAAACTCTGTGTCTTGCTTGATATTCACCATCCAAGGCCGTCCGTCCCCACGAACTCGGAGATACAGAGTATTAAACTGGGACCAATCATAAGACAGCTTCCTCTCAAAAGCACCCTGAGGTACGGCAAAGCAAGCCGTTTAGTTCATTCTGCACTGTGAGAAAACTTAAGCCATCACCAAGTCAGCAGGGTTGTTTAGTGTTGGGGGAGGAGCACATACGGATGCCAGAGGACAACCTTTGTTAGTCAGTCTTTCCTTTTTCCCTGTGGGTTCCAGAGATTGAACTAGTGTCTTCCAGCTTAGCAGCAGTACCTTACTCACTGAGCCACCTTACCAACACAATATGGCATTCTATGTACATTTTGTAAGATAAACCTGCCCATCATTATTCTAGCACAAGCACACTGGCATGTGTTCCTAAGGTAATGTTCAAGGCCTGATTAAGCGAGGACAGTGTTTCTGTATCACAGCCACTCATCTGTACTTATCCAATGGAAATAAGTGTACTTTTCCTCCCTGATTAAGGAACAATGGCTTCTGGGTGGTCTATTTTATGACAAATGTCTTGCCCCATCAAAAATCAAGTTTTGTAAATCATGAGGCTGACGAGATGGATCAGTGCTTCTTGCAAAAGCATATGGACCAGAGTTCATACCCCCAGCACCCTCAGACAAACGTAGGTATGGCTGCATCTATCTACCTGTAACTATAGCCAGAAACCTCACGACTTAAAACAAAAGAAACCATGTATTTAAACACTGTGTTCTCAGCACACACCTTTAATCCAAGGACTTAGGAGGCAGAGGAAGGTGGGTCTCTGTGAGTTCTAGACCAGCCCAGTCTACAAATCAAGTTCCCAGATAGCCATGGCTACACAAAGAAACCCTGTCTCGAAAAACAAAAGCAAAACAAAAAATCAAACCAAACCAAAGAATGAACAAATGAAAGAAAGGAAGAAAAAAAGTAAGAAAAAAAATTTAAAAATTAGTAAAAATGGTTTTGTTTTATTATTATGGAGTACTGATTGGATTATGGAGTAAGCCTTGAACAAGCACGCACTCACAGCTCTGCTGTGTCTCATGAGAAGGTGCCTCATGTAGCTAGAACTTGCTACATAACTCAGAATAACCTTGAACTCTCAATCCTCTTGCCTCCTCCCATATGTAGTGATTACAAGAATCACTACACCCAAGGTTTTTTTTTGTTGTTGTTGTTTTTTGTTTTTTAAAGATTTATTTCATTTATATGAGTATACTGTCGCTGTCGTCAGACACACCAGAAGAGGTTATCAGATCCCATTACACATGGTTGTGAGCCACCATGTGGTTGCTGGGAATTCAACTGGAAGAGCAAGCAGCCTCTGAGCCATCTCTTAAGCCCTACACTCGAGGTTTTTATTCTGAAGTACAATTTCCCTTATTTGCCTAGGCTGGACCTGAACTTACTCAGTAGCCTAGGCAGACCTTAGTTTGGCAAAACAGCTCTCTCACACTGCTGGGATCACAAGCCTGCATCACCAGGCCCAGGATAAGCACTGCACTCTAATGTGATTTCTGACAGGGTTTTGGTTTAAGAATTGTGAAACTGGGGCTGAATATGGCTATGATTCTGTCAGCTGCACAGAATGCTGAAGGCCCTGGGTTTGATCCCCAATGCAGAACAAACACAAAGTGAGGTGGTGAATACTTGTAAATCCACCTGCTAAGGTGGTGGGCAATTGGGGGTGGGCACTTAAGCCTAGGAGTTCAAGATTAATTTGGGGAACACAACTACAAAAATTCCAAACCTGCATAATACATTCCTAGGGTTGGAGAGTGGATAGAGATTTCTCACTGTTAGAGAGAGGAGTTAAGAGTCGAGAGATGAAAGGCTAGAGTGAAGCCGGGCGTGGTGGCACACGCCTTTAATCCCAGCACTCGGGAAGCAGAGGCAGGTGGATTTCTGAGTTCGAAGCCAGCCTGGTCTACAAAGTAAGTTCCAGGACAACCAGGGCTACAGAGAAACCCTGTCTCAAAATTGGGAACAGTAGTGTGTATGCACAGTGAGCATCACAGATGCAGAGAAGTATCAAGAGAGATGTGTTACACAGCCATTAGACATACATGTGCAACTGTTTGTTACTCATAGGTGCCACACCCAGATTCTTACCTATGTACTGGAGACCCAAGCTCAGGCCCTCACATTTGCCATGGCAAGGACGTTACAGACTGGACCATCTCTGCAGCCCCCAACAAAATAATGTCAACTATGAATATAAGTACCAGATGTGGTAGCACACCCCTGTAGTATCAGGAGTTCAAGGTCATCCTCAGCTCTAGTTAGCTCAAGGCCAGCCTGAGCTGTATGAGAGAACTGACTTAAAAACAAAAACAAAGGCTACATACAGGGTAACTCTAGTCCAAGTTGGAGATGCCAATCTCCCCAAATACCTTTCAAAGCCTATCTTCTCCAGATTCTCAGATGCACTACTCTTCTCAAACCCAAAATAATGCCCCCTTTTACAATAAGGCCACGTAGTTACTTACCTCTATATAAGGCAAGATGCCTGTATATAGCAAAACAGATGTGTTCACTTACAGAAGAGCAAGTGTCTGTTACAGTTCCCTCTACAATCCAAGTCACTAGAGAATGGCCTCACCTACCCTTGGAATCCGGGAGATCATTGCACAGTATCCACTTTGTCTACTGTCCCCATCCTGAGGAGCCTCAGAGCTCAGAGTTCCATAAAGCAGGGCACTTCGGTTGTTCTTGCTCATTTTCAAGAATACTTCACTTCTACCTCCAATCGTCTTATCAGAAGTCACCGTCCACTTATCCAAATCTTCTTTTTCACGAAACTGCCAGACAACCCTGGCTTGTTCCACTATGACCTCTTGTAGTGGGCGGCCGTCTGGGCCTCTCAAATGAGCCACAATTTCATCCTTAAAACGTCTAAAATGTTCTATTGCTTCATCTCTAATTGCTTTATCAAAACTAACTTCAGGTGTCCTGTCAGGAGAAGGCGCATCTAAAGCAACTTCTTTGTGGTCATGTGCTTGTAAGCCTTCTTCAGTCTTTCCCTGCTGGGAGACTCTGTCCGCAGAAGTCACTTTTTTCTGAAGACTATTGGAAGAATAGTCTACAAAGTGATTGCCCACAAATGGAGGTAATGCAGCCCTTGGCCTCAGGAAATTTCTATGAACGTAAGTGCCAGTCAGTAATTTGTAAATGGAAGTCATTGCCATTGTAAGAAAAAAATGTTAAAATGTAAAAATTTGCCCGGGCTGAGAAAACAAGCTTCAACTATAAGCCCAATTCCACCTACAACAAAAGAAATACCAATTATCAGCAGAGCAATGAATAAATGTATTAGAAGTTCAAACTCAGAGACCATGAATTATGACATTCATATTTTCCCCCAATTTACTCAACAGTGGCTGTATCAGAAGCAGAGTATTAATTGCAAAAAAAAAAAAAGAGCAAAGCCGGCCGTGGTGGCACACCCCTTTAATCCCAGCACTCGGGAGGCAGACCGATTTCTGAATTTGAGGCCAGCCTGGTCTACAAAGTGAGTTCCAGGACAGCCAGGGCTACACAAAGAAACCCTGTCTCGAAAAACCAAAAAAAAGTACCAATATAGCGAAATCTGGTGACACATGCCTGTAACCCTAGCACTTGGAAGACAATCAGTTTAAGGTCATCTTCAGCTACATAGTGAGTTCAAGGACAGTTGGCCTACATGAGACCTGTCACTAAACAAAACTACCATGATGAGAGATACAGCCTTAGCTTCACAGACCTGATGATCAACCCCAAATAATCCAAGTGTGTGCCACAAGCTACCTTAAGAGGCTGTGTCAACTTTAAAGCAGATTTTCCTTCTTTTTTTTATTTATTTATATGAGTACACTGTAGCTGTCATCAGACACACCACAAGAAAGCATCAGATCCCATTAAAGATGGTTGTGAGCCACCATGTGAGTGCTGGGAATTGAACTCAGGACCTCAGGAAGAGCACCCAGTGCTCTTAACCACTGAACCATCTCTCCAGTCCATAGATTTTTAAAGAAACAATAGGTCCTAAGAAGTAAAATACTCAAGTAATTCAATCGAGAGCCACGTGACTTTGGACATTAGTGCTTCATCTATAGAAAGAGGAGCTAACGTGAGCAACAGAGACAGGAAATCTGGATGGATGCTTGGCTCTGTTTACCTATCAGGCTTTGAGTATTCAAGTAGTGAGGCTTCATCCTACCAAACCCAATAAAGCAGTTTGCTCCACAGCCAAACAGTGATGGCACACGCCTTTAATTCCAGCACTCAGTAGGCAGAGGCAGACAGATCTCCAAATTCAAGGCCAGCCTGGTCTACAAAGTGAGTTTCAGGACAGCCAAAACTACACAGAAAAATCCTGTCTCAAAACAAAACAAAACAAGCAGTTTGCTCTCCCAGAAGCCAGAAGGTCTTTTTCCTTTTGTTTTGGTTTTTTTTGTTTGTTTTTGTTTTTGTTTTCCGAGACAGGGTTTCTCTGTGTAGCCCTGGCTGTCCTGGAACTCACTCTGTAGACCAGACTGGCCTCAAACTTAGAAATCTGCCTGCCTCTGCCTCCCCAGTGCTGGGATCAAAGGCGTGCGCCACCACCGCCTGGGCTAGCTTTTAAGTATCTCTTCAGAAATTAGGCCCCTGTCTGTCCTGAGTTTCTTCTGAGGATGAGATGGAATGACAATCACAAGGTGGGTCTGATTCACTGCATTTCAAGAGATTTCCCCCAAGATCTTGTATCTAACAAATCTGTAGGCCCAGGCCCACCCTACCCTGAGTCAGTTATCTGAGCCCCTTCAAGGCAGACCTAAGCAGGTCTTGTTGGTGAGCTTGTTGGTGAGAGACTGTACCCTCAGCCTTGGAGGACACAGTAAGATCAGGAAGTCATCTTGGCTACATAACAAATTCAAGTTCACTTCCAGATATAGAAGACCCCATTTTGAAGAACCAAAAAAAGTAAGTAAAAAAAAAAAAATGTGTGGCAGTGGTGGCACATGCCTTTAATCCCAGCACTCGGGAAGCAGAGACAGGAGGATTTGAGTTTGAGGCCAGCATGGTCTACAAAGTGAGTTCCAGGACAGCCAGGGCTATACAGAGAAACCCTCTCTCAAAAACCCAAAAAGAAAAAAAAAGAAAGAATCCTATGAGGCAAATAACCAGTGAGGTATTTCCTCTCTGCAGGAAACACACCAAGAAACTTGCCTAAAGTCATACTGTTACCCAGTACAGAAACTGGAACTAAACCCCTGGCCTTGAGTCCTTCCACTAGACACTAGCAATATTACTCCACAGTTCTTTTTTTTTTTTTTTTTTTTTTTAAGATTTATTTTTTTTATAGGAGTGCATTATAGCTGTCTTCTGACACACCAGAAGAGGGCATCAGATCCTATTACAGATGGTTGTGAGCTACCATGTGGTTGCTGGGAATTAAACTCAGGACCTCTGGAAGAGCAGTCAGTGCTCTTAACTGCTGAGCCATCTCTCCAGCCCCTGCACCCACAGTTCTAATGAGAAGTATCAACTTTGCCTGTAATCCCAACATTTAAGGAGTGCACCAGAAAGGCAGACCAGCCCCTCCTCCCTCCTCCTCCAGCCAGCCCTGGGAGGAAGTAAATTACACAATGTGGGTTTCTTTGTCTTTCTCCTGTCCTAATCCCAAAGATCAGTCCAAAAAGTACATAAAACAAAGGTCCTGTCACCCTGTGCTAAGTATTTGCTATGTGTGTGCCGTGCTGTGACGCTGTGATATATGGGTGGAGCACAGAGGACCATTGTGTCATGTCTGTTCGCTCCTTCCACCTACCTCCAGCACCATACAACCATTCTAAACAAAAGACTCCAATATCAGTCAGCACATGGCAAGAACAAGCACACACAATAAACAAGAATCTCTCATTTGAAAGGGGTGGGACCCAGGTTCAGTTCCCAGCCCACATGGTAGCTCTCGACTATCTGTAACTGTCATTCCAGAGCTTCTGACATGCTTACACAGACATTCATGCAAGCAAAACATCAATGAGCGGGGCTGGTGAGATGGCTCAGTGGGTAAGAGCACCCGACTGCTCTTCCGAAGGTCCAGAGTTCAAATCCCAGCAACCACATGGTGGCTCACAACCATCCCTAACAAGATNTGACTCCCTCTTCTGGAGTGTCTGAAGACAGCTACAGTGTACTTACATATAATAAATAAATCTTTAAAAAAAAAAAAAAAAAAACATCAATGAGCATTAAAAAAAAAAAAAGAAAGAAAGAAAGAAAAAAGGCTAAAAGGTGTGAGGGAGAGCCTGGTAAGATGACTTATCAGGTGACAACCTAAGCCGGATCCTGCAAGGCACATGAAGGTGGAAGAAGAGAACCGGTTCCATAAACCATCTGACAACCCCCACATCATCATCATCATCATCATCATCATCATCATCATCATCATCATCATAATACATTTTTAAGTCCTCAACAATCTAGCCCACCTGTTAGTTGCTTGAATCTACATCAAAGTGGCACCCACAGCCAAGTATGACAGAATGCACCTGTCATCCAGCTCTTGGAAAGCTTGGGCAGGAGCATCCTAAGCTGAAGGTTAGCATGAACTACATGATGAGTTTCAGGTCATCTTGGAATACACAATAGGCTATATGTCAGCCTGCACTAGAGTGAACCCCCACCCCACCTTGCCAACCCAAAGGCCTTGTGATGCTTCTGACAAGCCCCTCCTTTCTCATCATCCATCACACAGGTCCTTCCTTACCCCCCCCATCACTGCTCTGTCACAGGGCCACATTTTTGCACTCCCCACTCAGCCTCTAGAACGGCACAGAGCATAAATCAGATTATTTCTTCTTTTAAACAATTAAAATCAAGTACCTAGCGGGATAGCTCAGTTGAGTATATGCTGAGCACACATAAAGGCTGGATTTAATCCCCAGAACTAAATAGTTAACAGATGATAGACAGATTCCTTCAGAGGTACCCTGTTACATTCACAATAAAATCTTTCTCCACGAGACTAGGTCCCCTTTGCCATCACTCCAACATCACCTCTAGCCACATCTCAAATCCTTTCTATGTTCCCACCAGATAGAATACTTGTGATCCAACCAACACCTTTTGGACTACTACATGACTTAGTTAATTGTTGCCCTTAGGCCAAGAATGCTCTCTGCTGATTCTACCTGAATAACATATAGCTTGAGATTTAGTTTAGCCATGTTACACCATGGGGTAAAATGGTCCTTGACTATCCAATTCCACCAAGAACAGTGTCCCAATGAATCATTCCTAATGGATCCTGGCTACAGTTTACTGACTTTTTCATTTGTCAAAGTCCCCCAACTCAGACTGGAAGTATCTTTTTGTTGTTGTTGTTAAACATTTATTTATTTATGTATTTATGTATTTATTTAATGTATGTGAGTACATGGTTGCTCTCTTCAGAAACACCAGAAGAGGGCCTCAGATTCTGTTACAGATAGTTGTGAGCCACCATGTGGTTACTGGGAATTGAACTCATGACCTCTGGAAGAACAGTCAGTGCTTTTGTTTTGTTTTGTTTAAGTTTTTTTTAGATTTATTTATTTTTAAATGTGAGTACACTATTGCTGTCTTCAGACACACCAGAAGAGGGTGTCAGATCCCATTACAGATGGTTGTGACCTCTGCAAGAGCAGCCTGTGCTCTTAACCGCTGAGCCATCTCTCCAGCCCCCCACTTAAAGTATCTGAATGGTTGACTATTCAATGTTGTACCTCCAGGTCCCAGTATGAAGCTCAGTTTTCTGGAAACTTAGTATTTGTTGAACAAACAGCTCCACAATCCTTTATCTCTGTTACAAGCGTGAGGGTTCACATGCCTATATAATTCCCTCTAACAAGTGGCTTCTTAAACTTTATACTCCCTTTAAATAATCTGGCAGTTTTGATAAAATGGGCTTCTAATAAAGTAGACACTGGCCTTGAATCAAATTCTCCTTCCTCAACCTAAGTGTTAAGATTACAGACTTTTGTTACCATGCCCAGACAAATAGATTCTGTACTTCTTTTTCTTTTTGGTTAAGAGTCCCATTTGACCCAGGTTGGTCTTGAACTCCTGATCTTTCTGCCTCTACTCCCAGGAGATGGCCCATCAGCTCATGGAGAACACCTTTTAAATATCAAAGTCCTGGTAAGATTTGGGTGCACCCTACAAAATCCAACACTGGGGAAGTCGGGAAACAAGGATCAGGATTTAAGGTCATCTTCTGAAACGTAGACCGTTCAAGGGCAAGGTGGACATTATGTGACCCCTTTTCGAAGACAAAAAAGAAAGAAAGCAAAATTATAAAAAAGACAAAAAAAATTGATAGGGAAAAGGACTTAAAGAAGTAAGAAGGTAAAATGGTGGGATTATGAGTAACTTTAACCCTGTTTTCCAAACCTTCGGATATCTTATTACTTTTCTAACAATACTACAACTTCGTGTTTTGTTTAATAATTTCTTGCAAGAAACTCAGTCAAACTCAGTAACCGGGTGACATCGGTTCGAAGCTAATGGCGAGTTTTTAATAGGATATTCACACCGCTCCTAGCAGCGTGACTGTACTACTGTGTACAGAAACGACCGTTCAATCTAGGGCTTCCCAAGTGCCAGAAACTATTCTCCGTGTGTTTTTATTGACTTCTCGCGATAATCCTGACTCTGAGACGGGTACTTCTAGTATTATTATTCTAATTACCAAGGCTAAAGAAAAGGATTCCACAATTAAATAGTTATTCGAGATCACTCACCAGAGACAAAACTCACTCTGAAGACCAGGCAGGCGCTCACCTCAAGGCAGGCGCGGGGTTGATCACGTCCCAGCCTCCGAAAGCTAGACGCTCCCGAGGAGTGGCAGCCCCTCGACCCTCACCCGCCAGGACTCTCCCGGATCTCCTCGTCGCGGACGCTCCCACCTACCAGAAGGGTCAGCTCACCTTCTCAGACCCCACCTACGGCTTCCGCATAGTCCGTCTACTTATCCCGCCCGGTTCGCCACGCTTCCGACGCTGGTCCATCTACTTTTGCCATCCGACACCAAACTAGGTGTAAAAGAAACAAGAGCTTCAGATCGTACTAGAGTAACGGAAAGTATCCCAAAGCGTGGGACTACCGGAGGCTTTACGTCCTCAAATTTTCCCAGCGGGGTCGCTTTCTGAAATTTCCTATCATTTGTGAGCGAGCTCTTCGTTCTGCTTCTTGTACCCCGCCCCCGTATGTAAATATCAATCTTCTCTTAAACCGGATCTCTGCACTGCTAACGCCTCTTCACTTCCAGATACTTGGCCACTTGGGCTTCTTCTTCCCTGGAGTTCCTTGAGAACTGTCCGCTGTGTGACTTTAGAAAGCCACTTAACTGCCTTTGGAGAGCCACTGATCACCTAGATAGCAATCAATCCTGGCTTTCCTCAATTGTGCCCCTATGTAATCCATACAGCAGAGCTTGTGCACACTTCAGTTAAAATGTTTTCCAACTTGGGTTGCACAACTGTTTCCCAAGTCAGCCCCAATCACCCATCCTCAGTAAGCCAGTTAAAAGAGCCAAATTGAGAACTAAAAGCGAAGCTGACATGGTAGTCCACACTTTTATTCCAGCTCTGGGGAAGGAGGGGTATTCGTATCTCTGGGAGTTCGAGGCCATAATGTCCTGGTAGCTATCTAAGTATAGGTGTATAAGTATAAAGGGGGTGTGTGCGCGCGTGAGAGAGAGAGAGAGAGAGAGAGAGAGAGAGAGAGAGAGAGAGAGAGAGAGAGAGAGAGAGAGAGAGAGAGAGAGAGAGAGAGAGAGAGAGAGAGAGAGAGAGAGAGAGAGAGAAGTGGGGAGGGAAGGGGAGAGGGAGGGAGACTGCCACTGCCACAGTCCCTCTAATCACATTCAACTTTCAGCCCATGGAAAAGTTGAGGCCCCTCACTCTTCCAATAAAACAGTCTCAGCCTTTTGAGTCTGTCTCTTCGCCTAATTTTTCTTATAAGAACTGTGAAAATCTGTTTCCTAGAGACAAGTTGGGGGTTTGTTTGGTTGGTTGGTTGCTTGGTTCTTTGTTGTTTCCTTCTTCCTACTTAAGATTCCTTGGGAAGCTCCTATTTCTTTGAGGTTCATTGTTTAAATAATCTGATAGATTGAGAGACACAAATGTCTCTTTATTTTTGGTAGGCTGGTTCCTGCACATATGTAAGTGCAACATGTGTATTTTGTTCCCTCGGGAGCCTGAAGGTATCAGAACCTATGAACTTAAAATTGTAGTCACCATGTGAATGCAGAGAACCAAACCCTGAAAGTGTCCTTACCGAGAGACCCATCTTTCCAACCCTCATCAGCTGCTTTTTACCTCTACTTGGTGAAGCAGAAAATCAACTTGGGGCTTTGTTTTAGATTCTTGAGAAAACAGGACCTTTAGTACGTTTCTCTTATCCGTGTACATTGGGTTTTGCTTTACTGCTTATCTTTGGACTCTTTTGAGCAATTTGGGGTTCTTTTGGACAACAGGGAAGATTTAAAGTCATGGCATTTTAACAAATATCAGGACACTGCTGGGCATGGTTGGCAGGTGCCTACAATACTAGAATCTCAGGTGTGTCACTGTGGGTGTGGGCTTTAAGACCCTCATCCTAGCTGCCTGGAAGTTACTATTTTTCCTGCAGCCTTCAGATAAAGATGTAGAACTCTCAGCTCCTCCTGCACCATGCCTGCCTGGATGCTGCCATGTTCCACCCTTGATGATAATGAACTGTACCTCTGAACCTGCAATCCAACCCCAATTGAATGTCGTTGGTTTTGCTGTTGTTGTTTGGGGTTTTTTGTTTGTTTGTTTTTTGGCTTTTTGAGACAGGTTTTCTTTTCTTTTCTCTCTCTCTCTCTCTTTTTTTTTTTTTTTTTTGGTTTTTCGAGACAGGGTTTCTCTGTATAGCCCTGGCAATCCTGGAACTCACTTTGTAGACCAGGCTGGCCTCGAACTCAGAAATCCGCCTGCCTTGACTCCCGAGTGCTGGGATTAAAGGCATGCGCCACCACGCCCGGCTAAGACAGGGTTTCTCTGTATAGCTCTGACTGTCCTGGAACTCGCTCTATAGACCAGGCTGGCCTCCAACTCAGAAATCCTCCTGCCTCTGCCTCCCAAGTGCTAGGATAAAAGGCATGGGCCACCACTACCCAGCTAAATGTTGATCTTAGCTAAAGAGTTGCTTTGGTCATGGTGTCTGTTCACAGCAGTAAAACTCCAACTAAGACAGAAGTTGGTACCAGAAATGGAGTATTGATGTGATAGGCCTGACCATCCTTTTGTTTGGAAGAATGTGGATTTCAGGACCTTGGATTTGGAAAGAAGTAGAATGCTTTAAGTGGGGCTTAATGGGCGATCATAGTAGCAATATAGAAGAGCTTGTTACGGAGAGTAATTTGAATTGTTTTTTTGTTTGTTTGTTTATTTGTTTGTTTGTTTGAGACAGGATTTCTCTGTGTAGCCCTGGCTGTCCTGGAACTCACTTTGTAGACCAGGCTGGCCTCAAACTCAGAAATCCACCTGCCTCTGCCTCACAAGTGCTGGGATTAAAGGCGTGCACCACCACGCCCGGCGAGTGATTTGAATTGTACAGACCTCACCTAAGAGGTTTCAGTGGAGAATTTCCATATGTGTCCTAGAGACTGTTTTGTGGTATTTTGGTAAAGAATGTGGCTCATTTTTGCCCTTGTCTGAAGAGTCTGCATGGGGCTAAGGTGAAGAAACTCAGATAAATTGCATTGACAAAGGAAATCTCAGAAACTTCCTTTATAGACTTTGTCCTCTGGTTAAGTCTCGTGAAGAACATTTTAAACAAGCATAGCAAACTGAGAAAGGAAAAATATAAAACATATGGTTCAAGTATTAAAAGGGCACCAGGGCTGGGCAGTGGTGACGCACGCCTTTATTCCCAGCACTTGGGAGGCAGAGGCAGGCAGATTTTGGAGTTTGAGGCCCGCCTGGACTACAGACTGAGTTCCAGGATAGCCAGGGTTTTTCAAGAAACCCTGTTTCGAAAAACCAGAGAGAGAGAGAGAGAGAGAGAGAGAGAGAGAGAGAGAGAGAGAGAGAGAGAGAGATATAGCAGCATCACTGAGGTGAAATCTTCTGGAAGCGTTTTCTGAAAGCACAAAGTAGCTGTGGTCCAGAGATAGCACAGGTTGTACCTTGTGCTGTAGCTGTAATTGGTAATGTGTAAGTCATCCAAGTGATACTGGTTTTGAAGACATGAAGGAGTCAGAAATAGCAGCTGAGGCTTGGCACTGTGAGAGGCCATGGAAGGCCATTGGTGAAGGTGCAGCCTCAGTTGTAGTTCTGAACTGAAGGGTTCATGCAAAGGATTTGAGGTGAGGCTTGGCAACATGAAGAGAGCCTATGAGAGGCTATTGGTGAAGCCTATCTTCAGCAGAATATCCAGTGCATTGGAGATTCCAGTACAATGGTATGATCACCAAGAACTGCAGTGGCAGTGGAGTGGATCAACCTGAGCTTAGACTGCTACAGAGGCAGAACTGGAGAAGTGATGCCAGCCCTTGGGAGGAGCCCAGAAGATCATGTGTGGATCCCAGACATTGAAACAAGAAGCTATAACATTGAAAGTGCTTTGGAGACTCAAAGATATTTGAGATTCCAAAGTCATGGTCTATCTGTTGAGGGAAGCTGCTAACAGGGAGTGGAACCAACCCAGCTGAAAGAAGTTTGTTGCAGTCACCAAAGATGAAAAAGGAGTTGGGGCTGGAGAGATGGCTCAGTGGTTAAGAGCACTGATTCCTCTTTCAGAGGTCCTGAGTTCAATTTCCAGCAATCACATGGTGGCTCACAACCATTGTGATGGGGATTCCATGCCCTCTCCTGGTGTGTCTGAAGACAGCAACAGTTTACTCACATACATGAAATAAATAAATCTTAAAAAGAAAGAAAGAAAGAAAGAAAGAAAGAAAGAAAGAAAGAAAGAAAGAAAGAAAAAAGAAAAGAAAAAGGAGTTGGAGACCCGAAGACGACTTTGACATCAAACATGGAGATGCAGAATTTGGACTTTGCCCAGCTGGCTTCCTGTCCTGCTTTGGAGATTACAGTTAATTGATTGTATTAATCTCAGAAGAGACTTTGAACTTTGGACATTTAACATTGCTGAGATTGCTATAGACTATGGAGACTTTTGAAGTTGGACTAAATGTATTTTGCATTATACTTTAAATAAAGTATTTAGGTATGGTCCCCAAAGACACATATGTTTAAACAAGCCTATGTGGGCCAGTGAGTGGAATGTGATGGTTTGTATATGCTCAGCCCAGAGAGTGGCACTATTAGAAGGTGTGGCCCTGTTGGAGTAGGAGTGTCCTTGTTTGAGTAGCTGTGTCACCATGGGTGTGGGTTTTAATTTATCCTAGTTGCCTGGAAACCAGTATTCTACTAGCAGCCTTCAGATGATCATGTAGAACTCTCAGCTCTTCCTGCACCGTGCCTGCCTGGATGCTGTCATATTCCCATCTTGATGATAATGGGCTGAACCTCCGAACCTGTAAGCCAGCCCCAATTAAATATTGTTCTATAAGAGTTGCCTTGGTCATGGTGTCGGTTCATAGCAGTACGACCCTAACTAAGACAGTGGGCTAAAAGAGAACGCTTCAGTCCAACTTAACAATTAGAGACTCTGTGTTGGTTTGAATACATTTGGGCCCATAGGTTCATATGTTTCAATGCTTGGACATACGAATTGGCCCTATTAGAAGATGTGGCCTTGGAGGGAGTGTGTAACTGTGTAGGAGGGCTTTGAGGTCTCCCAGTCTCAAACTCTGCTTGATTGTGAATCATAACCTTTTTTTTTTCTTTTGATTTTTCAAGGCAGGGTTTTTCTGTCCTGGAATTCACTCTGTAGATGAGACTGGTCTTTAACTCAGAAGTCTGCCTGCCTCTGCCTCCCAAATACTGGGATTAAAGATGTGTGCCACCACTGCCCTGTCTAAAAGTTTTGATTTATAAGAGTTGCGCTTTGTGTTCGCAGCTGCAGCTACTCTCTAACACCAGCGCCACCTCTCGCTTGCGGAGCTCCAGCAGAAGGGGAAGAGGGGTAAGTAAGGAGGTGTCCATACCATGGGTCATACAAAACAGACTGCTCGCAAATCCACCGGTGGCAAAGCACCCAGGAAACAACTGGCTACAAAAGCCGCTCGCAAGGGTGCGCCCTCTCCTGGAGGGGTGAAGAAACCTCATGGTTACAGGCCTGGTACTGTGGCACTCCGCGAAATCAGACGCTAGCAGAAGTCCACTGAACTTCTGATTCGCAAGCTCCCCTTTCAGCGTCCGGTTTGAGAAATTGCTCAGGATTTCAAAACAGATCTGCGCTTCCAGAGTGCAGCTATTGGTGCTTTGCAGGAGGCAAGTGCGGCCTATCTGGTTGGCCTTTTTGAAGATACCAACCTCTGTGCTATCCATACCAAATGTGTAACAATTATGCCAAAAGATATCCAGCTAGCATGCTGCATACGCGGAGAACGTGCTTAAGAGTCCACTATGAGGGGAAACATTTCATTCTCAAAAAAAAAAAGTTTTTTTCCTCTGTTTCCTGTTATCAGTAGTTCTGAATGTTAGATATGTTTTCCATGGGGTCAAAGGTACCTAAGTATATAATTGCGAGTGGAAACATAGGGGACAGAATCAGGTATTGGTAGTTTCTCCACGTTCATTTGTGTGTGAATTTTTAACATAAATGCAAGATATAAAGCATTAATGCAAGCAAAATGTTTCAGTGAAAACATTTCAACAGTTCAACTTTATAACAATTACAAATAAACCTGTTAAAATTTTCTGGACATGACAGCATTTGGATTTTTTAATAAGTAAATTTCTTTTTTTTTT
>NC_034592.1:103098389-103100892 GCF_900095145.1 Mus pahari
TTTCTCATGAAAACCCTTTTCTCCAACTCACAACTCCACTACACTGGGATTGTCATTTGAAAAATGATGCTAAAAAAAAAAAAAAAAAAAAAAAAGAAAGAAAAATGATGCTAATCCTAAATAGCATATCCCAATTTGTGCTACAACTTGACTAACTTTAAGTCAGGAATGTTTTTGGTTTCATTTGTTTGTTTTTGTATATGATAGACAAGAACACTAGCACTGAATTATATACTCAGTCCATTTTACACATTGTATTTAGTTACTTCGCAGTGTGTGCATACACACAGGAGTGTGCAGGTTCCAGAGATCAATATCAGGAGTCTTGCATCACACTCCACCTTATTTTATCACAGTAATTTTGGTAAAATTGGCTTGCCAAAGAACCCCTTGGCTTTACCTGTTTTTGCTCCCTATCACTGGAGTTAGACATTAGCCTGAGCCCATCTTTCTTCCTGACTGCTGTTAGGGAATACTCTACTAAAATATAAGATTTGCCAGGCAGTGGTGGTGCATGCCTTTAATCCTAGCACTTGGGAGGCAGAGGCAGGTGGATTTCTGAGTTCGAGGCCAGCCTAGTCTACAGAATGAGTTCTAGGACAGCCAGGGCTACACAGAGAAACCCTGTCTCGGGAAAACAAAAACAAAACAAAAAAAGAGATGAAATATAAGACTTACCAGCCTCCCAAGGATTCTGCTGTTTGCAGATTTGCTACTACACTGGTTTTTAAAGCATAGGAAGGACAGCAGAATTGTTCAGTGAGTAAAGGCCACTGCTACCAAGCCTAATTCCTGCGACCCCTGGTGGTAGAAGGAGAGAACTCATTCCTGAAAGTTGTCTTCTTCCCAAGCTACAGGGAAATGTGTTGGAATGGGGTATATCGCTCTAGTGTTTCTTCCAGGCACTCTGGAGTGTAATCATTGGGTGGGTTTTCTTCCTTATATTGCCTATTAATATCGACTCCACACACACATTTCTCTGAGCTTGTAATCCTTTCTTTTTTTTTTTTATTTAAAGATTTTATTTATTTATTTTATGTAAGTACACTGGTGCCTTCAGACACACCAGAAGAGGGCATCTGATCCCATTACAGATGGTCGAGAGCCACCATGTGGTTGCTGGGATTTGAACTCAGGACCTCTGGAAGAGCAGTCAGTGCTCTTAACCGCTGAGCCACCTCTCCAGCCCTTGTAATCCTTTCTTATCTCATCTGTTTTATCTCTGACCTTAAAAATTGTAATTGTTGTGGAGTTTTCTATGCCAAACCCCTTTAACAAAACAAAAATGACCATCTTGTTTATTTTCAATTTAAAAAAATTGCAATGGTAAAAACAGGGCTGGTAATCCCAGCACTTGGGAGGCAGAGGCAGGCAGATTTCTGAGTTTGAGCCAGCCTGGTCTACAGAGCGAGGTCCAGGACAGCCAGGGCTATACAAAGAAACCCTGTCTTGAAAAAGAAAACAAAGCCGGGCGGTGGTGGCACACACCTTTAATCCCAGCAGTTGGGAGGCAGAGGCAGGTGGATTTCTGAGTTTGAGGCCAGCCTAGTCTACAAAGTTAGTTCCAGGACAGCCAGGACTACACAGAGAAACCCTGTCTCGAAAAACCAAAAAAATAAAAAAATAAAAAAAACAAAAAACCAGGGCTGGTACATAGCTCAGTCAGTACAGTACTTTGCCTAGCAAAGCCCTCACGAGGAGTGGTGACAAGTCTATTATCCAAGCTCAAGTAGAAGAGGCAGGAAAACAAGAAGTTCAGTGTTGGGTCTGTCGAGATGGCTCAGAAGGTAAGAGCACTGACTGCTCTTCTTGAAGGTCCTGAGTTCAAATCCCAGCAACCACATGGTGGCTCACAACCACCCATAATGAGATCTGATGCCCTCTACTGGTGTGTCTGAAGTCAGCCACAGCGAGCAGGGTCAACCAGAGTGAGCAGAGGTCCTAAAATTCAATTCCCAACAACCACATGAAAGCTCACAACCATCTGTACAGCTACAGTGTACTCACATACATAAAATAAATAAATAAATCTTAACACTAACACACACACACACACACACACACACATATATTTTTAAAAAAAGAAATTCAATGTTATCTCTAGCTACTTGGCCAGTTAAGGACATCCTGGGATACATGAGAATTTGTCTCAAAAAACAAAAATAAAAACATACAAACCTATTTGTTAGGAATCCATATTTTGCCTTTTTAACTTAGTTTTTATTTTTAAAATTTAATATTTACTTTTCATTTTTTAGCATCTCAAACAAGCAAAATATTGTAAAAGTTTTCTATTTTGTAATCCAAATACTCAGAAGTTGAAGGCAAAAGGATCAAACACAGTCATTTAGGCCACACTGAGTTATACAAATACCTGTCTTAAAACACTTCTGAGAGAGAGGAGAGAGAGAGAGAGAGCGAGAGAGCGAGAGAGAGAGAGAGAGAGAGAGAGAGAAAGAGAGAGAGAGAGAGAGGAGAGAGAGGAGAGAGAGAGAGGAGAGAG
>NC_034592.1:103101027-103132784 GCF_900095145.1 Mus pahari
AGAGAGAGAGAAGAGAGAGAGAGAGGAGAGAGAGAGAGGGAGAGAGGAGAGAGAGGGGAGGGAGGGAGGGAGGAGAGAGAGTTTGATCTCTTACAGAATACACACACACACACACACACACACATGCACTCACAGGTGCATGCACACACACAAACTCCTTTTGACCTCTGGAATAGTCTTGAATAAAAACAGATTCTCACTTTGTTTCTGGTGCTCAGTATGAAGACCAGGCTACCTTAAACTCATTGAGATGTCTACCTGTTCCCTAAGCCACCATGCCTGACGTGTTCATTTAAAATGTTTTTAATTTATGTGTGTGTGCATGTGTGCCAGAGCTCATATGTGGAGTTAAGAAAACAACTTTGGGAGTCAATTCTCTTCTTCCACTTTGGTTGTGATCTAGGGATCAAATTCATATCGTCAGGCTTCATGGCAAACACTTTTACACACTGAGTCGTCCTGCTGGCCCTTATTTGGTTTCCAGTAGGTTGTTTGTTCTTTGATATAGGGTTTCATCTAGCCAAGGATGGTCTTGAAGTTACTATATAGCTCAGGCTGACCTGGAACTCCTGATCTTTCTGCCTCCACTTCCCAAGTGCTGGGATTACCGGTCTGCATCATTTTGCCTAGCTACCCCCAAAGTGCAACGATTATAAGTGACATGTAGCCGGGCGTGGTGGCGCACGCCTTTAATCCCAGCACTCAGGAGGCAGAGGCAGGCGGATTTCTGAGTTCGAGGCCAGCCTGTTCTACAGAGTGAGTTCCAGGACAGCCAGGGCTACAGAGTGAGTTCCAGGACAGCCAGGGCTACACAGAGAAACCCTGTCTCGAAAAACCAAAAAAAAAAAATAATAATAAGTGACATGTACTCAGTGTTGGCTTTTTCAGAAAGTATTCTGGACACTCTTTTATGTGGTGACTCATTTAAAATTTCTAAGAACTCAAAGACTGAGAGGCAGAGGAGCACGCTCAATTATCCTCATTTTTCTGATTGAAAACTTTCAACAAGCATTTTGGAAACCATTCAAGAAGGGATTGAGAGAGAACAGTTATTTCATCAATGTAGACATTGTTTTTTTTAATAAGGAATAACTTGTCCATGAATTCTTTGAGAATCCTCTGGAGATGGCTTAAAAATCAACAGATTTTATGCAAAGATAATCTTTAAAGTTCATTA
Source organism: Mus pahari (assembly GCF_900095145.1). Classification (NCBI taxonomy): domain Eukaryota; kingdom Metazoa; phylum Chordata; class Mammalia; order Rodentia; family Muridae; genus Mus; species Mus pahari. Next base: position 103,102,205 of record NC_034592.1, read on the forward strand.
ACTATATTATAGCTTTCTTTTCAACAATCCTGTGATAAAAAATACATCTAGAGTCGTTACCAGAGGCATCAGACTTAAGGGTGCCTTAGAAACTCAGGAGTTTCTGTGGTCCTTTTAGATAATCTTGGCCATGGACTGCATGTGAAGATGCTGGGGAGCAGATGTCTAGGATTTTCTGTTAGGTAAAACTCTTCTGGAATAAAATGGTACCTGGGTCTTATTTAGTTTGTTTCCATCAATGTAATCCTAAACACCTCTTCAATTAGCTAACAGTAGAGAGTGTTTTCTCTCTATGGATGGTATTGTATTAGGTATACATATATAATATATATATAGACACATATTATGTTATACATGCTTGCACACACACACACAAATGAATGAATGACTGGGTTTTGCTATGTAGTCTAAGCTACTGTTAATATGTTATCCTTCTGCCTCAGACTGATGAGTTCTGGGGCTGTTACTATTTTGAGGCACGAACATTTGTTATTGTTACTTTTAATAATGAAGATTGAACCTGGAGCCTTACATGTGCTTGAAAGCATTACTACTGGACTGGTGAGATGGTTCAGTAGGTAAGAGCTCCCGACTCCTCTTCTGAAGGTCTGGAGTTCAAATCCCAGCAACCACATGGTGGCTCACGACCATCCTTAACGAGATGTGACTCCATCTTCTGGAGTGTCTGAAGACAGCTACAGTGTACTTACATATAATAAATAAATAAATCTTAAAAAAAAAGGCATTAAAAAAAAAAGAAAGAAAGCATTACTACTGAGCTATATCCAATACTTTATTTCTTCCTCCTCCTCCTCCTCCTCCTCCTCCTTCCTCCTCTGGCTTTTCAAGACAGAATTTCTATGTGTAACAACTCTTGCTGTTCTGAAACTTGAATTGTAGACAGGCTGGACTGGAATGCAGAAATCTGCCCACCTCTGTCTCCCAAGTATTGAGATTAAAGGCATGGGCCACCATTGCCTGGCATTTATTTATATATTGATTGATCAACTAAGACAGGGTCTTAGCCTTGGACCCTTATGCAGACTTAGGCAGGACTTGATGTTCTCCTTACGTTCTTCCTGTCTTAACCTTCCAAGTATCTAAAAATATGGGTTTATAATTACCACACCTGGCAAGGGATGTGTACTGTAGTTGAGAAAAATAAACTTAAGAGAGTTAAAGCAGGATAGTGAGTAAGAGAGCAAGAACTCATCAACTTAGTCGAGAAAGATTTGAATTCTAAAGTTGTCTATCGCAATGAGTGAACTAGTGGTTTCTAAGGCCTGAGAACAGTTTCAAATTGTTACTGTTTATACTCCCTAACAATATAAACCCTGCTGCACATAAATAATATATAAAAATACATTCCCACTGTTGACCTTTTTGTCAGATGACTTCAAATTCAACCGACATAAAACATTTCCTACAGCCCTCTTCCCTTCCAAACCTGTCATATTTTCTTATCTAGATAAAGCTTGCACTCATCTTTCTAAATCAGAATCTGAAATCTCTGACTCCTCTGCGCCCCAACTAGCAAATAATTCAGAACCCATCTATTTCTCTATTCTCATTCTCTTCTGGTGTTGAAGACACTGTCGTTCTTTACTAAAGACACAGGACACTCAAGGAAGTTTGAAACTACTTAGCATAACTCATTAAGTTACTGCTTTCTTCTTGGGCCACATCTCTTCTCATCCCACATCCCGACACCTGTTCCTCCCCTTCAATGAATCTGAGTTCTCCGAATATCGCTGGAATAGTCTTCCCTAGTTTTTGGGTCGCAGTTCGGTTGTCACTAATAACAGCCCAGGCAGGCGGACTCTGGCTCCTCCACCCAAGCTCTCAGCAATTTCCAGGGGCTGTCGTCTAAGCGGGTGGTCCCTGAGGCCGCATTCCAGGGCTGGAGATGCATGAGTTTCCTCAGAGTGGACCCTAGTCCGGAGGCTCAGATTCGTTTCAAGTAGGTAACCCCTGTGGAAGCTACAACTCCAACACTGCAGAAGCTTCCGCACAGCAAGAAGAGACCAGGGAGCTCTGGTCCGGAACCCTCGGGGGCGTGGCTCCGCCCCTCGCGCTGCGTCGGAGGTGGGGCGGGGCGGGGCTCCAGGCGCCGGCGAACGGCGTGCGCCAGGCGGGGGGCGGGGCTAGGGGCGGAGCGGAGCGCGCATGCGCGGTCGCCTTTGTGTGGGTCGAGCGGCGGCGGTGGCGGCGGCGGTGGCGGCGGCGGCAGTGGCGGTCCCACTGGCAGGCGGGCAAGAGGGGAGTCCGGGCGGCGTCCGGCGTGGAAGCCGGGGGACCACCATGGTAAAGAAGCGGAAAGGCCGTGTCGTGATCGACTCGGATACGGAAGACAGCGGCAGCGACGAGAACCTGGATCAGGTGAGGGCAGGCCGCGGAGGCGCGGGCCGGCTGAGCGGGAGGGCTCAGTCCTGGCCACGGGAGCTGGGAGTCGCCCGGCCCGAGCGCCCGGCTCTCCTGGTGTCTGTCCCGCTGCGGTAGTCCCTTCCTGTCTCCCAGCTGAATCTTAGGCCCTTGGAACCGGAGCCAGGCCTGGAGACGGAGCCCCGAGGACTTGGCGCCTTGGGCCGGGAGGCGGGGCAGGGAATGGGCTGATGGGCCTCGGGGTTTGGGGTACTGAAGGGGGCCGCTGTCTGCTTGGGCCGGATCGGGACGTCATGACTCCAGGCCAGGAGATTCGGGCAGGGCGAGATAGGAAGTATCGCCCGCCAACCCCAATGGCTGAGAGATTTTGGAGGAGGTGCAAGAGTGAGTGAGCATGGGGCGGTGGGAGGGAAAATTTGTCTAGAAGGTGTGGACTCGGGAAGGTGAAGTTTTTCAGACCAGGCATGTGGACATAGGAGGGACACCCATAGATGTCCCGAAGAGTTTCCGTGATGCTTGGGGTGGGGGGAGATTTCGTTGTAGTCTCTTTGGAGACTATGGTCATTTACGGTCGAAATGGGTTCCCGTTGGGATGTCAGACAAAAAACTCTTTGGAGGAGGAGAAAGGACAGATAACTGGAAGTTGTGAATTGTAGGGCAGCAGAGAGAGACTGTGGCCCAAGCTCTCAGCCTTTTTTATGCAGCAGCATAGAATTCTTTTTCACTTGAAGATCTGAGAAGTACTGAAAGTAACTTGTAGCCTTAGCGTCTTGGAGTACCCCCGCATTGCTTCTGTGCTTTAAAAAACACTGCAGGGAGGAAGCTGTTTGTGTAGCAGTACTCTGATGGTATCAGGAGATTCAAGGATGATTTCCTCCATGTTTCATGAGTAAATGACATAAAGGAAGGGTAGGTAGGCAGGATACAATAGCTTTATAAATGGAGTAGATCGAGTACTAAACTCAGAATCTGTAATTCTGAGGCCTAATTTTTTTTTTTTAAAGATTTATTTATTAAATAAGTACATTGTAGCTGTCTTCAAATGTACCAGAAGAGGGTGTCTCATTATGGGTGGTTGTGAGCCACCATTTGGTTGCTGGGATTTGAACTCAGGACCTTCGGTAGAGCAGTCAGTGCTCTTACCCACTGAGCCATCTCACCAGCCCTCCTAATTTCTTTCTAGCCATTTACCTTTGGTCTCTACTGTAAAATGGAGATAAATATCAGCCTCGTGTATTGAATTAGACAGTTGCATAAAACAAATATTTATAATAAAAAATGTTGGTATAAACTGCAAAGTTTTTGTATAAAAGTATTCTTAGGAGTCCTTAGTAATAGACTAGAGGTTTCAGGTTTAATTAGGACTTGAAAAGGGAGGGCTTGCCTGGTCTACAAAATGAGTCCAGGACAGAGAAACCCTGTCTCAAACAAACATCCCAAAAATAAAAGAAAGAAAAGGGAGGGCTCTTATGAGGGAAGAACTTGTAAGGTTTTAACGAACAAGATGCACACACACATTACCTTGATACAGGATCTCAGACTGTCATTGAATTAAACCAGTTCTCCCACCTTGTCCTCTTAAGTACAGGGATTACAGACATGGGTCATCACACCTGCCTTAAAAAAGAAAGGAAGGAAGGAAGAAGGAAAGAAAAAGAAAGAAAGGAATAGATAACCTTTAAAAGGTGGCAGGGAGATAGGAAAGTAATGGGGCCAGTAGAAGGACTAGGGGCAGGGACCCCTGTTTAGGGGTACGAATTAAGTGAATAAATTGAAGGTATGTTCATTGAAAGGCTCCTAAAAATCTACCAAAAATGTCATGTTGTCTATAAAAGTTTGATAAGTTTTTAGACTGGTAGAAACATTAGAGTCTATATCATACCTCTTCCCCTCTGTTTGCTGGCCTGTGGAGTATACGCGTAATCATTTTCATTACATATGGAATAAATTAGATACCTTGATGAAGTGCTCGATTTACATTGTCACATTTTCAAGTCATGGTGAATTGACCTTATTTTTCCACTTTACATTAGAAGAAAACAAGCTTAAAGAAGCTAGAGCAATTCACTAGTAAGTAGTAAAATTGGAATTTAACCCATTTACAACCATAATGTTTCTACCACATCAGGTTAGTATAGTCTTTTAGTTTTTCACAATGCAAAATGAAAAAAAGTGGGCTGTTAGAAAATTATTATTTTGAATTGTTTATTTTTAAAAAAGATTTCTTTCTTTCTTTCTTTTTGATGTGTATGAATGTCTCCCGTCACGTGTATATCTGGGCCATGTGTGTACCTGTTGCCCACTGCCCACAGAAGCCAGAAGAGTATTAGACTCCCTGGGGCTGGGCCTGCAGTTATGAGCTGTCACGTGGGTACTGGGACCCAGGTCTTCTGTGAACAGCAAGCTCTTGTAACAGCTAACCCATCTCTCCAGAACCTTGGTTAGTTTATGAGGAAAGATCTTGCTGCAAAGTCCATTCTGGGTTTGAACTTAAAAGTTCTCCTGCCTCGGCGTCCAGAGTGCTGGGATTACAGACTTGAACCATCACCACATTCAGCTTCATGCCCAGCTAGAGAGTGTTTCATGGCTAATTTCCATGTTACTAAGACTTCTGTTTTTAAGGTACACTAAATAGAGTTATCAAATCAGTTAGAAAGTGTTGGGATTGGGGGGAGGCTGAAGTGATGGCTCAGAGTACTGACTGCTCTTCCAAAGGTCCTGAGTTCAAGTCCCAGGAACCACATGATGGCTCACAACCATCCACTCAGGGAGTCTGGGCAGGACTACATAACAAGGCTCCCCACCCATCATCCTGCTTTGCCTTCTCCATACTTGTTTAGGTATATTTATACTAAAATGTTTTATAGTTTTCTTCCTTTCTTTCTTTTCATTTTTTGTTGTTTCTGTTGAAAGTGTCTCACTTGTAGCCAAGCTTGCCTGAAACTTATGACAGTGTGTCCCCCTCAGTTTTGAAAGTCTCAGGGGTACAGGTGAGCCACCATTCCTATTTCATCGAAACTTTGTTGTTCTTTGTTTGTTTTTCATCAACTTGAAGTGACAGCAATGAAATTTGCCTTTGAAGATGACTTGGTGGCACAGCCTGTAATCCCTGCTACTCTACTCAGGCCAAAGTGGGAAAATCACAAGGTTAGGGCCTGCTTGTAAGCCGAAGGCTAGATTGACTGCGCAACCTGGTGAAACCATTTCGAACGGCAAAAAGAGAGCGAGAGATAAGATTTAACCTTAGGGTGCTCACCTAGCATACGGGTTTCAGCCCCCATACTTAAAAAAAATAGTTTTTATTTTGAATAGGCCCACTAGATATTTTCTAGGACCTCTGTTTAGCATATTGTATAAACCACTGATATAAAGTATCTATAAATGTTTCTTATAAAATTTGGAAGTTTAAAATTACTCTTTTTCTTACTTTTGTTTTATGTTAGTCAGGCAGATTTTGAAGGCTGTAATGAATTTGTGAGTGGCAGTGTTAGCTTGTGAAGTTTTAAATTTGTATAATAATGTTACATGTAGCTTGATGCAGCTTATTTACTAAATTATTTTCAGTTGGCTTTTATTTACAAATGGTTAGAGAAGAGTGAAGTCTCTGTGCAGCTTTGATTAATTCTGTGTTTGTGTGTAGTCTGTCTGTCTGTCCATCCCTGAGAGCACAGCACACACTCTAGCACTGATCTCTACCTCCAACCCCTACACCATTTAGAAACCCTTTTCTGTGTTTTCTTCGTTTGGGTAGGGAGCACAAGTGTGGACGCCAGGGTATATAAGTGGTTCTCTCCTTTCATGATTCAGGTTTTAAGGTTCTGGGGCCTGACTACAGACTGTCAGGCTTGAAGGCAGAGCGCACCCTTTTCTGCTGAGCCATCTTACCAACTCAGAACTTGTTTTAGACTTGGTCCTTTGGTATATTTATTGTTCATTGAAGAGTAGAGATTGTTGCTTTTCAATGAATGGGTTAGGTTAGATGAATGGAGTGGAAGTGTCTGCCACCTTCACGGACCTTAGAGACGGTGGCAGAGAAAGGGCAGGCCTTGGATTGCAGGTTATGAAGGAAGGGCTGGTATGTGTCAGGCTTATTCCTGCCCTGATGAGGATGACATTTAAGCTGAGACCTGGAGCAGATGATATTAAGGACAAGGAGATCAGGGCTGGAGAGGTGGCTCAGTGGGTAAGAGCACTAAATCCTCTTCCAGAGGTCCTGAGTTCAGTTCTCAGCAACCACATGATGGCTCCCAACCATCTGTAATGGGATCTGATGCCCACTTCTGTGTCTGAAGACAGCAGCAGTGTGCTCATATACATAAAATAAATGATTCTTTTTTTTTTTTAAGATTTATTTATTATATGTAAGTACACTGTAGCTGTCTTCAGACACTCCAGAAGAGGGCGTCAGATCTTGTTACAGATGGTTATGAGCCACCATGTGGTTGCTGGGATTTGAACTCCGGACCTTCGGAAGAGCAGTTGGGTGCTCTTACCCACTGAGCCATCTCACCAGCCCATAAATAATTCTTTAAAAAAAAAAAAAAAAGAACAGACGATTAGGAGAATGAAGAATAAACGGGAGGATATTGTGTGTTCGTTTTTGAGGAGCCAGCATGTACACAAGAAGCTAGGTAGGAAAGACTGCCATCATGAAAGTGAAAGAAGCCCAGAGTAAGTGAAGAGGTCTGTACATGTGAAACTCAGGGGTTTTTGGTATAGGATCTTATTGTGTAATGCAGGCTGGCTTTAAATTCAGAATAGTCCTTTCCTTTAGTCTCCTAAGTGCTGCCAATAAATATGAGAACCACCTTACCTAGCTGTAGAAACAGAAAATGTTTTAACTCTTGAGGATGGAGAAGTCAAGTTGTCTTAGTTTGGGTTTAATTTCTGTAAACAGACACCATAACCAAGGCAACTCATAAAGGACAACATTTAATTGAGGCTGGCCAACTGGCTCCATTATCATCATGGCAGAAAGCATGTCAGCCTCCAGGCAGGCTTGAGGCTGGAGGAGCTGAGAGTTCTGCATCTTGTTCCAAAGGCAAACAAGAGAAGACTACTATCTTCTGCATTGGGCGGAGCTTTAAAGCCCACCCACACAGTGATGCATTTCCTCCAACAAGGTGCCTAATAGTGCCACTTCCCATGGGACAGGCATATTCAAAGCACCACACAAAGTTAATGGATTGTAGGTGACATTAAGAGTAAAATGAATTGCCGGGCATGGTGGCGCACGCCTTTGATTCCAGCACTCGGGAGGCAGAAGCAGGTGGATTTCTGAGTTTGAGGCCAGCCTGGTCTACAGAGTGAGTTCCAGGACAGCCAGGGCTATACAGAGAAACCTTGTCTTGGAAAAACCAAAAAAAAAGAGTAAAATGAATTTGAATAGAAAACTTAACGGTTATTGGATAAGTATTATTTCAATAAACTTGTATTTCATTTAACTATATAATGCATATGTAACTTTTTTACTATAGTCTGGGGTTAAAAACAAATCCTTAGCCACATGTAGTGGTACATATTTAAAGTCCCTTTACTCTAAGTACAAGGGGAGGCCAGTTTCAATCATGTGAGATTTTGTCTTCAAATACTAAGGGGGAGCCCCTCAGATGGCTCAGGTAAAGGTTCCTGTTACCAAGCCTAATGACCTGAATTCAATCTTTGGGGCCCACATGACAGAAGGAGAGAACCATCTCCTGAACGTTGTATTTTGACCTTCACATGCAGGCCAAGCCACTCAAGTGTACACACACAGGTAGGTAGGTTGATAGATAGATAAATAGATAGATAGATAGAGGTAAGTAGATAGACTTATAGATAGATAGATGGAGAGAGACAGACACACACACAAAGACAGGCAAATAGAGAAATACAATTTTTAAAAAGTTACAAACCAAAGGGATAAGGAAGAGTGATTCGGTCATAGAGTGCTGGCCGGCCTTGCTTCTGTGACCCTCAAGACCCCTACCCCACCCTGTCCCTACACACACACACACACACACACACACACACGAGAAGGAGTGATTGGATGGTTGATCTTTTATCAATTGACTGAATTTAGAACCACCTACAAAAATTCAGTCCTGGTAACTTAACACCTGTAATTCCACACTTGGGAGGTGGAGGCAGGAAGATTAAGGAGCTCAAAGTCATTCTTGGCCACATAGTTCGATTCCTGCCTGGGCTAGATGAGAATATTTCAGAGAGAGTTAGCTGAGGCATGAAGCCCTACACTGAATTTGAGCAGAATCATTTCCTAGAGGCAATGAGGAAGATAGCATAACATCAGCATGCCCTCCTCTCCCTCCTTCCTAGCCCACTCTGGCATGAGTGTCACGCCAGTTCTACAATATTTAGACATTTCCTGAGCTTCTTATTTGTTTTCCATTTGTAATAACTTTGATGGGAATTTGAAGGGAAGGTTGCCATATTGAGTGCTGATTATGTGCAATTTAAAGAATTGTTACACTGCTACTTTGGAAATTAGTACTTTAGAAGAGTTTTGTTTGGTCTGATAAGATTGCTCAGTAGGTAAAGGCACTTGCCCCAGATGCCATGAGTTCAACCCCTGGTACCCACATGGTAGAAGGAAAGAATTAACAACACATGTGCACTGTGGCATGCATGTGTATATGGGGCATGCTAGCATGCACACATACACAATAAGCAAACAAATGTGATATAAAAACAAACAAAACTCCCTAAAACTTAAAATCAGAAAAAGAAGGAGTTTGCTCTATTTTTTTGGAGACAGGGTGGTCCAGAACATGTAGCCAGTGACTTTGAACTTCTGATCTTTTTCCTATACCTCTTAGATACTAAGATTATGAGTGCAAGCTACCATGCCTGGTTTATGTAGTGTGAGGGTTCAAACCTATGACCTTATATTCTAGATAAGCATTCTGCCCCTGAACTCTTTGTTTATTACCTTCCTTCCTTCCTTCCTTCCTTCCTTCCTTCCTTCCTTCCTTCCTTCCTTCCTTCCTTCTTCCTTTCTTCCTTAATTCTTGGGTTTTTGTTTTAATGTGTGCATGCATGTGTAGGTTAGAGGACAACTTTGGGAAGTTGGCTCTTTCCACCACATGGGTCTCAGAGATGGAACTTGGCTTGTCATGCCTGGGCACCTTTACCTTCTGAGCCATCGCTTCACCACACTCCACCTTCCCTTCCTTGCTCTTAATAAATAACCAGGGCCCACTATTTGGATCACATTCCTCTGCCAGTCTCTGTAAAAGAAATAATACCACAAACATCCTAATATACAGCATTCTGTGGATTGTAGTTCTTTGCTTACACCTCTTGGGTCTTCCACATTCTCTTCATCCCAGTGGCCCCTTACTTTGTCAGGCCACTGTTCCTCTGCTCAGGTGGAATGATGCTCAGACTAACTCCTTTACACTTCTCCCGGGCCCTAAGGACTCCTGCAAAGTCCGTAGTGGATAGGTACTCCTCTACTTCAAACCATTTGGGGGTTTCTTGCTGCCTTCAGACAAAATCCCTACTCCTGACCCTGCTTTGCAAACCTGCTTTCTTTTTACTCTGACCCACCTCATTTTATTCTCCTCCCCCCTCTTGCTTGCTTAAACATCAGTGACAGTTTCTCTTTCAGTTCTTTGTGCCAACATTATCAGCTCAGTGGCCTTAGCTGTCCTGGAGGGCCTCCTCCCTTGGGAACCTCATATCCCCTCCTTTCCCTTCTAAAAGTTTCTAATTTGAGCCTTCAGAGAAGCTTTTCCTACTGTCATTGCTGCAGATAATACACCCCTCCCCCACCCCCGCCCTGTGTTCTTGATTCACTTCCATCTTAGCACTTTGATTTGTCCATACTGATTTATTTTCCTGACTGTCTCCTACTCTTGTCCTAAATTCCATGAAGTCGTGGACATTTGTATCTTTTCTTTGCTGTCATTGACCCTATGCTTGGAACATAATAGGTGCTGGTAGTAAGGTGACCAAGCATTTTAGTTTGCCTGGACTGAGGTCTTTCTATGAGTGCAAGGGTTTCAATGCTAAAACTCAGGATACTTTCAGGGCAAATAATACCTAGCTGTTGGGTATTAGTTATGTTTGTAGGATTAAGTAAAAAAAAAAAAAAAAAAAAAAAAAAAGCTTAGCACCTTAATGAGTTGTGAAACCTTAAGAATTTTATTCATGTGAACCTTTATCCTCTCTGCTTTGTTTGTTTAAATATTGAGGATTATGCCCAAGTACCTTAAACGTACTAGACAGATGCTCTACTACTGAGCTTTGGCCCCATCCCTTTTTCTTTCTTTTTCTTTTCAAGACAGGATATTACTATGTAGTGTTCACTGGCCTGGAATTTGTTATACAGGCAAGGAATCTACCTGCCTCTGCCTTTCAAGTACTGGGACTAAAAATTTGTGCCGCCACACCTGACACCTGGCTCTCAACTATCTCATATTACCAGTTTATGTTATCAATTCCAATCTCTTGCTTTATTTTAGGTCTCAATTTGTGCTCTCTAATTAAATGTGCCCTTTGAACAGTCATTGAAATTGGTGTGGAAGCTAATGTAGCATTTCTTGATAGCCAGACCTGTAGTAGATTTGGCACTGAGACTACAGTAAGCACATCTTTAGTGTAGATCGTGTTATCACCTCACACTGCATTGTCCTTAAAACATGTCAGGATAAAGGTGAAGGCTTTCAGTGGATGAGATGAAATACAGGGAAGGTAGTGAAAGAGATTACTGGACATAGTGTGATCACCAGCATGGCATCATGGAGTGAGTATAGGAGAAAGGCAAGATGATTTGCCCCTTATATATGGAGCTGTTTTGTTTTAAACTGATACCAAAGCAGTACAGATACCAACTTCTAAATGAATCTAAATAAATCACCCTTAATAATCTCTTCATGTTGAGAGTGGCAAGATGGCTAACAGTTAAGAGTATTTGCTATTCTTCCAGAGGAGCCCAGCTTGGCTCCCAGTATCCCTGTGTCAGGTGGATCATAGCCATCTACAATTTTAGCTTCAGGCAGTCTGGCACCTTCTTCTGTTCTCTGCAGGCACACACACACACACACGGCACATACATGTCACAGAGATATGCACACATGTAAATAAAGACAACAAGTCTCCTCATTTGTGCAATGTTGTAGAGACTTTTCATTGACACGTTGTTCTAGCCATCTGTACCCGGAAGCCCTCATTAGGACATAAAGTAGTTTGAGCAGGAGTTCCCCCAGGTAGCATTCAGTACTGAACTCCACAAGTGGAGAGGGCAGTTGGTATATAAGGTCTTTGTTGTCTCCACACTATTATAGCTAGTATTCTACACAAAGTGAGAGTGTGATCATGTGGTACATTTGCTCATTGATGGAAAGCCATTTGTTAGGTTTGTCTGGCTTTTTTGGTTACAGGGTCTTGTTCTCTGGCCCAGGATGGTCTGGAAATCCCAGGCAGGCCTCAGGCTTATGTCAGTTTTCCTTCTTTAGTCTTCCATGTGCTGAGGTTACAGATCCATGTGCCATAGAAGGTGTGTATGCACACTTGTGTATATGTGCATGCACAGGTTTGTGGAGGTCGGAGGTCAACTTGAGGTAGTTGGTTTTGTCCTTTCATCATATAGGTTCTGGCAATTGAATGTGGTTTTCAAGCTCAGTGGCTGGTTTCTTTTACCTGCTGAGCCATCCTGCTAGCCCAGTTTCATTAGTTTAAATGAATCTATTGAACGTAATAACTACTGTTTCAGGGTAAGACTTGGTTGCCAGCTAGAGTTAAAAGTTCATTCTTAGCCTGGGCGTGGTGGTGCACGCCTTTAATCCCAGCACTCAAGGCAGGCGGATTTCTGAGTTCGAGACCAGCCTGGTCTACAAAGTAAGTTCCAGGACAGCCAGGGCTACACAGAGAAACCCTGTCTCGAAAAACCAAAAAAAGGGGGCTGGTGAGATGGCTCAGTGGGTAAGAGCACCCGACTGCTCTTCTGAAGGTCCTGAGTTCAAATCCCAGCAACCACACGGTGGCTCATAACCATCCGTAACGAGATCTGACGCCCTCTTCTGGAGTGTCCGAAGACAGCTACAGTGTACTTACATATAATAAATAAATAAATCTTAAAAAAAAAAAAAAAAAAAGTATCTGTGGTTACTGGAAGAATAGGAGAAGAGAGGAGGGGGAAATTTAGAGGAATAGTGGGATCCTATATATTGATTTTGGTATTAAACTATTTAATTGCTGGTTTCTTAAAACCATCAATGTGAATAATACCTAGGGTCTTTTTGTATGGATGCTTGCTTGCTTCGTTGGTTTGGTTTGGTTTTTGTTTTTTTGAGACAGGTTTCTCTGTGTAGCCCTGGTGTCCTGAAACTTGATTTGTAAACCAGGCTGGCTTCAACACAGATCCACCTGGCTCTACTCCCAAGTGCCAGGACTAAAGGCAGGTACCACCATGCCCAGCAATTATTTTTAAAGCATTAAGCATAAATATTATACTGTGCACGTGATCTATAGGAACTACCTCTGGTCCAAAGGGGGATGTTCTTGTGACTTCTAGCCTTGTCAGAATCTGGTGTGCTTGTTCTCTAACGACATGAAAAGAGTGACAGACATCTCATGACTGCTTATGAAGAAGAGTGCTCCAGCTGTTAATCTCAGAAGGTCATTTTCTCATTCTGTCCAAGGAAGGACAGTACTCCTAAAATAGAAAGAGACTAGCAGAAGAAAACAGGTGCTTTGTAGCAGTCTAGTACTTTAAAATCTGTCCTGTACTTCCCTTCTAATTGCATAGTACTACGGTCGTCAAGGATCATTACTGCCAGGAGCAATTAACTGCACCTTCTTTGGCACAGTAGAAAATGTTTTAGACTAGTAAATCATAACTGCATTAGGAGCCAGGATTCCATTGCCAGGTTCAGAACCTGCACTCTCATGTACTAGCTGTTACTAAGTGCATTATATAGCTTAGTGATGTTACTTAACTTGTCCTGCTCCAGACACTACTTTTAAAAATGTGTATGTAGGGCTGGAGAGGTGGCTCAGTGGTTAAGAGCACTGGCTGCACAATTCCTAGCACCCACATGACAGCTCACAACTTTTACTTCAGTTCCAGGGAATTCAGCATACTCACACAGACAAAACACTTATGCATATACAACAAAAATATGTAGTCCATTTTTTAAAAATTGTGTGTGTTTGATGCGTGTGTATGGACTGGAATACATGTGGAAGTCAGAGGACAGCTTCATGAAGTCTTTTCTCTCCTTCCACTTTTATGTGGATTCTGAGGACCAAACTCCAGTCATCAGGCTTTTCCAGCAAGCACTGAGCCATCTCACTAGCCCTCTAGATGCTTCTTTATCTTTAAATGGGGATGATGACAATATATATCGTGGGTTGTTGTGAAGAGTTAAGTGTCAGATGCTCAGAGACTTAGCTGGCATCTAGTAAGAACAGTAACTGTTGGCTGGTATTGTTATTGCAGGGAGTGGAACCAGTGACCCTTTGCCATGCCTTTTAATAACTGCACTGAGTCTATGGGAGAAGTAGTGGGAAACCATGGGTCCGCAGACAACTACCACCATCATCACCATCACTACCCAGACAGGGTAGAGATAGTGAATGGGAGGGAGTGTTGGGATTTTTGGATTAGAATTCTGGCCAGTATCCTCCTTACTTTGTGACTCTGGACTATATCCTTCAGAAATATACCTCCTTTTTCTATTTTACATTTTCAAAATATAAAATGGCCTCAGAAACTTATAGTTTGTAAGCTTATTAAGTAGAATAGCCACAGGTGCTAATTTTACTGTGGAAGACAATAAAAGATCCCTGGAGTATTGACTATCTGCCATTTAAAACATGAAGCAGGTTACCTTTGCATACATAGTTCTGGCCATTCAGTATGGGTGGTCAGTACTTAGCAGTTTAGAGGAATCTGAAAGCTTCCAGTAGCTCCAGTTCCATTTCCTGTTTCACTCCCTTAAAGGAGGACAGACTTTAGAGTTTAAGTTTGCATGCGAATCTTGGTGATCGATCCGTGCTCTGTGCTTAGTGCTTATGGGTGTGTACTTAGGTGAAAGCACGGGCGTGTAGAAGAAAGATCTGGGGACAATGGCCATTTCATTACACTTTTCTGGTGAGCAAAACTGACGTGACCATTTCTGCCCAATTAGGAGCTCTTGTCCCTGGCAAAACGGAAGCGCAGTGATTCTGAGGAGAAGGAGCCTCCTGTGAGTCAGCCTGCAGCCTCATCAGATTCAGAGACCTCCGACAGTGATGATGAGGTGAGTGTGGAGGAGTAGGCCTGGATGATTGGCAAGCATTTGAGGAAGATTCCTGACTCGGTGATGCTGCCTTAAACCAAGACTGTAACTGAAGACCTGTCAGAACTTGGTAGGGAACAGAAATTGTGTGAGCAGAGCTTTACATTATGGCAACTATTCTCTGTTGTAGAAGGGCCAAATTAGTCTTTTTCTTTTTTTAAAAAAAGATTTATTTATTTATGAGTGCTTTATCTGTATGTACACTTGCATGCCAGAAGAGGGCATCAGATCCTAGTATAGATAGTTGTGAGCCACCCTGTGGTTCCTGGGAATTAAACTCAGGACCTCTGGAAGAACAGATAGTGCTCTTAACCACTGAGCCATCTCTTTAGCCCTCCCCACCTCCCCACATCATTGTTTTAAAAAGTCATCTTTTAAATACTGCTTTTATGTTAGAAAACAAATTCTAAGTCAGGCATTGTGATGCATGCCTATAATTTCAGCATTCAGGAAACCGAAACAGTGGGATCAAGAGTTCAAAGCCAAGCCGGGCAGTGGTGGGCCGGTGGTGCTGCCTTTAATCCCAGCACTTGGGAGGCAGAGGCAGGTGGATTTCTGAGTTCGAGGCCAGCCTGGTCTACAAAGTGAGTTCCAGGACAGCCAGGGCTACACAGAGAAACCCTGTCTCGGAAAACCAAAAAAAAAAAAAAAAGAGTTCAAAGCCAGCCTGAGTTATATAGGAGAAAAATTATACAGAAAAAAAAAAATATATATATATATATATATATGCATATTTATTTTAGTGATACTTTGAGTCATGAAGCTTTCTTTGGGGGGGTTGATATGCCATTCCTGAAAGTAATGGTATTGACTTTAGAGGAAGGGAAAAAGGAAGCTGCTGTTGTCTCCATCAAGGCAGTTTTCTTAGATTGTCCAGGAGCAAAAGCAAAGCTTTAAAAGACCCAGAAGCTGAGTGGAAGACAAGGGATAGGTATTCTCGACTGACTTAAAGAATGTTTCCCGCGTGATTTCCTGCACTGAGGGAGGGATGGGGAGAGGGAAAGTCTGTCCTTTCCTTCAGTCTCTTATTCTACAGTCTAAGAGAATACTTTTAACAGTAAATTTAAAAATGTTTATTTAATAACACAAAGTTTAATTAACCTAAATAGTATTTACCACTTCTCATTGTATGTAAATTGATGCTTGCATTCTGATTGACTATAGTAATATTCTCCTAGTGTTAAATAATTCAGTAGAACTAAAATTGCTTTCTACAGCAAGAGGTAGTAAATGTTTATTCTTTTGCCAGTGCTGATCTGTTACAAAATTTGTGAGGCCTATGAACTAATTTGATTTTCAGTTTTGTCTTTTTAGTGAATTAACAATGCAGAAAGATCTTTGTTTTGTGAGTTTGTTTTGAGATGGTGTCTTCCTCTGCTGTTAGCCTCGGTTGCCTGGGAACTCACTATATGGCTGAGACTGGCCTTAAACTCCTGAGCCTCCTGACTCTATTTCCCAAATTCTGGAGTTAGAGGCTTGTATCACCACCCTACCCTTCATCTTCCAGACTTGCACAGGATTAGAGCCATGCATGTGTAAGCGTAAACTGTGTCCTGATAAATCTTTATAGTTAGGGTTCCCTTTGTTCTGATTACATGTATTCTTTACCTTAGCCAAGTATGGTTTCTTTAACCTTGGAGAGGCTGAGGTAGGAGGATCTTGAATTTGAAACTAGCTGCGACTGTGTATCAAGACCTTCCACTTAAACAAACAATGCATCGCACTTTACCTCAGCTATTTATGTATGTAATGAGGAAAAGCTTGGCTGTTAGGTTGTGCCCTGTCTACCACAGAAAGACATTTGGAGCGGCTTTTACCTCTTAAGATTGTTCTTTTAAGTTTTTTTTTTTTTTTTTTAAATTGTATATCTGTGCATATGTGCATTTGAGTGCAAGTGCCTGCAGGGACCAGAGACAGCATTAGATTCTCCTTAAGCTGCAGTTACAGATGCTTATGAACTACCTGTTTTTGGGACTAAGATTGAATACCAGCTTTTGTCAGAGCAGCAAAGCGTTGTTAACCACTTAGCCATTTCTTCAACAATCCATAAAATGTTCTTAACCTCTGCTGCAGCCTGTCTCCTCCCTCCAACCCCTGCCCACAGGCTTATTGTAGCTCTGTGTGATTGACAGGGAGTAGTTCTGTGTTAACTGCTCTGAAAGATCATCTTTCCACCTAGCCCAGTACAGAGCACTTCAAAGTTAGAGCAAATGTTTTACTAGTTTGGATAGTTAGGAGGTAACATAAAGTCTTTTTTTTTTTTCTTATCGTTATTCATTCAACTCTGGCACTAGAGAACTCAGTGATAGCACCATGATCCAGAATTGGGCTGTAGATAGCTTAAGTTGGGTGGGGGTTCTTGAGGAATCTGTGAAATAAGAACTTTGAGATAGAGGCCATTGCCTTTGTTCCTTTGCCATAATGTGCATCCACACATCTGTCTGTGAGCATCCACATATCTGTCTGTGAGCATCCACACATCTGTCTGTGAGCATCCACACATCTGTCTGGGAAACACTACTGTGCTGCATTGCTTCTACTCTGCTTTTTGGATCTTTCCCATTGCAAACCAACCTTTAAAATGTTTTGGCTGTTGAAGTGCCCATCCTCAGTGAGATGGAACAAACATGTGCCAGGAGCTTCCTAGAGTTTTTAAAACATGCTCCTTTATTTATTTTTGTCTATTTGTCTGTTTGTAAGTTTGATGCAGCATTCTTCCTGCCTTCACTTCCCAAGTGCTGGGATTATAAATATGAGCCACCCTGCCTGGATACTTTTGTCATTAGTTAGACATGAATATACGTATAAAGAAATGTTTTGGTCCTCTTAGATTTTATAGTACAGAAAATTGATGAGAACAGTTAATTTTAAAATTTTTACTTATTCTGTATGTGAATAAATGTATTCTATGTGTGGGTACCCTTATCATTATGCACATGTAGATGTCAGATGACAACTTATAATAAGAGTTCTTTACTTCCTCATGTGGGTTTCAGGAATTAAACTCAAGTTGCCAGGCTTGGGTAGCACATGCCTTTACTTGCTGAGCCACAAACCAAGAGCAGCTAATTTAAAAGGTCAGTGGGAGCTTGGTATGGGACCACAACTTGTAATCCAGCACTTAGGGGAGGTACAGGCAACATGATCAGGAGTGCAGGTCATCTTTGCCTACTTACAAAGTTTAAGGCCAGTCTAGCTGCATGAGACCCTGTCTTGCAGGGGCTTGGTGAGGGAATTAATGAATAGTTTATCATAAGGAGTAAAGCACTCTGATTTTAGAGCAAGAGAACAGCTACTTGATTTATATGGAGATGGGAAATGGAGAGAAATGATAACAGTTTCCCATTTAGAGTAAGATATATATACTTAGTAAGTATAAGATCCAATAGGTAAGAGAATAAGTGGATGTTCTATGTGTAATATTTTTTAAGAGGAAACCCTAAGTTTAGTAAATATATTGATGCATTATTTGGAGTAAATCTTCTTGAGCTACAATAAAAATTAGCAAGGCTTTTTCTGTTTCATATGAATCAAGCCGCAGAAACTGGAAAGAACACTTCAGCAGCTGAAGGTCATAACACTTTGACTTCAGTACATGAAAAGAGGAAAGGACAGAGAAAAACAGCCTTCGTGGAATTTCTGATTTTCTTTTTCCAACATAAAATAGTATGTTGAATTTTGTAGAACAAGGGTTTTGTTTTGTTTTCGAGACAAAGTCTCCCTATGTAGTCCTGACTGTCCTTGAACTTGCCATGTAGACCAGGCTAGCCTCAGATTTACAGAGGTGTGCCTCTGCTTCCTGGATGCTGGGATTAAATGAGTGCACCACCACTCCATGTTGTTTTGAGACAGGGTTTATTATATCACAGGCTTGCTTGAAATTCACTATGTAGCCAAAAGGAACTTGAACTATTTTATAATAATTTTTATTTTTAATTATGTGTATGTATGGTGTATGCATCTGAGTGCAGTACTGGTAGAATCTAGAGACATCAGATCTGGAACTGGACTTACTACTCATGTGGGTGCTGGAATCAGGTCCTCTGCGAGAACAGTGTGTACTTTTATTCAATGGGCCCTTTCTCCAGCCTAAGTTGAACTTGTGATCTTCATGTCTCCGGTTATGATCTGCTGGAGATCAAAACCTGGGCTTCCTGCATGCTAAGTAAGCACTCTACCCACTGAGTTCCTCCCACAGCTAGAACACGATTTATAGTAAGATTGAAACCGTAGTTATTCTGTCTCTTTTTAGTCTTTACCCAGAGTAAGCGGTCAAGTCCTGGGTCACTGGCATTTTACATAGAAGAAGCAGGCACAGGTTAAATGCTTGGCTCTTATCCAGTTCTTTTGACCCAGTTCCAGCACTGTTTGTTACTAGCCTAGCTGTTATTCTTGAACACTATTTACTTGAAATGCTTTTATTTCATATATAATTTTAATTTAGAAACAGCATGGAGACCCATAATCCCTGTGCTGAGAGTTAAGGCAGGAGCTCGATCTAGGCTATGTAGTGAATTTCACAAACCTGGTTCAAGGGGGTGGGGGTGTTTTAGCTCAAATAGTTTCTTCTCTGTATCCCAAGACCTGGGTGTGTAGGTATTTTTGCCTCTTAGAGATGCTGTCTGAAATCTTGAAGTTTCTTTGCTCTCCTACCTCCAGAATATTCATAGTACTCAGTATGTCAAGGCTACCCAAGTCTGAAGCAACCACTTCTATCTTAGGTTTCATCCCATCTTTTTTCTGAGTGTTTGGAAGGAAACTGGCCCCAGGCTGTTTGTAACATCCACATACCCTCTGATTTGTTATTTAACTGCTGCCCATTAAGCTGTGACCTCGCGAGTTGGGCTGTAGTCTGTTTTATTGAATAAGAAACATCTTTCCTCTAGCCTTTATCTTTTGCTTTCTTTGCTGCATATTTATATAATCACTTGCCTGGTGTTGTGTGTGGCTTACATACCAGCAGGATGCCAGTATGTATGACACCTGACTGACAACCCAATCCTCCTTTTTCCTTTGGTGGTTTGTGGGTAGCCGTTACTGGGTGGACTCAATTGAGATGTGGACCAGGCCTTTGCACTGACATAAAAATTGCATTTACTCTTCAGTTTCTCTGACCCTTGCAATCTTCAGGATAAAAAGTAATCAAAACACCAAAGTTCAGAAACCGTGACTTCTTAGATACCCCTCATGTGACTGTTAGTGTCTAGAATAAGAAATACACAGCCCTCCTGTCAAACACCCAGTTCATATAAAAATCCCATAATGTTAAGGATCTTAGAGATCATCTGGACTCCTGTGTTCCTCAGGTACGAAAATAGAGGCTTGAACTTTTCACAGGGAGCAACAGAGCTACCTCAGTCCCCGAAGAAATCATGAAATAATAGCTCATTCCTTTACTTCATCCTTCCTGGAGAAAACATCAGAACATCAATTCTGACCTGTTTTTCCTCACTCCACTTACTGTTTCACTCTGACAATGACAGACTTCATTTGTCCTGTGTTGGGAGTCACAGGACAAGGGAATAGGGTTTTGAAGGGACGGGTGAGCAGTCTCTAGCATAGAGTCTGTATTTTGGGAGAGTGGGTATTGCACACTATTTGATATACATGCTTAGGCCAAAAACATAGGAATATCTGATTATAGATTTTATCATAAAATACTGCAAATATGATCTACTCTCCAGAGGCAAAAAAAAAAAAAAAATCTTCGGATGATTATCGGAACTCTTTGAGTCTTCCTGAAATTCTCAGATTTTAAGTATTTACCCGTGGGTAGGAGGAATACAAACGATTCTCCGCACTTAGGTGCTAGGAACTAAACAGAAGTCTTTGGACTCCACCAAATGTTTGGTCATCAGGTGCACACATTCAGCCAGAAATTAATTAACTAATTTCTTTCTTTCTTTCTTTTTTTCTTTTCTTTTCTTTTTTTTTTTTTTCGAGACAGGGTTTCTCTGTGTAGCCCTGGCTCTCCTGGAACTCACTCTGTCGACCAGGCTGGCCTCGAACTCAGAAATCTGGCTGCCTCTGGCTCCCAAGTGCTGGGATTAAAGGCATGCGCCACCACTGCCCAGCTTTGTGTTGTTTTTCAAGACAGGGTTTCTCTGTGTAGCCCTGGCTGTCCTGGAACTCACTCTGTCGACCAGGCTGGCCTCGAACTCAGAAATCCGCCTGCCTCTGCCTCCCAAGTGCTGGGACTAATGGCGTGCGCCACCATGTCCGGCTGGAAATTTCTTTTTTAAAAAGAGTTTTTATTAGTTTTTTGTGGACAGGCATGAGTCACAGCACACATGTGGAGGCCAGCATAACTTTCAGGAGTTGGGTCTTTGCTCCCAGTATGTAGTCATTAAGCCTGCCAGCAAGTTCCCTCACCCACTGAACATTTCACTGGCTTTAGGTACAACATTCTAATTCCCTATAGGGTCACTGGTTGCATTGATTGGCTGTTTCCCTTTGGAGGTTCATGGGGGCCGGCGGGTGTGTGGTGCAGCTTTGTATCTTCTTTTGAAAATCGTTGGAAGAAAACCACCCAATACCCTTTTCACATTTAGGTTTAGCAAAAAGCTCTCTTTTAAATGGGCATTTAAGCTTCTTCTGTTTTTCTTCCATTTTAACCCTTGTCTTTTGTCCCTCCCCATAAAGCAGTGTCTTATGCAACAGTTGCTGGGCTCACACTTCGGAAGAGAGAAAGGGAGTGGAAGGACAAGGAGCCAGTGCTTCACTAGTGTGACTCTACTTTAGGGAATTTTTGCTCTGGTCAGTGCCCAGGGAATCCAGAGTTTGGCTCTGTTGCACATTAGAAACCCACATCTGTCGGCAAAACCAGCCCTAGCCACTCTGGCTCACACGAGACCCTGGTAGCGCAACCTTTTACTCTAAACTGCCTCACATTTCTATTGAGTTCACAGTGTCCAGTCACTGTTTGGGAAAAGTGGATTGAGGCCATTTCCTAACAGAATAGATAGAATACTGTGTGCATTTTTGTGCTATTTCTTGTAACAAGAACCAATGGAACAATATACATTATTGGTTCTAATATGGTCTGCATAAAAAAATTGATGTAGTTTTAGCTCATTTAACAAAAACTGAACATTGTGGACTGTTTTGAATTCTTTTACACTGACTTGAAAATCATATTCCTTTAGGATTTAAAATTATAAATGCCTAAAACTTCAGGTTTAAGAGAAAATTACAATTTCGTTCTAGATGATGATCTAGGTGTTGAAATGCAAATTTATCTATACCAGTCACTATTCACTCATAATATTTCATAACATACAGGTGTTTTATTTTCATTCCTCATTAAATGAAAAAGTAAATGGCAGTTAAAGTGACTGTCCCAGGTATAACTCAGCACTTGGGAGGAGTGCCAGTTTGAGTTCTACCTGGGCTCTGTAGGAAGACTTGGTCTTTAAAAACAGCAAATCATCTTCAACCGTGTTTTATTAAGATGAAGTAAAAGTGTGGGTCTTAGGGATAGCCTCTGTGGGAAACTAATAAGACGGCTACGTCTCCAGAATTACCAAAACAACAAAAACTACCCATCATAAATGCACTGCACTGGGCTTACCATCCTATTAGAGTAAGAACAAAGATGCTGTATTTTTACTAAATAGTAGATATAGACATTTTAGGGTTTTTTGTTTGTTTGTTTGTTTGTTTGGTTTTTGGATTTTCGAGACAGTGTTTCCAGGTAGCCCTGGCTGTCCTGGATCTCACTCTGTAGACCAGGCTGGCCTGGAACTCAGAAATCTGCCTGCCTCTGCCTCCCGAGTGCTGGGATTACAGGTGTGTGCCACCACTGCCTGGCTGAAATTTTAGTTTACAGATTTGAATCGTCTGTGCTGATGAAAGGGTCATCATAATTTAGTACACATTCCTTGTAGAATGGAAATTAAAAAGTAGACTACAATTCATCATTTTGTTTTTCAGCTAAAGTCATTCTAAAACAGCAGGTTAAAATATCAAAAGACTTTTTGGATGGAATTGCAAGCATGTGCTGCCTATTTTTTTTTTTTTTTTTTTTAAAGATTTATTTATTTACTATATGTAAGTACACTGTAGCTGTCTTCAGACACTCCAGAAGAGGGCATCAGATCTTGTTACTGATGGTTGTGAGCCACCATGTGGTTGCTGGGATTTGAACTCTGGACCTTTGGAAGAGCAGTCGGGTGCTCTTACCCACTGAGCCATCTCACCAGCCCGCTGCCTATTATTTTAATGACCAGATTTCAGGTTCCTTAAGTTTAGAACTCCAGGATCTCATGATTTAATGAAACACTGTTACATCATAATCCAGTTTACTTTTTTAAAAAATATGTATGGGTATTTTGCTTGCATGTATGTGTTGCATGTGCAACACTTGAACTGCAGTGGATTTCCTAAAATTAGACTCAACACATGGCTGTGATCTACCATGTAAATGCTGGAAACTAAACCTCAATTCTCTGAAAGAGCAGCCAGAACTCTTAACTTTTGAGTCATCTCCAGTCTCCAGTCTTTATCATATTGCAGTCAGTAAAGCGCCTGCCTTGCCGGCATGAAAACGGGAGGTGCATGTCTATAACTTTACCGCTGGGGGCAATGAAGACAACACGGATCCCGGAGCTCCCTTCCACCAATCTCAGTGAGAGACCCTGTCTCAAACACTGAAGTGGAGATCAGTAGAGAAACAGACATTTGACATTGACCTCTCTGGCTTGCACATGCACAAGCATACAAATGCTCTCACATCCACATGTACTGTGCACTACCCACAGCAAAGTAAACACCAGGAAGCCGGAGACACTGGAGCGCACTGTATCTATCAGTTAGTTCTGTACTAACTAGCAGTGTGACTTAGTGCTTGTCTATGTGACTGAATTAGGTCCTCTGCAAGAGCAGTGTGGACTCAGAACTGTTGAGCTGTCTCTCCAGCCTCACAGGCCAGATGTTTTTAAAACAAGATTCAATATTCAGACCTAACAGTCTAACTTTATTTACTGCTTCCTTGGAGTTGCCAGTGCTATTCATGCCAAAGGGTGGCTCTTGTCCTTTCTCCCTGTGTTTCTTGTTGTTTTCCCCTGCAGGAAGCTCTGCCTTCCTGAGACCCACATGAGTGCTCAGCTGTCCTAAGTACTCTAACCCAGCATGCTAGCCCTCAGCATTTGGTGCCATCTCTACCACAGAAAATAGAAAAAACTTGTTTTCTCTTGGGTTTGTGTTTGTTTTTAAAAACACAGTCTTACTATGCAGCTCCAGACTAGCTTCAAACGTGGAATCCTCCTGCCTCCCCTTCACAAGTACTGGTATGATAAGCGTGTTATCACTTCATTAAAGTGCCTAGTCCTATTTCAATTTTCCTTTTTCCCCTCCTTATAGTGGACATTTGGGAGCAATAAAAATAAGAAGAAAGGAAAAGCCAGAAAAGTAGAGAAGAAAGGAGCCATGAAGAAGCAAGCCAACAAAGCTGCCTCCTCGGGCAGCTCAGACAGAGACAGCTCAGCTGAGAGCTCTGCCCCTGAGGAAGGTGAGCCCAGCACCCAGCCCAGCCCAGCACCCAGCACCCGGCCCAGCACCCAGCCCAGCCTAGCACCCGACCCAGCACCCAGCCCAGCAGGAGTCGGGAGAAGGGAAAAGGAAGGGGCAGTGGGTCTTTAACACCAAAGGGTTGGTTAGGCTGCTGAAGTGTGACCACAGATCCCCTGTGTTAGGCTCAATTTTGAGTGTTCTCTTCTTTTTTTTTTCTGAGAAATTACTGGTCTGACAGAGAAGGGAAATCTTTGAAACAGATACTAAATTCCATAGAAAATATTCCTCCATGAAGATAATTCAGAAATTTTGCTGTTTTGTTTTTTGTTTTTGTTTTTTCGAGACAGGGTTTCTCTGTGTAGCCCTGGCTCTCCTGAAACTCACTTTGTAGACCAGGCTGGTCTCGAACTCAGAAATCCGCCTGCCTCTGCCTCCCGAGTGCTGGGATTAAAGGCGTGCGCCATCACACCTGGCTGCTGGTTTTGTCAATACTAGTTTGACAGCTGAACTTGTTCAAGGACTAGAATAGTAACCTGTTTTTGTTTGTTTGTTTGTTTTTGTTTTTTTAAATTTTTGGCCAAAAAATGGCCTAACCTGGTTTTAAGCACTTGTCTATGAATGCAAGTTAAATAAAACAAATTCTGGTATGACTGATGATTGAATACCCATTAGTAATGTGTGCTGTTTTTTTGTTTGTTTTTGTTGTTGCTATTCAGGTCAAACTGGCCCTGTCCTCTCTATGTGGTCCAGGTTGACCTTGAACTGGTGACCTTCTGGTCTCAAACTTCTGAGTCTGAAAAAAAGGAAAAAAAGAATGCAGAATTATCAAAATCTACTGGATGAGTTTGACTTTGTGAGGGACAAGATAATTTATGTAGTCTAAAAGCATTGCCTAGTACATACTAGCCTTTATACAGAGAAACCTGGGGATAACCGCTAACAAAGTGATCCAAACCATCAGTGCAGAGAAGAGTTCTTGGGGGAAATCACACAGCAACACCAAGGCCTAGCCAGGTCCCCAGCCAGGACTGCACAGTGAGGAGTAGGGGCAGGAACAGGAAGAGGAGGAATGAAGGTGACTTTTTATAAAACTGTTGGATTGTAGCTTGGTGGCAGCCTACTTGTCTATCAAAGCCCTGAGTTTGATCCACAATACCATGGAGGTAGGGACAACAAAGGACATGAATAACTTTTGTAATATGCTTGCCAAATACATAGCCTAAATTGTTTCTTGACAGAACAAACCAAGTAGGCCAGATTAGGGGATAACTTGATATTTAAACTTAAATGAAATAAAATTCATATTTAAAATTTAGATTCTCAGTTGCACTACTTATATTCCAGTTGTCTGTCAGTCATCCATGGTTGTAACCATTCAAATGAAGAATTATTAATTTATAAAAAATGCAGGCTGAGGTGGGGAGATGGCTCAGAGGTTGAGAGCAGTAGACTCTTACAGAAGACCCGAGTTAGTTTCCCAGTAAATCACAAGCACCCGTGACTCCAGCTCCAAGAGGGTTTGATTTGACACCATAGCCTCTGAGGACACTGCATTCGTGCACAGCCCCACACAAAGACACACATCCTTCTAATTAAAAATAATAAAAATAGAATAAAAAATTTAAAAAACATGGGTTTATTCACTCATGGCATCAAGACTGAGGTGTTTAAGATAGGCCATCCGCATTGCAACTTTGTAACGGGTGGGGACCTACAGACTCCAGAGGTAGGCAAGGTCGACAAGCTTTAATCTCAGCACTTGTGAGTAGAAGCAGAGCGGTCTGGTCTGTGGAGAGAGTCCAGGACAGCCAAAGCAACACAGTAACATGGGTTGGTTAGGTTTCCCGTGCTGTAATGAAATCAGGGAGACAGGGGTTAGTCTGGGGCATAGTTTGGGGCATAGCTTATCATAACAGCCAGGGCCTGGGGCAGGAGCCTGGCAGCGGGCTGCAGTACATCTGCTTACCAGGAAGCAGAGAGCAGAGAAATGAATGCTGGTGCATAGCTCTTTTTTTTTTTTTTTTTTGCATCCAGGCTTTAAACTCAGGGAATAGTGCCACACTCACTTTTAGAGTTGGTTTTCCTACCTTAGTTAAACTAATCAAGATATTCCATCATCAGCATACCTAGAAGCTTGTCTTCTATGAGATTCTAGATCTAGTCAGGTTGACAGTCTTCACCGTCATACAGAAGCAGCTTCACATTGTAGGTGTTTTCACTTCTACCTCACAGGATTCTGTGAAACAATATATTAGGCTTTAATTGTTCAAAATTGTAATGGCGTTGACAGACTGAGGCTAATCCAGACTTGGTGGCACACCCCTGTAGTCCCAGCTGCTCATAAGGCTAAAGCAGTGTGGTCATTTGAACCCAGAATTTGGGGCCAACTTGGAAAGAAAACACAGTGAGCCTTCAACTCAAAGTTAACTGGGCTTCCTAGATGGCTCAAGATGCTTGCCACCAAGATAACTTGAGTTTGATCCCTGGAACCTCAAAAATTAGAAAAACACTGACTGTGACCACCACACATGAGCATATTCTCTCTCCCTCCCTCCCCCTCACTCTTTCTCTGTATCCCCTACCCTACACACACACACATACATGTAAGCAAATATAATAAAAAAATTAGGTAATTAAAAATTAAGAAATATAACTAGTGGTGGTTGGCACACCTTTAATTCCAGCACTCAGGAGGCAGAGTCAGGTAGATCTGTGAGTTCAAGGCCAGCCTGGTCTACAGAGTTCTAGGATAGCCAGGGCTACACAGAGAAACCTTTTCTCAATTTGACTTTCATACTCTTTTTACTTAGATCACTTGTTAATACTGCCTACATAACTTCACTTATCTCTCCAGTATCCTTTAATGAGGGTTGGCCTTTATATTTCTTAGTTTTTTTGGTATTGCTTTGGTTTTGTTTTTGAAGCAGGGTTACTCTGTGTAACCAACTTGATATCTGTCTGTCTGTCTGTCTGTCTATAGGTCGTTTTTATAGGTCTATAATTTTTTTTTCAGAGTAACCAAGTTGAGTTGAAAGATGAGTGGCAGGTAACACACACCTGTAAACCCAGAACTCAGGAGGCAGAGGCAAGAAGAACATGAGTTTGAAGATATCTTGTGCTACATAACAAAAATCTGTCTCAAAAAGAAAAAAAGTTATGGTCATTTTTCCAGCCTAAATTTTCCTACGTGTTTGCATTTACCAAAGATAGATCAAGGAGACATCCCAAGAGGGTGGAGATGGCTTTGTGCCTTTCCTGAGGGAGAGCCAAGGGGTGGCACGTGCAGGGCGTGGTGTGATCTTTTGTTGGCTTTCGTTGCAGGTGAAGTGTCAGATTCTGACAGCAACAGCTCCTCTTCCAGTTCAGATTCAGACTCCTCGTCAGAAGATGAAGAGTTCCATGATGGCTATGGAGAGGATCTCATGGGAGATGAGGAAGACAGGGCCCGACTGGAGCAGATGACAGAAAAGGAGAGGGAGCAGGAACTCTTCAACCGCATAGAGAAGAGAGAGGTGTTGAAAAGGAGGTAAGGCTGTCTCTACGCTTAGTTTGTTTCTCACAGTTTAAGATTTTCTCCAGCTTCACAGTAGTATAAGGCTTTACCCATATAATTATTTTTCTCATTTATTACAGTTTTTGATAAATTATATGAGATGCCAAACACTTCATTTCACAGGATGTCTTGTCCCACCAGCCACCAAGTAATGACACAGACACTTTGTATTAATTATGAGAGCTTGGCCTGAGCTTGGCAGATCCTCAGCTAGCTCATCTAAGAAAACCCGACCCTCTAGCTCTGTCCCACCATGTGGCATGTTGGTTACCTTTTCTTCAGTCCCTGTACCTGTTTCTCCTTCCTCTGTGTCTGGCTAGCAAATCTCCCACCTCTCTCTCTCTTTCCCAGAGTTCCTATCTCTGCCTGGAAGTTTGGCCTATCCTCTCCTGCTTTGCTATAGGCTGTTCAGCTCTTTATTAAACCAATCAGAAGGTGATGGAGAACATGTTTACAAAACACCGAGACAGGTGATGCTTCATAAAAAGATAATCTTTCCACAGTGCACAAGAAATTATCCCAACAATGCTTTGTGAAAATGGTTTTACCAAACTACAATTAAGATTTGAGCATGTGAGACTAGAGAGATGGTTTAGTGGCTAAGAGCACTGACTGCTCTTCCAGAGGTCCTGAGTTCAATTCTCAACAACCACATGGTAGCTCACAACCATCTGTAATGGGATCCAGTGCCTTCTTCTGCTGTGTCTGAAGACAGCAACAGTGTACTCACATACATTCAATAAATAAATAGATCTTTTTAAAAAATGAGCATGCTTGAGTCAGGCTAGGCTATATGATGTTTGGTAGGTTGGATATAGTAAATGCATTTTCAGCTTTCAGTGTTTTGGGTTTCCATTGTGTTGACACGCAGTTCTTTAATAAGCTGAAGGAAGTCTGTTCATAGGAATGGACATTTGGAAATGTGATTGTTAGTGTAATGTAAACTAAATAGCTTAGGGTCATATTTATGCCTTCTGTACTAATGTTCATTATTCAGTAGTAGGCTTTTTGTTGGTTTGTGGTTCTGGTGATAGATCCCAGGGCCTCAAGATTTCCACTACTGAGTGGTGCCTTCCTTTTTGATTTTTAAGACAAGTTTTCTTGATCAGGCAGTGGTGGCACACGCCTTTAATCCCAGCACTTGGGAGGCAGAGGCAGGCGGATTTCTTAGTTTGAGGCCAGCCTGGTCTACAGAGTGAGTTCCAGGACAGCCAGGGCTACACAGAGAAACCCTGTCTTGAAAAACCAAGATAGAGACAGAGACAGAGAGACAGATAAGTTTTGCTGTATAGTAGCATATGCTGTTAGTTCCAGCACTTGGTAAGCAAAGGCAGGTGATCTCTGAGTTTTGAGGTCATCCTGGTCTATATAGTGAGTTCCAAGACAGCCAGAGCTACTTATTAAAAAACAAACAAATATACAAAAGGTAAATAAAATATAATTAATTTTTGCTTACTTACTTTTGTTTTTTCAAGACAGGGTTTCTTTTTTGTAGCTCTGACTATCCTGGAACTTAATTTGTACACCAGGCTGGCCTCTGCCTCCTGAGTACTGGGATTAAAGGCATGTACCACCATCACCTGAGCTAGCTGAGGGTCTGCCAAGCTCAGGCCAAGCTCTCATAATTAATACAAAGTGTCTTTGTCATTACTTGGTGGCTGGTGGGACAAGACATCCTATGTAATTAATTTAAGTAAAAAATAAAGTAAGTATACTATTTCACTTCAACCAGACAAAAATTATTGAGAAAGTCATAATCTTGTCTTGACTTTTATATTGTGTGTGTGTGCCTGCTTGTTTTGTGTACGATATATATAGGTACTCATGCCTATGTGTGCACACATAGTTATAATAGGGTGTCTGTCAGGTGTCTTTTTATATTCTACCTGTTCATTTTAGGCAGGATCTTAGCTAAGCTAGAGACCAGCAGGCCCTATTTCCACCCCACCCCCTATGGAGCTGAGATTACAGGAATGTATAGACTGCCTGGCTTGTTCTGTGGATGTTGGGATATGATCTTTGTGCTTTGTGGTTGTGTAGTAGCTCTCTTAATGGCTGAGCCATCTCTCCAGCCCTTGAATTTAGAATGTCATTTTACTAATTAAGGAAAGTAATGTGGGCCAACTTTGGTGGCTCATGCCTCTGTTCCCAGCACTCAGGAGGCCAGACTGAAACTGTCTTCAATAAAACAAAAGGCTGAAATGTTGGTCTGGGATGTGGCTCTGGGTAAATTGCTTGCATAATTTACCAAGTCCCCAGGGTCAGTCTTCAACACTGCTGTAAACACTCAATTGTTTAATCAGAATCTGTTTAAGGCTCCCAAGGGTTTGCCATATTTATTTTAAATGACAAAAGTTCTTTCCCTTCTCCCAAAGAGGTCAAGTATACTTTACTTGTCGTTTGTCTTGGGTAACAGAGTTCCCAAAACTAGCTTCCTTTCCCATCTACCTATTATCTTAGAAGAAAATTGAAGCACTTTAGCTGTTAATTCTCTTGCCTCGGGAGCCTGTTTGTCCCTTCTGAAGACCATATTAAGTATGATAAGTTATCCTAGGCAACATTTGGCTTTCAGTTAACAGAAAGTGGTAGGTATTCATTTTGAGTGTGAATGCCTACAAGTTAACTTGTATTGCAAGAAACAGGACTTGGGCTGGGCGATGGTGGTGCACACCTTTAATCCATGCACTTGGAAGGCAGAGGCAGGTGGATTTCTGAGTTCGAGGACAGCCAGGGCTACACAGAGAAACCCTGTCTCAAAGAAAGAAAGAAAGAAAGAAAGAAAGAAAGAAAGAAAGAAAGAAAGAAAGAAAGAAAGAAAGAAAGAAAGAAAGAAAGAAGAGAAGAGAAGAGA
>NC_034592.1:103135904-103141363 GCF_900095145.1 Mus pahari
GAGTGCTGGGATTAAAGGTGTGCGCGACCACGCCCGGCTTGTTTTTGTTTTTTTAATTAGTCCATGTAGCATATATTGGCACTTCGTTCCCTGTTAGAGCTGAGTAGCATTCCATTATACATATATGCTGCAGTATGTTTGTGAATTTGCCATTAAAGTTGTTCTGGCCTTTTTTTCTAGTATGCATAATGCACTGTGTCTTATTTAGGAATTCCATTGCTGTGAGGAGAACCATGACCAAGGCAGCTCTTATAAAGGCAAACATTTAGTTGGAGCTTGCTCATAATTTCAGAGGTTCAGTCTATTATCACCAAGATGAGAAGCATGGCAGCATGCAGACTTGGTGCCAGAGAAGGAGCTGAGAGTTGTGCATCTTGATCTTAAGCCAGCCATACTGGGTGGATCCTGAGCATAGAGGCCTCAAAGCCCACCCCCTCGGTGACACACTTTCTCTAACAAAGCTATACTTCCTCCAATAGGACCATACTTCCTAATAGTACCACTTCCTATGGACCAACCATATGCAAACCACTACATAGTAGAAATGCTGATATTCAAATATTTGAGTACCTATTTTCAGTTAATTTGGATATATTCTGCTGTGTTTTCATTTGATACATGTTTATTTTCTTTATTGACACAGTCTCATGTATCCCAAACTAAACTCATATAGCTGAGGATGACCTTGAATTCCCCGATTTGAATGTTTTTTTCTCATGTCCATTCCAGTAATGCTTTTGAAGTGGTTGGGTCTTTTGTTTGTCTGTTTTGGTTTTTTGTTTGCTTTGTTTTGTTTTTTGAGGGTATTTTACTCTATTTTGATTTTTCTTTTTAGTTGAGTTCATTTGTATAATTATTTTGCCTGTCTGTTGTGTACCACCTGCATTTTTGGTGCCCACAGAAGCTAGAAAAGGGGATCATGTTCCTGGAGCTACAGGCGGTTGTGAGCTGCCATGTGGGTGCTGGGAATCAAGCCTGGGTCCTCTGGATGCGCAGGCAGTGCTCTAAATCACTAAGCACCTCTCTTTGCCCCACAGACAACAATTTTAGCATGCTTATTGGGCATTGGAGTTCCTTTCAGGAAGCAAAAAAATTATTTTTGTGTGTGTCTAAGACTTGTATTCCAAAATGTTTAACTCCCTTACTTATTACTTCTTGTCTTCTAGCCAATAGAAACCAGTCTTTACATATATTTTATTGCTTTTTAAAAAACCAAACAAATCTCTTTCAACCAGATTTGAAATTAAGAAAAAACTAAAAACTGCCAAAAAGAAAGAAAAGAAAGAAAAAAAGAAAAAGCAGGAAGAAGAACAAGAAAAGAAGAAGCTGACACAGATTCAGGAATCTCAGGTAAGAGGTCATCCCCAGAGCACAGCTGTTGGTGTGGAGCACGTGGTACCGGAGGCAGGTGGTAATAGCCTAGTGGGCCAGACAGTGCAGATGCATGAGATAATCTGCACCTGCCCCTGGGGAGCTCATGAGTCTCTGAACACCATTGCACCATCAGCTACACGGATGAACTCCTTAGGACTTCTTTACTCGAGTCTGGCTAACTAGAGTGTGAGCACCCTTGGAGGGTATGTTGGTAAACTTCCTCTCCCAGGTAGCCAGCTTGATTATGTCTGCTCAGAAGTATATCCCCCCCTAGACTTGGTATAAATATAGTTATAAAAATTTATAAAATTAGCCATCTCTTCATCTGAAGATATCAGCAGATATTAGATCATAATATGGAGTGCTCTTCCAGGAAGAATTCACTCTGATAATTAATCTATTTTTTTCTATTGGGTCAAGGTCTTACTGTATAGACTTATGTCTTCACTGTCTTGGAACTCAATACTTAGGCCAGATTGGACTCAAACTCAAAGAGACTTACCTGCCTCTCCCTTACCAGTGCTGGAACTAAAGATGCGAGTTTAGCTAGGTTTTAAAATTTGAACAGTCTAATTCACAAGGACCAAAAGTGTTGATTGTTGGTATAGAGAATCTTACCAGGATGGAGTAAAAAGGATGCCCTACATACCTCCCTAGGTTACTTCCCACAATAAAGAACGGCGTTCCAAGCGGGATGAGAAACTAGATAAGAAATCTCAAGCCATGGAGGAGCTAAAAGCAGAGCGGGAAAAACGGAAGAACAGAACAGGTGAGTGGGGAAATGAATGGTGTTGGCTTATTTTATCTTTTGTTAGCTCTGTATTTTATAGGAACTTGCAGACATAATGGCAGTAGTCTCAGGAGCATCTTTGATCCCATTATCCAGGCTCTACTTATCCATGTTCTTTCTTGTTAAACTGTAGTCCTTTTTCTATCATATTGTCTAAAGTGAATATTAACAATGCTGTGTTTTGAGCCCCAGTGTTATTTCTTTGTGTGGGTGCTGTAAATAAAAGCCAGGACTTTGTGCATGTTTTTTTGTTTTTTGTTTTCCCCAGACAGGGCTTCTCTTTGTAGCCCTGGCTGTCCTGGAACTGACTTTGTAGACCAAGTTGGCCTTGAACTCAGAAATCTGCCTGCCTCTGCCTCCCATGTGCTAGGATTAAAGACGTGGGCCACCACCGCCCGGCCCTATTTCTTATTTTGAGACAGCATAGATACCCAGGCTTACCGTGAGCTCATTTTATAGACCACTGCCTGGTGACTTTGTGCATGTTAGTCAAGCGCTCTCCACTAAACTACATTCCTAACTCCAAGACTCAGTTGGAAGGGGGGTTTGTTTTATCTGAAAACAATGTCTCATATTCCATGCTGGCCCTGAACTCACCACAGTGAGTTCATTACTCACTGTGCCATCAGATCTCTTAAAAGTGGAACTATAGGGGCTGGCGAGATGGCTCAGTGGTTAAGAGCGCCGACTACTCTTCCAAAGGTCCTGAGTTCAAGT
Source organism: Mus pahari (assembly GCF_900095145.1). NCBI lineage: Eukaryota > Metazoa > Chordata > Mammalia > Rodentia > Muridae > Mus > Mus pahari. The sequence goes on from NC_034592.1 coordinate 103,138,786, forward strand.
CCCAGCAACTACATGGTGGCTCACAACCATCCATAATGAAATCTGATGCCCTCTTCCTGGAGTATCTAAAGACAGCTACAGTGTACTTACATACATACAATAAATAAATAAATCTTTTAAAAAAAAAAAAAGTGGAGCTATAGACAGTTGCAAGCAACTCTGTGGGTGCTGGAAACTAAATCCAGCCCTCTCTCTGTCAGAGCAGTAAGTGCTCAACTACTGAGCCTGCTCTCTAGCGCAGATAGATGCTTCCATGGTTAAGAGTGCACCCTGTACAAAAATGAGGAACTATAGTTTGGATCCCAACATCCATATAAGAAACTGGACATTTTACAAATGCCTAAAACTCCAGTTCTGAGGACTCTAAAGCCTTCTTGGCCCCTGCACACAAGCAGGAGCATGCACCCACCCACATACATGTGCATATATGCACATAGACACACACATAAATAAATGTTTTTTAAAAAGCATTGAATCCCTCATGATCCAATATATCCTCAGTGTTTGGCTCTCTCTTCAGCAGAGGTCCATGAACCTTATAAGGAGGGTTTGATATTGATATCCCATTTAAGACTGGGTATTCTGCAGTCTTACTCTCTCTACATGGACCAGTTGTGGGAATTTATTCCTAATATATATGAGAATCATTCATGTTTTCTTTCTTTCTTTTTTTTTTTTGGTTTTTCGAGACAGGGTTTCTCTGTATAGCCCTGAATGTCCTGGAGCTCACTTTGTAGACCAGGCTGGCCTCGAACTCAGAAATCCGCCTGCCTCTGCCTCCCAAGTGCTGGGATTAAGGGTGTGTGCCACCACGCCCAGCTTCATTCATGTTTTCTTATAATCTGATGCAGCTGTTTCCTTTCCTAGTCAATTAGTCAACTGGTTATGGCCCCTTGACAAGACCCCAACACTCCTTTCTCAAATCCTTCCCTCCTTTCCCTTGTTGCTAAGATTTCTTCCCAGGAGGATCATAAGCAACAGCCTCCTCCTCCTCCTTCTCCTCTTCCTCTTCCTCCTCCTCCTCCTCCTCCTCCTCTTCCTCTTCCTCTTCCTCCTCCTCCTCCTCTTCTTCCTCCTCCTCCTCTTCCTCCTCCTCCTCTTCCTCCTCCTCCTCTTCCTCCTTCTCTTCCTCTTCTTCCTCTTCCTCCGCCTCTGGTCCCAAGGAGGCATCATGACCCCACCAAACTTTACTCTGGAGAATCAATGAGTTTATTGGGTTTCCTTACAAACATGGTTATATTAGTCAGGATTCTCTAGGAGTAAAAGAACTTATAGTCTGACTATATATCTATAGGAAGGGGATTTATTAGAATAACTCACCTCTGTGGTACAGCTTATTCAACAATGAATGCCTATGTACAGAAGGTCCAAGAATCCAGTAGCTGTTCCATCTACTAGACTGGGTGTCTCAGCTGTTCTTCAGAATATGCTGGAATCCTAAAGAAGTAGACTCTTAACGCCAGTGAAGGAATAGAATTAAAGATGGAAGAAAGGAGGCAAAAAGAGAGCTTCTTTCTTCCATCACATTTATAGACTTCCATCAGAAGGTACGTCCCAGATTAGAAAGAGGTGGATTTTCTGACCTCAAAAATCCACATTAGAAATGGATTAACCCACAATTAAGCAAGAAAGCTCTCACAGGTATGTCCTGCCATTTTTCTGTTTTAGTTAATTCCAAACATAGTCAAGTTGACAAACAAGAATAGTCATCCCAGTGGTATGACTTACATAGATGTGAGTGTTCTTTCCCCGAAAGGCCATAGCCAGCAGGGTTGAGGGCTTCCCTAAATAGATGAAGCAGCCCTACTCTTCTGGTGCCCCTCCCTGAAGCCTTGAACAATTAAGGCAAAAGTTGCATACAACAGGTGGTGTGGAGCTGCTGGATAATCTGGTGAGGATCTTGTGACCCTCTCTGCCCCTCCATGAGGGGATGTACACAGTCAGCAAGCCCATATGGGACACAACTGAACTCCCCAAAATGAGTTTTCCATGGATCTAAGGATAATCATCATACACAATACCCCTTTCTTTCTCCCCCTGCCCAAGTCGGGATTGAACTAGGGACCTCATACATCTTAGGCAATCAAGTGTTCTATCATTGACCAGAGCCTATACTTTGGATCTTTTAGGAGTGGTAGAATGCTGGAAATGGAACCTAGGGTCTCAGACATGCCAACTGTGAACTCTGATGCCAACCACATTCTTAGAGTACTCCCCACCCCTACAGTCTATGTAGCTTTCTTACTTTTGAGATTTGGAATTTTTCATTTCTCTTAGCAGCCCTTTCTGCTGAGAAAATAAAGACTACATTCTACACAGAAGAGTATTCATTCAACTGATTATTCTACCTGTCTTTGTGCCTTTTAAGTATACAGAGCTAGGAGTTTGTTTCTGTTTTTGTTTCTTGTTTTGTTTGTTATAATATATATAATATCAATAAGCTAGCTAGGCTTAGGGCTGGGGAGATGTCCTAGCAGTTAAGAATACTGGCTGCTGAGCCGGACGTGGTGGCGCACACCTTTAATCCCTGCACTCGGGAGGCAGAGGCAGGTGCATTTCTGAGTTCGAGGCCAGCCTG
>NC_034592.1:103142148-103145669 GCF_900095145.1 Mus pahari
ACTTCTCAGCCTAAGGCAACCACTCATCTGCTTTCTAAATAGTTTATATGCATGAAATCATGTGTATATAATCTTTGTATGTCCGGTTCTTTTCTTCCCTTCCTCCCTCCCTTCCTTCCTTCCTTCCTTCCTTCCTTCCTTCCTTCCTTCCTTCCTTCCTGACAGGGTTTCTCTTTGTCACCCTAACTGTCCTGAAACTCATTATGTATACCAAGCTGGCATAGAATTCACAGAAATCTGCCCACCTCTTTTTCCCAGATGCTGAGATTAAAGACATACACCACCACACCAGCTGATGTCTTTTTTACCTTTTGATGGCATATCCAAGAAATCCTTGCCAAATCCAATGTCATAATTCTCCAGTGATTTTCTCTAAGACTTTTGTAGTTTATTCTTAATTTAGATCTTTGTTCCATCTTTAATTAGTTGGGTCTTTGATCCATCTTCAGTTAATTTTAATAAATGGCATAAAGGGGGTCAATTTATCTTTTCTTTTTTTATATTCAATTTTTTTTTTTTATATTCAATTTTTTTAACACCCATTGTTTTCTGTTTGTTTGTTTGAAATTTGTTTTGTTTTGGTGAGACAGGGTTACTTTGTTGTTCTAGCTGTCCTAGAACTCACTCTGTAGACCAGGTTCACCTGCTTGTCTCTGCCTCCCATGTGCTGGGATTAAAGGCATGTACCACCACTTCCTGGCTTCAGCACCTATTGCTGAGAACACATTTGCCCATTGATGGTAATATTACCCTTTTTAAATAAAAAATTGTAAGAGGAAAGGAGAGCCGAATCAGCACTTGAGAGCACCTGCTGTTGTTCTAGAGGACCTGTGTTGGATTCCCAGCATCCACATAGTGGCTCAAAATCACAAGTAACTCCAGGTCTAGGATCCAGTACCTTCATCTGACCTCTGAGGGTTAGTACACGCATGTGATACATACACATACTCTGGAATTACATGTCTGCATTATATCACTCGAATCCTTTTTTTTTTTTTTTTTAAGTTACTCGTTATAGTTTGTTTCTATGCATATCTGTGTACCTGGTGCATCAGATCCCTTGGAACTATTGTTATAGATGGGTGTGACCCACTGTGTGGGTATTGGGAACCGAACCTGGATCCTCTGCAAGAGTAACCAGTTCTCTTAACCACTGGGCCATTTCTCCAGTCCCCAAACTCAGTTTCTTACAAGTTTAACAACAATTAACACCAATTTCTATGATCCCTAGTATGATAATTTCTTCCACTGGCAAACTAGTAACCATACCCCAACTAAGTGTCTCCTAATTCAATTCAACCACTGAGCCAATACTACCCATAAATTGAGGGCTCAGTCCTCCCATAAATATCCAGGGTCTTTTTTCTGTGCTTCTGATCTATGGACCTGAAGCACCTTTGAATTTGCTACAGTGTTGCACAGGACTCAGGCATACTTGGGTTTGTTTGTGTTTTTGTTTGAGTCAAGGTCTTACATAGCTTAGTCTGGCCTCGAACTCTGAAGTTGTAGTTGACCTTGAATTTGAGATTCTTGTGTCTCTACTTCCTCAATGCTGGGATTACATCACCCCTGGTTAGGTTTTCAAGTTTATTCTTATAGCTATTACAAAGGATACAACTGAAATGATTCATAGGGTGGGACATTTGCAAGGAAACCCTACTCCTCTGGACAGGCCACCCTCTAGGAACTTCTGATTCAGGAACTCATTTCTATATCCTATCCTATGGAAGGCTTTGTTGTTGTTGTTTGTTTGTTTTTTTGTTTTTTGTTTTTGAGACTTCATTACAGAGGAAAGATTGAGCAAATCAATTAGCCATTCAGCCTCTTTCTCCTTGAAGATCTGAGTCTCAGCTCTCTAATACTGCCTTGGTCTTTTCAGGGACCAGCCCCTGTCCTGAAGCTACCTATGGGCTTGCAGCCACCAGTCAACTCACTAGCATACTAAAAGACACTGTCACTTTGAAGACTCCATGGATTTTAGGAGTTGTGTGCCAGGAAAGGGAATGAAGATGTATTTCGTAATGTCACACAAGGTATATTAAGGGGAAGTTCAGCTTCCATATCCTTCTACTTGATGCCTTGCCCCCTTCCCATAGTGGGCATCACTTAAATGTTTCATATACATACTAAAGGGATGCGGTGTCACTCAGTTGGTAGGATGCTTTGCTAGCAATGCACAAAGCCCTGGGTTCCATCCCAGGCATGAAGGCACCCCTCTAATCCTAGCATCTGTCTGCTGTAGTTGAAGCAATAGAATTAGAAGTTGGAGGTTATCCTTGGTCAAAAAGCAAGTTCAAAGCCAGTCTAAAATATATCAGATCCCGTTTCTCTATATATTTTCTTTCTTTTTTTTTTGTAAGCATAAGAACAGACTCACATGCTATTATTTCTCATCAACCATCAATGAGTGATGTACTATGCATACATGCCTTCTTTTCTTCCTTTTTTATAGCTGTGTAAGTTTTGTATTCTGGAGGTTATTTCTGGTTTGAGGTTTAGGGTTTCTGGAGGTTTCTTTTTTGTGTGCTGTTTTGTTGTTGTTGTTGCTTGGGTTAAGTATTAGAGGAAGATCCCTCTTACAAATATGTATATGAGAACTTTTTTATTTATTTTGTGTTTGAATATTTGTGGCACATATATGCCGTATATGTGGGATTCAGACGACATCTTTTAAGATTTGATTCTCTCCTCTACCGTGTGGATTCTGAGGATCATGATCTATCTCCCCAGCCTGGCTTTTTTATTTTGAGACAAGATCTTATTAAATTGCCCACACTGACCTTGAAACTCAGCTTCCTCCTGGCTCAGCTTCCTAAATAGCTGGGGTTCTAGACAGATACCACTACACCAAGGTCTACTTCCATTCTTTCATTATAGCTACTAGATAACAACCATCTTTTGTGACTTAAATTTCATTGCCAGCTAGGGGGAATAACATCATCACAAAGGCTGTCTCAACACTGAGAGGAAGAACTCCATTCAAATAAAATATCACTCATTTGTGCTTGCAGACTGAGGGTACCCCTTCATGCTGCAGCAGCTATGTAGTTGCAACAGTGAGCTGAACCAGAAGCCTGCAGTGGTTACTAACTGGCCCTTAAAACTCACCTTGTCACTCAAAAATGATAGTGCCTTTCTTCCGTTTTAAAAAGATGGTTTTTAGTTATATGTATGTGCATGTGTCTTTGTGTGGGTACCAGAAGAAGGCACCAGATCCTCTAGACCTAGAGTTAGAGGTGGTTGTGAGCCACCTCATGTTGGTGCTAGAACTGATGTAAGCCCTCTGCTAGAGCAGTAGGAAATGTAAATCACTGAGCCATCTCACCTTGTATGTTATTTGACTAATTTTTCACAGCTTTACTAAAATTGAAGTGGCATGAGTGATTCTCCCAGAGTTCAAGGCTAGCCTAGCACTATATAGTGAGTCTTTGTCAAAAGCCAAACAATAGCCGGGCAGTGGTAGCTCACACCTTTAATCCCAGCACTTGGGAGGCAAAGGCAGGCGGATTTCTGAGTTCGAG
>NC_034592.1:103145751-103152240 GCF_900095145.1 Mus pahari
AAGAAGAAGAAGAAGAAGCCAAACAATGCTGGTGGGATGGGTCAGTAGTTGAGAGTGCGCTGCTCTTCTCCCAGACATGACTTCAGTTGCATGCAGGTCAGGAGATTCTTAAGTACCTGCAACTCTAGCTCCAGGGAATCTGATGTCTTTTGTCCTCCTTGGGCACCTGCACATTATAGATGTTTAAAAAGAGAAAAACAAAGATAATTACGAGTTTTCTTCATTCCTTCCTGCCTAACATCTTAAGTACATTAAAGACCACAAGGGAACTAGCAAGATAGCTCAACAGGTAAAGGCAGTTCCTAGACCTCACATGATGGAAGGAGAGACCTGACTCCTGCATGTTATTCTTTGACCTCCACACACACATACATAAAGAGAACAGGGGCTGAATATATAGCTCACTGGTGGAACACTTGCCTAGCATGTAAGAGTCACGGGGTTCACTCCCCAGTGTGTGGGAATGGTTGGGAAATTTTACTACAGTTGGTAACCATTTCTACCTAAGTCATATGTATGTATGTATGTATATCGGATCTGATCTTGGTACCTGAATGCTTAACTGTATTTTACCTACGTGTGGCTCAGGTTATCACAGACTAATCTAGAAAAGATAGACTGTCTGCTTGAATCCTTTTCTGTGTTCCAGTTCTTTCCAAAGATCAAAGATGAGTCGATTTCGTGTTTGTGGAGAGTTCATAGATAAATGTTTCCTCTTTGTTCTAGCTGAGCTTCTTGCCAAAAAACAGCCATTGAAAACCAGTGAGGTCTACTCTGATGATGAGGAGGAGGAAGATGATGACAAGTCCAGTGAGAAATCAGACCGCTCATCCCGAACGTCATCATCTGATGAAGAAGAAGAGTAAGCTGTCTGTTTGGATCCAGTAGGCAGGAGAAGCGGGGTGAAAGTTCATTGTTTATTTCAAATGAAAGGTTCTATCATTAAGGGAAGCCAAGGCAAGAACCCGAAGCAGAAACTAACAGGAAAAATGCTGCTTGTTGGCTTGCTCAGTCTGCCTCTTGGCCAGCCAGCTTTCTCATTGAACCCAGGGCTACTTGTCCAGGGATGGCATTGCCCACAGTGGCCTGGGCCCTCCCACAGCAATCACCAGCAAGAAAATGCCCACAGACCATTCTGATTGAGACAGTCTTCCCCGCCCCCCAGTTTTGAATTCCTCTTCCTAGCTATGTCAAGTTGACAACTGAGATTAGCTGTCACAAGGGGGGTTCTTGGAAGAAAAGCTTAGTATAGGTTTAAGGACCACATTTTTGGCTTGATTTAATATCCTTTAATTCTGCATATCCATTTCTCCTACCTCTGTCTCCTGGCTGCATCCCTGGCCATTTCCCTTGGGCCTAGTAGATATAAACTGACAGCACATCACCTCAGACAGGTCTGCATCACCTCAGACTGGTCTGCATCTGCTTTTCTGGGATGGAGCATCAGTCGGGGCAGTGCACACTATAGAGAAGACTTTATATATAGATATACTCTATATAGATTAGACTCTTATATGATCCTTTATTTCATCTGCTAAGTTAATCACATGCTTTTTAGTTAAGTATTGAGAATTTGCTATCTGTCTCTTGTGGTTTTACAGTGAATACTGCTCTGTGTTTCTCACAGGAAAGAAGAAATCCCTCCAAAATCACAGCCAGTCTCATTACCTGAGGAACTGAATCGGGTTCGGTTATCACGGCATAAGCTAGAGCGCTGGTGTCACATGCCCTTCTTTGCTAAAACTGTCACAGGATGTTTTGTACGGATTGGTATTGGAAACCACAATAGCAAGCCAGTTTACCGGGTTGGTATTCTTCCCTTGGACAATTTTCCATATTTTAAATATAATAATTGTCTACTGGGAGTGGGAGCTGCTGAACAAATCTGTTATTCTGCCACTATTTGACTGAATTAGTCAGCTTCCCTTATAACTAGAAAAGTAGCCCACGCCTGTACTTCCAGCACTTAAGGAGTTTGAAGCCAGCCTGGGCTACAGAGTGATACCCTGTCTCAGGAACAGAAAAGACCATGTATGGCACACACCTACAATCTAAGCACTTGAGACACAGGTGCAGGAGAATTGCCACAAACCAGTCTAGTCTGCAGAGTAAATTTTAGGCCATTCAGTGCTATTATGACCCTATAGGGTTAGTCCCAGCACTTGGGAGGCAAAGGCTGCAGATCTCTTAAGTTTGAAGCTAGCCTAGTCTACAGAGAGAGGTCCAGTACAGCCAGGGCTACACAGAGAAGAAACCCTGTCTTGAAAAGCCAAATAAAAATACCTTGAAGGAGGGGGCTGGTGAGATACATGAGGGAGCAGACTGCTGGCCTCCCAGGCTTTGGGTGAGAGAGGAAGAGAGGCTCCTAGTTCCTTTGAGAGCAAGCCAGTGACCCCGGACATGGTAGCGCATGTCTTTAATCCCAGTACTGCAGTGGCAAACTGTAAGTTTGAGGTGAGTCTGTTCTACATAAGAAATGCAAGACCACTTTATGAGAGTCTCAAAACCCAGGACAAGCCAACAAAACCTCCCGGTGGTTTCTGCCACCTTCCAGTATTGCAGAGCCAACAACTTGAAGACTTCAGCGCATGGACCTTTAGGAGACACTTAAGAGCCAGACTAGCAGAAGAGAAGCTGACTTGTTATAGAGCAGCTCATACAGCAGTGAGAGTCATTCACAACTAAGAGTGCTTGGGAGCCCACAGAACTGGTGTGCTTGGATTTAGAATCGTCTTCTCTCTCCCTCTCAGCATGAAAGTGAGAAGGGACATTCATGACATAGCTGGTCAATCTTACATAATATTTGTTTGAGAAATGAGTGAATGAAATTTTTCAGCGTATGAAAAATTGCCGTGTTACATCCCTAGTCACCTAGACCCTAGGAAGAGAAAAGAGTGACACCAACTCTGCCCTGGCTCTTGTGCTCAGCACTGCTGCTGTGGTTTGATTTGGGCTAGAACCTTGCTGCTTTATTTTCCTGTCTGGTTTATTTTTTTTAGACTGGATCTTACTGCATAGTCCACACTGATCTTGAACTTTTGTTTTTCTTTCTCCCTAAGTGAGGGTTTCTCTGTGTAGCCCTGGCTGTCCTGGAACTCTCTCTGTAGACCAGGCTGGCCTTTAATGCAGGATAGCTAAGCTGCCTGCCTCTGCCTCCCGGGTGCAAGGATTTTGCCGTGCTGGTCCCAGTTGATTGTTGTGTTTGCTTGTCTTCAGTTGTCTGGTTTTAATGTAGTTCATTGCTTGTGAGAGGACAGGTAGCCATGAGACTGGCCTAGCTCTTCACATTGGAGTGACTAGACCCTGACCAGGGTGCCACACGTACAGCACATGCACAGTACGTACAGTCAGAGATGGAGGCAGAGCAAGCTCAGTGAGTCTTGGCCACACAGTCAGCTCATGAGCCACCTAAGCTGCATTCAGAACGGTGTCTCATTAAAACACAAAAAAGGAAATTCTGCTCAAGAACTTGGATCTGAGGCCGAGGAGATGGCTTGGTGGGTAAAGGGCTTCTCCACAGGCATGAAGGCTTGTGTGTAGGTTCCCAGTGCCAGAGAAAGGCTTGGTTTGGCTGTGCACACATAGAACATCTGTGCTGAGGGTCAAAGACAAGCAGATCCCAGGAACTCATTGGCCAGTCCAGCTGGAGCACCAGTCTCCCAGTTCCGTGAGCGACCTCATCTTAAAAAATGAGGAAGAAAATGATGGAGGACACCTGACCTCTGACCTCAGTATGAACATAAACACACAGGCAAGCCTGACCACTCACATGCACACACTAAGATTTTTTTTTTAAGATTTATTTATATCTGTATAATGTTTTGTTGGCATGTATGCGTACACACCAGAAGAGAGCACTAGATCTCATTACAGATGGTTGTGAGCCACCATATGGTTACTGGGAATTAAACTCAGGACCTCTGAAAGAGCAACCAGTGTTCTTAACCTCTGAGCCATCTCTCCAGCCCACACACACAAATTTTAAAACCTTAAAATAATTTTTTATTACTATGCTTAAGATGTATGTGGGGCAAGTTATATATTCATAGTGTGCACATCGAATTCAGAGAACATTGTTGGTGTTGGTTCTCCTTTCACTGTTATGTGAACTCCAAGGAGGTGGTTCGACTTGCATCAGCCATCTTGCCAGTCTGCCTTTTTTTGTTTGTTTGTTTTTAATTACTGTTGTAAGTGACATGGTGTGTGTATGTAGAGGTCTAAGGGCAGCTGAGGAAGCCAGTTGTGCATTTTTGTCTTGTTTTGAGGTAGTCTCTTTTTTCTGCCACCCTGTTTTCTCTAGGAGACTAGCTGGCTTATGAATTTCTAGGTCATTCTTCTGCCCCTGCTTTTGTTTCCCCATGGAAGTTCTGGAATTACATATGTGCACCACTACATCTGGTTTCTTTTTCTGGGGTGGGATAGGGTGAGACCCAGTTCCTCTGTGTAGCACTGGCTGTCCTGAAACTTACTCTGTAGACCGAGTTTGTCTCAAAGATCCACTGCCTCTGCCTCCCAAGTGCTTCAAGGCCACTGTCCTCTGGCTTGTTATATAGGCTCTAGATCTACAACTTGGGTTGTCAGGTAGGCTTTTGTACTTAGCTGTTTTGCCTTCTGAGCCATCTTTCTGGCCCAGTCTTTTCTTAAGAAAACATAAATAAAGCCAGGCGTGGTGGCGCACGCCTTTAATCCCAGCACTTGGGAGGCAGAGGCAGGCGGATTTCTGAGTTCTAGGCCAGCCTGATCTACAAAGTGAGTTCCAGGACAGCCAGGGCTATACAGAGAAACCCTGTCTCGAAAAACCAAAAAACAAAAAACCTGTCTCATTTAGAAAGGGGGTCGGGGAGGGAAGAAGGGAGGGAGGAAAAGAGGAAAAAAAGAGAAATAGGGAGTATGCTTGTCACCAGGCTTGCCTACCTATGACAATCCCCAAAATCCACATGGTAGAGAGTTGTCCTTAAGCTCCAGTCAAGTGTGCCTTGGCAAGAACATTAGTTTAGTGGGGTAGTGGAGGTGAGACGCTACCAAGCCTGACAAATAAGTTTGATCCCTGAAACTAACACAGTACGAGAGAATTGAGTCTCAAAAGTTGTCCTCTGGCCTTCATACCATGGCACATATATGCTTGCATGTGAACATTCACAAAAATAAATGTTTTAGCCTGCCTGCCTGTCTGCCTTCCTTCCTTCCCTACTTCCTCCCCTCCTCCCTCCCCCTTCCTTCCTTCTCTTCTCTTCTTTCTTTCTTTCTTTCTTTCTTTCTTTCTTTCTTTCTTTCTTTCTTTCTTTCTTTCTTTCTTTCTTAGGATGGAGTGCTAGGAATATTACTCACTTAACATAGCATGTCAACAACAACAAAAGAACTAACCTTTGGCTTTCCTATAATGGCCCCTCCATACCTTTTCTCCTGGACCTTGCTCTCCCTGAACAGGAGGTTTACGGCCTTCTCCATCTGAATTCTAACCATGGGAAAGGCTCCTGTGGGCTCCTCTCACAGCTCTTCTGTGTTGGGTAGATAGTCAGGGGAAGGGTGGAAGGCTTTGCAAGAGGATTTTCCTGCTATCTCTGTTCTCTCTTAGGTGGCTGAGATCACGGGGGTTGTGGAAACTGCCAAAGTTTACCAGCTGGGTGGCACCAGAACAAATAAAGGGCTCCAGCTACGGTAAGACACTTCTGAGCCAGACATGGTGACACACCCTTGTAATCCTAGCGCTCCAGTGATGGAAGCAGGAGGATCACTGCAAGTTCAAGGCCAGCCCGATATGTGTGATGAACTCTAGGCCACCTAGAGTTGGCTAAGATGTATCTTTCCTCTCTCATTGCTGTCTCCCCCCCCCCCCCCCCCTGTCTTTTTTGAGATAAGGTCTTTCTGTATAACCCAAGCTGGTCACAAACTCATAATCCTGCCTCAGCCTTCCAAGGGTTGGGATAGCTGGTTTGTGCCTCCATGCAGGTCTGAGAGGTCTCTCTAGGGCAGCTTTATCTTCCTTTTTGGACAGGTACTGCCTCTTGGGCCGGCATTGCCTCCAATATAATGTTCATAACAATAAGCTTGGATCTAAAGAGTTACTCTCTCCCATAAGGGACATGGCTACAGTGTGTTAGGATATATAAAAGGACAATAATCAGGTCCCTTATTCCAGAGCCAGCATGAATTTCCTGTGAGGATAACCAGTAGGCTGGCTTCTTTTTGATCCTGACTCTCTCAGTGAGCTGCTCCTTTTACAAGAACAGTTGGCTTTCTTTTTGTTTGTTTGCTTGCTTGCTTGCTTGTTTTTTTTGTTTGTTTGTTTTGTTTTTTGTTTTTTTGGTTTTTTGAGACATGGTTTCTCTGTGTAGCCCTGGCTGTCCTTGAATTCATTCTGTAGACCAGGCTGGCCTTGAACTCAGAAATCTGCCACCACACCCGGCCTGCTTGCTTGTTTTTCGTGGCAGGGTTTCCCTATATAGCTCTGGCTGTCCTGGAACTCACTTTGTAGACCAGGCTGGCCTT
>NC_034592.1:103152820-103199422 GCF_900095145.1 Mus pahari
TAAGTTCCAGGACAGCCAGGGTTACAGAGAAACCCTGTTTCGAAAAATAAATAAATAAATAAATAAGAGCAGTCTGAGGGGCTGAAGAGATAGCTCAGGTTTTGAGTACTTGCTGCCTTTTTAAAGGCCCTGGGTTCAATCTCAGCACCCACATGGTAGCTTATGACTCCCTATAACTCCCTTTGTGGCTTCCCTGGGCATACAATAGATACTTATGGGCAATGTCTATTTAAAAAAAATATTTTTCTTTCTAAAGAAAAAATCAAAAAGAGCTTGTTCAGAGACGTCTCTTAAGAGAGCAATTACCGAGTCACCAAGCTTCGCCAAGGCACTGCTCAGCAGAAACACTGTTGTTCTGTTCATTCTGGGATCTATGCAGAGTGCAGACTCCTGATACTGATGGGCTCAGGAGGGTTTATAGTAAGCAGAGTTCTGCAGCACTCTCTGGGCACCCATTGAAACAACCTCTGCAAGGTTGGGTTGTGTCTGGTTCTTACTCCCAGAAATGTGGGCTCCATATATCTAGTTGGTGCTTTAGTGATTACAGTTTTAATGTCTCCTTGGTAATTCAAAAGGTAGCCAGGGTACCGTCTGGTATGGTTGCTTAGCTCATTACAGTCAACATGCACATTCTTGGAGATGTTGTCTCTCTTTTATGTAGGCATGGCAATGACCAGCGAGTGTTCCGCCTAGAGTTTGTGTCCAACCAAGAATTCACTGAAAGTGAATTCATGAAGTGGAAAGAAGCGGTAAGCAGCCAGACTGCAGAGCAGTTGTTTGTAAGCACTTTCTTCCCTTCCCTAAACCCCTTACTGATAGCGTGTTCTTATATTTGATCCAGATGTTTTCTGCTGGCATGCAGTTGCCCACACTAGATGAAATCAATAAGAAGGAATTATCTATTAAGGAAGCTCTCAATTATAAATTCAATGATCAGGACATTGAGGAGGTAAGAAGCCTGAAGTTCAGAGGCAGGCTGTTCTTTAAGATCCAGTTTGGAAAAGGTCAGATTTGCCATTGTCTGCAGTCTGAGAAATTAAAGAGATTATTGTTCTCTTGTTATTGATATTTATCAAGCCTTTCCCTATACAGTATCATCTACAGTGAGACTATATAGATTCAAATCTATCAGGATGTGTATTCCTCTAGTCTTGGTCCTTCTCGAACTTTCTTTTTCCAACATGTTTTGATAGAATTCTTAGACCTGTTCTCTTGGACTGTGGCTAGCCTTACAATTCTGTGCCTTTGTGCTGCTGCTGTTTTGGGGGGCATGCTCCTTCAGACTGTCCCAGAATCTCCATGACCCAGGAAAGCAGTATGGTGTCCCTTGGAAGGAATTTGCTCACCCTCTCGGGTGTGACACTGCTACAGGACAAACAGTCCCCTTTAACTAGCAGCTTACAGTCTCGTCTAGCCTGTCTACACACATAGTTTGGGAATACCTCATTGCTGATGCCTCTTCTCTGGTACAGATTGTAAAAGAGAAAGAGAGGTTCAGAAAAGCTCCACCAAACTATGCTATGAAGAAGACTCAGCTGCTAAAGGAAAAGGTAAGGGTTTACACTCAGGCTCCTTTGCCTGTCTTGTTATGATGACGAAATCACACTCATCTGCCCATCCTCTGCTACGGACTTAGTGATAGGAGGACTGGGAACAGCCTGGGCTCTGTGATAAGCAGCACGGTATGCTTGAGAACCCAGGCAGCTTTCCTTCCTGGAAATGCAATCAGCCTTGTTTTCCCATCTTCCTGAGTTTCTATGCCTTTGTTTTGTTTGTATTGTGAGCCCCACTTTAACAAGTGGCTTCTCGTTCCGTCTACCAGGATAGGATGACGTAGGATGAAGTAGCTATGGAAGTTCAGTTATATGGGCCTATATTCTTAAAGGTTAATGTTTTATCATTACCATCTGGGGCCCCGAGCTAGGTAACTAATGGGAAGATAGGTGTTCCTATTGGACGAAAAGATGCCTTGTCTTCACAAAGTACTTTTTCACGATTTTCTTCACATTTCCTATCATTGGTTTAATCACATGAGGTGCCTTACCTGTGCTGTACAAGATACTTAATAGAGAATCAGTAACATACATGTCTCTGTGGGCAGGCCATGGCTGAGGACCTGGGAGACCAGGACAAAGCCAAACAAATCCAAGACCAGCTGAATGAGCTAGAGGAACGGGCAGAGGCCCTGGACCGCCAGCGGACCAAGAACATATCTGCTATCAGGTGTGTTACTGTCCCGTTTTGGTAAGGACCCTGTCCTCGGCCAGCCGATAGCCTTATACATTGAATGTTACACAGACCCCATGGATTTCTGGGGTGCAGAAGTTCCATCCTGCCCACCCCTGTCACATCCTACTGACTGATCCCTCTTACCTTATAGTTACATCAACCAGCGGAATCGGGAGTGGAATATTGTGGAGTCTGAGAAGGCTCTGGTGGTGAGTTTTAAACTTCACATGGTAGGAGTTCCACCATGGTGGCACACACATATAAGGCCAAGTCTTGGGAGATGGCAGCAGTTCAAGGCCAGCCTCAGCAGCATTGCTGTTCAGAGCCAATCTGGGTTATATAAGGCCCTATTTCAAAAAAAAATAAAATAAGATTAGGGCCACTGAGATGCCATAGCAGGTAAAAGTGTTTGCTGTGAAAGCTTGGTGCCTGAATTCAAGCCTAGAACCCATAGAGGTGGGAGGAGGGAATCAACTCAAAAAAATGCCCTTTGACCTGCACCTCCCCCACATAACAAAATAATTAAGTTAAAAATAAAATTGTAGCCAGGCAGTGGTGGCATATGCCTTTAATCTCCCAGCACTTGGGAGGAGACAGAGGCAGGCAGATTTCTGAGTTTGAGGCCAGCCTGGTCTTCAGAGCCAGGACCACCAGAGCTACACAGAGAAACCCTGTCTAGGTAAAAAACAAACAAAATCTTTTTATGTTATCCATATCTGTTTTAAATGATCGGAATTGCATGTACTCAGCATGTGTGCACTCTACCCCACATCTGCCTACAGCACTTGTAACTGTGATACAAAGTAACAGTATTCTGGCTTGTTCTCCTTACATTCATAGTTATGATTGTTGTACCTGTATCTGCTTTACTGCAGTGCAGGGGTGTGTTTGGTAGTTGCTCCTGTAGCCATTCTATTAGGGGTGTTTGATTGCTGTGCCAGTATCTATTTGGGGGCGAGTCTTGTGCTCTGTGTCTATTTTGATAGAGGGGGTTGAGTTCTTGCTCCTCTGGCTGTTGGGGGAAAGTATTGTTCCTATATCTGTTTTGTTGGGGGAGGTTCCGTTGTTACTCCTGTATCTGTTTTGTTAAGGGGAGTTTTGGTTCCTGTTCTTTTACTTATTCTGCAGGGGGTGAGGGTTGGTTGTTGCCCCAGAGTCTATTCTTTTGGAGTTGGTTTTTGTTCTTGTTCTGCACAGCTCAGCCCTGAACCCAGGTCTTATGTGTGCTTGGAAAGTGCTTTATCACTGAAAAGGACAGACAGTTTTTGAATTTTTTCCTAGCTCCTTGCAAAATGTTATTTATATGTAAGCTTATGATGAACGAGAGGAGGGGGAGGAGATCTAATGTATGCTTTCTGTTTTAGGCTGAAAGTCACAACATGAGAAACCAGCAGATGGACCCCTTTACCAGGCGGCAGTGCAAACCCACCATCGTCTCCAATGTGAGTGCCTGAAGAGGACCTAGATTCTAGGACATAAAATGAATCCCATTAGGAAATTAACAAAGAAGTTAAAAATAATGCTTTTCTAACTGGGATTTGCTTGTCTCAAGCTTGTGTCTGGATTTTTTCTTTTTTATCTTTCTTTAGAGCATACAGGTAGTCGAAACCTAGGAATTAACCCTCTGTAGCATGGTATATTTTCAGTATAACATATTCTTAGCATAGGGTGAGTATCCCTGATCCCCAGTGCTTGGGACTAGAAGCATTCCAGAGCTTGGGTGTTTTTAGACTTAGAAATATTTGCAGTATCTATTGTGATATCTCAGGAATGAGTCTCAGGTCTACAGAGGAGATGTATACCTGAGGGTGGCTTTTAATCATACCTTTAGTACCTGGCTTTAACGGTACATAAAATCAGATGTGGAATTTTCCACCTGTGGCACCATGATGGTGTACAAATTTTTAGATATTGAATATTTTGGACTTTCATACTAGAGAGTACACAGCATAAATATGTTAGTTAGCATTGGGGCTTAGCCTGGATGTTTAAAGGTTTTAATTGTGCTTTTCTACTGACTTGACCTGCTAATGGATGCCCTGTAGTACTTATGATATTAGTGAGAGTAAATAGGAAAGAATCTCGCATGGGACTCTGAATGTTAAGTAGTCTTTAAAATAATTTATGAATTTTCTCTTCCAGTCCAGGGATCCAGCTGTTCAGGCTGCCATTTTGGCCCAGCTAAATGCAAAATACGGTTCTGGAGTATTACCGGACACTCCAAAGGAAATGAGCAAGGCAAGTATAGCCTCTGAGGGTTTGAGATAGACGGCAAGCTAGGACCTCAGCAGGCCACCTTGCCTTTTATAGGCCTAATGTTTGTACAGGCAGGGATGTGGGAAGTGCTCCTGGTCCTGTCTTCACTTATTTAAGTCATTATTAAAGTTTATTTAAGTTACTTAAGAGTGTAATCGCTGGGACTGAATTGTGATTGATCCTAAACTACTTAATGAGACCTTGACTGTGTCTTCAGTTCACTGCCTTCTGGACTTCTGCAGCAGGTTTTCTCATGTAGGCGAGTATGGCCTATGTACCTTACAGGGTAATTAGAAAGAACCATTAACAAGTAAGGGTCAGACAGTTGTAACAGCGAAAGCAATAATGGTGATCCAGGTGCCGGTTTGTGGTGGCACCCTTAAGCCCAGCACTTGGGAGGCAGAGGCAGGTGGATTTCTGAGTTCAAGACCAACCTGGTCTACAAAGTGAATTCCAGGACAGCCAGGGCTATACAGAGAAACCTTGTCTCGAAAAAAACAAAACAACAACAACAACAAAATAATGGTAATCCAGGAGAGGCTCATTTATTGGATTTTTTGTTTCTTTGTTTTGTTTTTCTATTCCCTAAACAGTCTTACTATGTGCCCTTGGCTGGGCTTGCACTTGCAGAGACCCTACTGCTTGCGCCTCCTAAGTACTCAGGATGTGAAGGAAGAAACAATGTTAAAAGTTCAAGTTTGGAGGCCAACCTGAGTTTCATAAAACCCTGAGAGTATGGCTCAGTTGGTAAAGTGCTCGCCTACTGCAGCCTGCAGTGTGCCCAGCACAACTTGAACCTGGGAGGTTGGGGGAGGGGGATGGGAGAGGGGAGAAATCGTGCCCATAATGCTTCGCTCAGGAGGTGAAGGCTGATGCCTCGAAGTCTTGGGTAAGAAGGACTGTTATCTTAAGCCCAATTTTTCAACTCATGCCACAGACAGGTTTTCCTTTTCCTGTTTGCTTGCTTTGAGGCCTAGAAAGGCTCCAGGAGAGGGGTCTTCTTTATCCATGGCCTCTCCTGAAAAGGGCATAGAGCTGGAGATTATTACAGCTTAGTTAGAGAGGTGTGCCTGGCACCTCGAGGCACTGAGTCCACCCACAAGGACCACACAGTTTACTTTTTATTTTTAATTCAAAACTTGTGTGTGTGTGTGTGTGTGTGTGTGTGTGTGTGTGTGTGTGTGTGTGTTTAGAAAAAAGTGTCATTCAAGGGAGGCTAGGGAAATGGCTCAATGAGTAAATTCTTCCCTAACATCAGTTGGGGATCGAAACTTGAGTTTGATCTCCAAAACCTGTGTTAAAATGCCTAGCATAGCTGGGCATAGTGACATACATGCCTTTAATCCCAGCATTTAGGAGGCAGAGACAAGTGGATCTCTACAAAGAGAGCTGTTCAATAGCTAGTGCTACACAGAGAAACCCTACCCTGAAAAACTAATGTCTGGTATAGTGGCTTCCTCTGTGATCACTGCTCAAGAGGCAAAGGAGGATTCCTGGGCAGCTAGCCCAGCCTAATTGATGAGCTCAAGGCCAGTAAGAGATCCTGTCTGAAGGGAGAGAAGGAGCTTTTCTGAGGATCACACCCAAGGTCATTGTGTGCCCTCCACATGTATGTTGCTCACGTGTATATACATAGAGAAAAATGGGGCTCATTATGAAAGTCACATGATCTTGAGCAAAACCTTTCACCATCAGTGGCTACTGTTTCTTGAAGACTGTTTGCATTTTATTTATTCTATGTTACGTGTAATAATGTTTTGACCGCATTTATGTATGTCCACCATATGATGTACTTGATGTCCTGTGAAGTCCAAAGAAGGTCTCTAATCCCATGAAACTGGAATTACGGATGTAATTACAGATGTGAACCATCGTGTGCATGCTAGGAACTGAATTCAAGTTCTCTGAAAGTGCTCTTAACCACTGGGTCATCCTCCCGCCCCTTGCATTATATCTTATGTTTTGTTTCCTTGTCTCATTGCAGGGTCAAGGAAAGGATAAAGATTTGAATTCTAAGTCAGCCAGTGACCTTTCGGAAGACTTGTTCAAAGTCCATGACTTTGACGTGAAGATTGACTTACAGGTTCCAAGCTCAGGTGTGTGTGTGTGTGTGTGTTGGGCTCAGAGGGAGGACCCTAAGATCCAGACAGATTTGTGAATCTCTGAGCTTGGAGTCTTAATTATGGAGAAGGGGGCAAGTGGGTGGGGAGTTCCTGCATCACTGTGATCCATAGAGCCAAGGTCAGACAGGCCACAGATCAGTCTTGAAAAAGAGCAGGCTTCAGTCAGTGAGACTTCCTAAAGAAATGAAGCCAGAATCAGCTGCTCTGTGCAGGTCTTTAGTTTGCCAATTTGTTTGTTCCCAGAGTCAAAAGCTTTGGCTATTACCTCCAAAGCCCCACCAGCCAAGGATGGAGCTCCAAGGAGATCTCTGAACTTAGAAGACTACAAAAAACGACGGGGGCTGATTTGAGCACTTCCAGCCTGCTGCTTCCAACCCTGCATGCCCTGCCATCGTCCCGCCTTTCCTCTTTTCCTCTGATTTGCCCTCTTTGGGCTGGAGCAGCAGTGGAACTGGGAAGAGACTCTAAACTGCCAGTCATTGTAATATAAACCATTTACTGTATAGACCTTCCTTGTCTGTCCCATCTCCCAGCAACCCCAGACCCCACCCACAGTGGATCTGGGTTGGATGGGGCATCTTTCTTGTCTTTAGGTTTGTGTTTGCCCTCCCCGCCTGCTTCTGGTTTGTAACTAGCACAGTCTGGCCACTCTGCACTCAGTATTACCGCGGAGCTGGGGTTCTTGCTAGAGCCCCTGGTGGCAGCAGTGGCAGCACTTCCATGTCCTTCAGACTGCCTTGGGCCCGACCATCGAACGTTTGGCATCTAACCCTTGCAGAGAGTGGGACTGGGCAGCTACCATCCTCTTCCCTCTCATCCTTCTCTTCTTCCTGTATCAATGGAAGAGGGATTTTCAAAACCAGTTTAGTTTCCAAAAAGTGTACATTTATGGGGAGGGAGGGTGGGGCCTAATTTGAGTGTGAGTGTGAGTGTGTGTGTGTGTGTGTGTGTGTGTGGATTTTTTATCATTTTTTTAAAATGCAGTACTCTTTGTATCAGTCTGTCATGGGTCTATAGCTGTTTCAGATTTTTTTTGAGCTGTACTTGAGCATCTGAAACTGCAAGAAAGAAACTGATTAAATGTGATTCTTCTTACTAAACAGGCCTGACTGCTGTAGCTGTGTGACTTCTGTCCCTCTACCCTAGCACTGCCCTACCCCACAGGAAACTCCCATCTAGTCCCCTTGCCCCATAGGCTTCGTTCTGGCAGGTGAGCAGGAAGCTCATGGCAGGTCCCAGGGAGGGCAGCCAGAGAGTCTGGCTCATTCCACAGGCACAGCTGTAGCTTCTTGACTGAACGTAGCACATCTCGTCCCCACCCACTGTTCCTGTCTCTTCCTAGTGACTCTGATGTTTGACAAGAATAACATATTCTGTTTTTTTAAGAAGTAATTCGACATGAATGTGGAGAGCAAACAAAAAGATGTAGGTTGCAAATGTTACCAGCATGTGTAGTGGTGTGTGTGTGTGCCTGTGTGTGTCTGTGTGTATGCATATATATGTGGTAAGCATATATATATATATTGTGCAGCTAGGGTGAAGCCAGCAAAGAGGTGTGTATGTTGTTATGAGACGTTTGAAAAGAAGCTGACTGCTTGATAATCATTCTCAGGTGTAAAGCTCCAAGTGTAAATAAAAGTGGCATTTAACAAATTTTTTCAGAACAAAGTCCAGCTGATGATCTCCAGCAAGCAGTAAGCTAAAGGGACAGCTGAGAGCCGCCAGTCTCCACACAGTGCAGAGGGGTTGAGCTCTGTCAGCTCTGTGCTTCACTGACTTTAATATAAGGAAGTGATGATGGGAAACCATGGAATTAAGTAGTATTTAAACAAAGGTGGACGTAATAGCTCTTCTGTTTGAGTAAAGCCTCGGTGTTGCTTTATCTTAGTTTACATTTTTACTTTTTAAAAAGCAGCAACAGAAGCTTTTAAAGAAGTATTGTGACTCTAGCACTGGGAAATGTGGCCCGTGCCCCAGCTTGTTGCAGCTGTGGCACAGAGTTGGGCAAAAGGAGTGGTGATGGACTCGTTGCAGCCATACATACTTGAAGAGTCCATTGACTAAAGCTCTTTATAGACTTTGGTAAGTGGGGGAATCACAGACTGTTGAACGCCGCCTGCACTCTAAGGGTCCTAGAGCTGCCTGGACCTCTCCTATCATGTCAGACTTGGACTCTTTTTCCTTCTTGTTTAAAGGACATAAAAATCATAGAATCCATATAATCTATGGAGTCATCCTGACCCACGTGTAGATCTGTATCTAATATTATTTGGATTTGGACAAGTGTCAATGACATGGCTGTGTAATAAAATTTTTATTAAAAATACCACACACTGTAGCCCCTTTGCCACTCCTCATCTGCAGCTGCTGAAACCCTCACGCTGAGATGCTAAAACACGGGGCAGGGAAAAAGCCCACCAAAGAAGATTGAGAGTTAACCCAGCAACTGACCTGCCTGTCTGCTGATTCCAGTCAACATTCAGCACCTACCTGCTGCAGTCTCAGCTGAGGTGGGACCTCTGAGCCAAGATGTCAGCCAGTCAATGGAACGTTACTTTGTCCCACCAACTGGGTTCCTGGTGGGTCACAGTTTTTCTTCTGCTGGTGGGCCCTCCATCACCCCAACTTCAGCGTTGAGGGGTAGCACCCAGGGCTGTTTTTTACCCTTTTCAGTTCTGGGAAGTAAGAGTGTCCCATGCCCAGCTCGTGCTGTCTGTAGATCTGTTGTCTGGTTTCTGACAGGCACAGAGAAAGTCTGATTTTGTTATTTTTCTGTGAAGTCCTGACTTGTCACTCAATCTGTAAATATATTTGTAAATAAACTTGATGGCATTTTAATAAGGGATCAGATTTGGTCCAAAGCTTGCATCTTGAGAGGCACCCTTAAAAAATCCCCCCAAAAAAAGAAATCCCCAAGAACTCTTTTGCCTAACTCCACTTTAGGTTCTGCATCCCCAGACTGAAAATGGCTGTCTTCAACCCTTAGGCAACATCCTCATGATGGTAGTTCCCTGACCCAGTGTTGAGTTCCAACATGATTTAACTGAGCGAGTACATATGCCTAACGTGCTGCCTGACTTTAGTGAAACAGCTTTCTCATGACCCCAGGCACAGTTCTTTGGCCTACCATGTGTGGAGTAGGAAGCCAGGGACCCAGTCGCTCGTTTCCTGCAACCCCGCCCTACACAGGTTGGCTCCCACAATGCTGAGACTGTGTCATACTGCTTTACCTGTGTTGGCTAAGCAGCAAAGAGCTACAAGTCATCCTCTAAGGAGATGGCAGAAGCTAGTGCAAGGCTGCCTGGTGTTGATAAGGTAGGATCAACAAGCACATCAGACTTGCTACCACTCACTGCTTGGCAGTTGGGTACAGAGCCCTTTAAAGCAGAGAAGGAATTGACCATCAAGCCACTTCTCAGTATCCAGTTGCTGTGGGGCAGCCACTTGCACATCAAATGACAATGGATAAGAGAGGGGGAAAGATGGTCAACTTTGTATCAGCTTCTCCCAGGAAAGGAGACTGTTCATTGAATGGCCCAAGAGCTCTAACAAGTCAGAAAGCCACAAACTCAGCTCAAGATGTTTTTTGCATGATTGCAAAGACTAGAGACTGACGCTGGGTTTCCTTGGGCTGTTACTGGGAGCTACAAGGAGCAGCATTCGTAAAAGATCCACTGTAGCTATAAAGCAGTTCTAGGCCTGCCTCATTGCCTAGTGGGTGAAACAGTGCAGTTTCTTGGCCTGAGGTAATACCCAGCTATTGGAGTACAGGCACATCTAGGAGCTCCAGCTTGCTCTGCACCTAAGATAGCCAAGGACCAGAGGCAGCACTGGTACTCATCTCCTAGCACTACCCCTTAATCCCTATGCCCATGTCTCTGTGACACAGAACCACATCTCTTAAATCAATAGTGAGCTAGACACAGTAGCCCATGTCTTTAATCCCAGCACAACCACCAAAACAGCTGTAGCTAAATTGGCAGTGTGTCTGGCATTCACAAGGCTCTAGATGCAATCCCAACAGTCTTTAAGGAGGTGGAGGCTAGACAGATAAAAATTCAAGGTCGGGGCTGGTGAGATGGCTCAGTGGGTAAGAGCACCCAATTGCTCTTCCAAAGGTCTGGAGTTCAAATCCCAGCAACCATATGGTGGTTTATAACCATCCGTAACAAGATCTGACACCCTCTTCTGGAGTGTCTGAAGACAGCTACAGTGTAATTACATATAATAAATAAATCTTAAAAAAAAAAAAATCAAGGTCGCTGGGACTGGAGAGATGGCTCCGCAATTAAGAGCACTGACTGCTCTTCCAGAGGTCCTGAGTTCAAGTCCCAGCAACCACATGGTGGCTCACAACCATCTGTAATGGGATCCGATACCCTCTTCTGGTGTGTTTGAAGACAGCTACAGTGTACTCACATAAAATAAATCTTAAAAAAAAAAAAAAAAAATCAAGGTCGTTGTCTTCAGCTACATAATCAGTCTGGTTTGGGGAATCTTCCGGAGGCCTCACTCCCCTTCCTTGTCATTACCTCTATATACCACCATATAATATATATATAATATATACCACCATCCATAAACTATCAGAGTATTGGAACTCAAGCCAGAAAAATAGAATCTCAACAAACTTCCGGTTCTTCCCATAACTACATCGAAGCCCCGTCCAAAAGTGCTGGAGTGATGGAGTTTCTCTCCATCAACTTCCCCCTTTACCCTTCACCACCTGAAGCCTCATGGGTTCAGCCTCTACTGTGGGTGCCCTTTCAGCTTCTCCTAGGGCAGCACTTAAACTGGAGTTGGGACCTCAACCCCATCCAGGCAGCGCTTACCTGACCACTGATAAACGGAAAAAGGAGGGGAAAGGATCAAGCAGACAGGCCCAGACTTTCTGTTCCCAAACATATCACATACACAGTGGGAGGGACTGGGGAATGCCTTGCCAAGGATGCCCCCAGCATTAAAAGCCCAGGCTTCCTGTCTGTTGGGTTCTAGAAGCTCGGCTGGGAAGGGTGGAGCTGGCCGGTTGGCACTAAACACAGGTGTGTCCTAAGGGATCTGATGGGTCCTGTGCCTTGGCAGCCCAAGTAGGAGCACGACTGGAGGGGGAGCAACAACTGGGATGGATTGGCTGCAGTGATGAGCACCTGTGAGCGCTTGCAAGTGTGAAACGCTCCCTCCCTCCCCCAAGCTGGAGGCATTCCTGGTCTTAAGGGAGGTGAGATCTTGACACAGCTCTAGTGTGGCCTAAACTCACCTGCAGTGGACCCTAGCCTCTGGGACCCTGGGCCAACCAATGGCTGCTTTCCAAGGTTCTGCTTCTGATGTTCTGTGTACCCAGGCCCCCTGAGTGGGTCATACCTGTGGCATCTCCTACTCTTTCACTGGGAGATGCAGGGAAGTTTCCTAGTGAGCACTTACTTTAAGCAGACTCAGCACATCACTAGCACACATGGGTGGGGCTTGAGCAGCCTCAGGTTTCACACTGAGTTTCTGACCCTCTGACCAAAGGCCCTCTGGGAGGTCATCACCTCCAAATCACTGGCCACTACAAAAGGCCCTACAAAGGCCCACAGGCTCCTTTTGAAACAGCAACCCTTGGATCTGAAGTATGTCAGTAGAGACTGCTGTAACAGCACATTCACAGGCATGGTGACACACTTTGTTTTAGACAAGAGTGACAGATTACGGAAGGTCAGCTCTGCTATCATTATGGCTATTCCAGAACACTGTCACAAGGACTAAGCTATTGGAATGGGGCAAATTGCTAGAGAAGAAACCCAGAGCTGAGAAGTGTCAGAGGTTGGAACTGTCGAGGAAGACACACTGTATGCTTCCCCTTCCAGAAGGACTGCCCTTCACCACCCTTAAGGTGGGGTCCAGGTTCCTACAAGCCCTCTTTTTAGAATGTCCTGGGCAGAGTCAAACATCAGAGTGACCACTTGAGAACGTTCTAAATAGGTAAAGAAACTTGAGAGACCAAGGTTCACAGTGCTCCCCTGAGCACCCGTTACAAACAGTGAAGGAAGTCCTGTAGCATCCTATAGTCAATTTTCCGGATGGCTCCTGTGTGGTTTTCTTCCATTAAAATGTGAGATAAAGCTGGGCGTGGTGGCACACGCCTTTAGTCCCAGCTCTCGGGAGGCAGAGGCAGGCGGATTTCTGAATTTGAGGCCAGCCTGGTCTACAAAGTGAGTTCCAAGACAGCCAGAGCTATACAGAGAAATCCTGTCTCGAAAAACCAAAAAAATAAAAAAATAAAATAAAATGTGAGATAACAATCACCCCCAGGAACAGAGCCATTTGTTCTTATTTCCTTTGCATCTAGCACAATGTCTGGTTCTCTGGTTCATTGCAACTTTTCAATAGGTGTTTGCTCAGTGAGTGAATCAAGATATTCCCACAAAGCACTGGAGTCTTACGTTCAGCACATCTCTTAGATGGACCAAGCTCCCTCGGGCATGTGTTACTAGAATGAAATTTTGTGCTAGTCCCACCAGAGGAAAATGATATCCTTATCCCTCCCCTCCAACACTGAGGAAGACCTGGAGTCTCAGAGAAATGAGCCCCTCACTCAAGAGTGCATGCTGTCCTGCCCTCTCTCTCCCTCTGTCGGTCTTACAGAGCTTTAGAGGAGCTAGAGAGATGGCTCAGCAGTGAGAGTCCTCTAAGGACAACATAGGTTTGACGCTCAGCACCCACAAGGCAGCTCACAACTGTCTGGAACTCCAACTCCAGTGGAGCCAACGCCCTATTCTGACCTCTGTGAACACTGGGGATTCCCATGTGGTACACATGCAAGCTAAAGACTAATACACACAAAATAAAGGTTTTTCTTTGGTTTTTTTTTTTGTTTTGTTTTGTTTTTAACTTACAAAAGCTTTTAGAAACTGCACAGGACCAGATAGATGTGGGGGTAGTGAGCAGTAATTTTGCTTCAGCACCTGGAGTGGAGGCAGAGGATAGAGATAAATTGAGCATATGGGGGTGGGGGGGCGTATGCGCACGCACACACATGCACAAGCACACACACTCGTGTGTACACACGCACCCCTCACTTTGCTCTTTCTATTTCCAGGCCTCTCTCTCATTCCCTATATTTTTGTCCCATGGCTGTTGACCTCCAGAAGAGACACAGCCTTCACACACACTGAGTCCAGCTGGCTAAGAAATAAGGAAAGGACTCAGGTACCTTAATATTTGAAGGTATAGGAGGACTACCTCATGAGATGTCTCAAGAAAACAAGTTGAAAGATGGTTATGGTGGTACATGCTTGTGAGCCCAGCGCTCAGGAGGTTGAGTCATGATTGCAAATTGAAAGTCAGCCAGGGCCGGGCGTGGTGGCGCACGTCTTTAATCCCAGCACTCGGGAGGCAGAGGCAGGCGGATTTCTGAGTTCGAGGCCAGCCTGGTCTACAGAGTGAGTTCCAGGACAGCCAAGGCTACACAGAGAAACCCTGTCTCAAAAAAAACAAAAAAAAAAAAAAAGAAAGAAAGTCAGCCAGGGCTGGAGAGATGGCTCAGAGGTTAAGAGCACTGACTGCTCTTCCAGAGGTCCTGAGTTCAATTCCCAGCAACCACAAGGTGGCTCACAACCATCTGTAAAGTGATCAGATGCCCTCTTCTGGTGTGTCTGAAGACAGATACTTTGTACTTACATATAATAATAAATAAATCTTTCAAAGAAAAAAGAAAGTCAGCCTAGGCCACTATCTAGACGCTGTCTCAAAAAAGATACTTTGTTTCCAATGACAGCTGGTCTGTGGCCAAAGCAGAATGACTGGGGTGGCCTAGCTCAGAGCAATCCCTCGAGGACCCCCAAAACCTTGACATAGTCCTCTATGCCCCAGCTCTATGCCCCTTGTTCCCTTCCAGACCTTTTGTTTCTCAGCACACTGGAGGCCACCCACCTACCCACACACTCCATAAACTGATTTCCTTCATATCCCTTCTACTCAAGAAACAAAAAGTGGAGGAAGCTGTGCACCTTGGCTTACATCTGAAGCCCTGGTATTGGGAGGCTGAGGGAGGGGGAATACTAGACTTGGAGGCTATTGATTAGTTTATTATGACCTATCCAGGCCTTGTCTCAATTCCCTCTGTTTTCTGCCTGCCCTTATTCATCTAACAAAATCCACCTAGACAGCACATACTGTTGTTATTGTGGAGAAATGGTTTCATGTAGCCCAGGCTGGCCAGCTTATAACTCTGGATGGATGGCTTGAATCCCTGGTCCCCTCCTTCAGCCAAATAGAGTCCTAACAAAGGTAGCGTAGGCATTCTCTGTCGCCCACAGCAACATTCTTTGGTTTCTGCTAAACTTGGGTGAGGACATGATGCAAGAAAAATAATTGCTCTGGGGTTTCTCTCAGCTGCTAGGCTAGACCTTCAGCCTATTATTCCAGCATTACCCACACACTGCCTGGCACACAGGTACCCAGGAACTCGCTCCCTCCTTCCTCTTCTTTTTTCCTCTGTCAGGTCCCAGTTTATCCTCTGAGGACAGCGTCTCTGTATTCTCTCCTACAAGCTGGCATAGCTCTGGGCTCAAACACTCAGACAGGCACACCTCTGCCCCAGAAAATGTGTCAGTTTCCAGGAGTCCATGCTGTTTCTTGACTTCTCCAAGGAGGAAGCAAGTGTTCAGACTCGTGTGGTGTGGTTTTCTTCCTCTTTTGCTTTCATTCCTTCCACATACCTCCTCTTTCTTTTTCTTTTCTTTTCTTTTTTTTTAATATTTATATATGTATATATATATATATTTAATATTTATTTATTATATGTAAGTACACTGCAGCTGTCTTCAGACACTCTGGAAGAGGGAGTCAGATCTTGTTAAGGATGGTTGTAAGCCACCATGTGGTTGCTGGGATTTGAACTCTGCACCTTTGGAAGAACAGTCGGGTGCTCTTACCCACTGAGCCATCTCACCACCCCCCCTCCTTTTTTTTTTTTTAAATCCAAAATCTATAGGGAAGCTGAGTGGCCGCTGCAGGCACTGCGATGACCTGGGCTGTCCAAGTCTCCCTATTACTCTGGCATGCCGTTGGAGATCCCATGGCTATGAGTAGCCACAGCCCCTGGAAACATGCGCTCCTCCTCCTCCCCCTCCTCCCTGTATCGGTCATCTAGGGATCCTTTCTCTTTGCCAAAGGTTCTCCTTCTCCCTCTTAACCCTCACTCCTTCTCCTGAGCCATCTTAAATTCTGGCTGAAGAGAGAAAAGGCAAGTCTCATACTGAACCCTAGGTTTGCCCCAACAATCCCAGGATTGTTGTTCTGGGTGTTCCCTGACAGGGCCCTCAATTCTTTCTGGCTTCGGCTCACAGTAGCCTTGCAGTTCAGCTGAGCACGTGCAAGCAGAGGCCGGAGACCCATCCAGAGATGACAGCAAGATTTGCAGTGTCTGAACTTCTATGTCGTCGGTGTTCTCTTTTCAGTGTGCAGCCACAACTCTAGGCTAGTTTTTCTTCTGTTTACAGATAGGGAGATGGATAGAAGGAGTGAGCCTACATTTCCATCCAAGATAGGGTGGCCCGAGACACTGGCTGTCTATTACAACACTAAAAAGCACTAGCGTTTTTTCCTTCTTTCCCTGCTGGGCATGGAGTCCAGCACTTGTCACGTACTAGGCAAGTGCTCTACCGCCGAACTACGCACTCAACACCCATCTCAAAAATTTTACTCTCACAGCAACCCTGCAGCTCTGCGACGAAGGAGATTCAGCAGTTCAGAGGCGAAAGGACTCGGTTTGAAGCCACAAAGCTCCAAAGGGGCGGAAGGGGGAGGAGGAGGAGAAGAAACAGCACCTCCAGCTAGTGGGGGGCTGGAGAGGGGCGGTGGAAATGCAGGCCAGCACCCGCTGCGATACTTGGAGAGAGTCAGGCTCCGCCTCTTGACCTTGTTCTCTGCCCGCTGGGAAGTGGAGAGCTTCGAGGGGTGGGGGTGGGGAGCAGTCTCAGCTCGACCCTGGCCACAGACTCTAGTTGGGCACACTCCTTGGGGTGTGGCTTCCTTGGGTGGCTGACGGCCTTGAACTCCGGATTAAGGGGCCCAGGCCAGAGAAAAGCCCCAGAGACTCAAAAGACTTTGACCAGGAAGGTTGGAACACGGAAAGGTGCCCGAGGAAGCGAGTGAAGGAATGGGCGCAGCTTCTTCCTGTGCAGGATCAAGACAAGTTGAAGGAATCCCTCAAAGGCCGCGGAAGGGCACAAGGCTCAGGGGCGGGGCAGGTCCCTCCTGCCACCTTGAGGGCAGGTCGAGAGATAAGGCGGGGGCTGGACCTAGGTCTTCCACGCTACACTCCTGACACTGCAAGCCTCCTGCAGCAGCGAGGGCCCCGGGAGGCCCGCGCTTTCTCAGAAAGTGAAAGGAGTGGGCGGGGGGCGCGGCCGGGGCGGGACGGGGCGGGGCCGGGCGGGCGTTGCCGAGGCTCCGCCCCGGGGCAGTCCCAAGCCCCGGGCGCTGAGCGTCTCCAGTCCCCGCCGCGCCGCGGGCTGGTGGGCTCGGCTGCCGCTCCGGTGTCGGGAGATGACCCTGCCCGGGCGCCCGACGGGCATGGCGCGGCCACGGGGCGCGGGGCCCTGCAGCCCCGGGCTGGAGCGGGCTCCGCGCCGGAGCGTCGGGGAGCTGCGCCTGCTCTTCGAAGCGCGCTGCGCCGCAGTCGCCGCTGCAGCAGCCGCAGGGGAGCCCCGGGCCCGCGGGGCCAAGCGGCGTGGGGGACAAGTGCCCAACGGGCTCCCGCGTGCCGCCCCTGCCCCGGTGATCCCTCAGCTCACTGTGACAAGCGAGGAGGATGTGGCCCCGGCCAGCCCCGGGCCGCCAGACCGGGAGGGGAACTGTCTCCCAGCTGCCGGGTCGCACCTGCAGCAGCCACGCCGCCTCTCCACCTCGTCCCTCTCCTCCACCGGCTCCTCGTCGCTGCTCGAGGACTCGGAGGACGATCTGCTGAGCGACAGCGAGAGCCGGAGCCGCGGCAACGTGCAGCTGGAAACCAGCGAGGACGTGGGACAGGTACGGGCCGCGGGGGCGGGGCCAGCGGGGGCTGCGCGCCGGGGACTCCGCTCTCAGCTCTGCTCCGACCGGCTTGCGCCCCCCGCCGAGAGCCCAAGCGAGGGACAGGGGGCATGGGGACGGAGAGGGAGCCCAGGACGACCTCTCGCCTTGGTTCTTTTTCGGGGGCTAGGCAGGCGATGGTAGCTGAGCGCTTGGGCGTCTAAAGGAGGTTGAGGAGTACGCGACCCAAGGAGCGGGAGCCGGCGGGTCGGCGGGCGTACCTGGGTAACTGTCAGATAGGGCTGGAGAGATCAGAGCGGGGTAACCTTGCCCCGGGAGCCCTGAGAGAGAAAGGGGCGCGTGAGCTTTTCCCTCTCCTCCCCCTCTCGGTGCCGCGGCCCCACCCCCGCCGTTGCCACGGTTTCCCTCTCTTGAGTGGGAGTGGAGCGGAGCTCCTGGCTCTGCTCCGGAGCCGCTGCCGTCTGCTCCCCGCGCGAGCACGAGGCGTGGACGCGGGAAGGGA
Source organism: Mus pahari (assembly GCF_900095145.1). Taxonomy (NCBI): domain Eukaryota; kingdom Metazoa; phylum Chordata; class Mammalia; order Rodentia; family Muridae; genus Mus; species Mus pahari. Next base: position 103,170,947 of record NC_034592.1, read on the forward strand.
GGGGAGCCGGGCTAGAACCAAGCGGAACCAAGATCCACCTGCTGCGCCCCCCTCCTCTCCCTGGCCTACTGCTTCTAAGTGTCCTGGGGAAGGTAAACTGAGGCGGACGGGAGCTTGCTAGTCTCTATATGTCAGTGTGAATGTTCCCGGGCCAATTTAACCGTCAGATATCACCAGCCAGTGTGAGGTGAAGTCATTATTCGTGGTATGGCCCTCCTTGACTGGAGGTTGAACTCAGGGCCTCAAACACAGTAGGCAAACACAACCACCACTGAGTACATCCTAGCCCTCTTTTCTTGACACTAAATTGCCAAGTTACAGTGAAATACAGTCTGTAACCCATTCAGGCCTTGAACCTGCGATCCTCCTGTGTCAGTAATCTCCCTTGTTTTAACCATGGCCAGATAACTAAACTGCCTGTGGACTGTGCAGCGTTGCTCTAGATGCATTTTACGCAAGCGTTCCTCGAGTGGAAAGAGAGAGAGAGAAACCGGGAGCGCCCCGCTCTGCCCAGAAGGCCTGCGTCCTGGCGACTTCGAGAGTAAGACGCGCGCCCAGGTTGCCTAGACACCTTGAGAAGAGCGCTGAGGTGTGTCCTGGGCCTTCTGGAACCTGGCATCCCTGCACACTAGAATTGGACCGAGCGAGGGAGGCAGTGTAACGACTCGAAGTGGCACTGTGACTCAGAGACTTACAATACAAAAGAGAAAAGGGGGTGGGGGACTCACAGCAAGGATGTAGTCCCCCCACTTCCCATCATCAGGTGTAGGTGCGGGGGCTCAGTCAGAGTCCGCTGCGCCTTTCGTCCTGACACCGTACGATCGGGTATGGTGGTCGTTCTTGGAGCGACTCTAGACTAGGTACTGAGGCGAATGTCGCCGAGGCTTCCCCAGTACTGTGACTTGTGAGCAGTGGGAGGATCTCTGAAGAACCTGAACCGTAGATCTGCCACTCCCCTGTTCTAATCTCTGACACCCGAGAGGCGGGCCCCTGTGTAGGGCGCGACCGGTGAGAGCTGGGAGGACCCGGGCTGGGGCGCAGGCACACCCGCTTCCCTGTTCCGCCCGCCAGGACCCCCTAAGTGCTGGGGAGAGGCTTGCGGAGGACGACTTGCAGTCTAAATCTGGGTCCACTGTAGGTAGCTCCGGCAGGGGTCAGGACATCCAGGAGAAGCCCAAGCTTCTGCAAGTTCCCTGCAAATCTTCATCTTCCTTTCCCACCCTGGGTCTCCTTCTCCGGGAGCCTGCAGGAACAGGTCCAGATGGCCTCTCAGGGACCTTTCAAACTCCTAGGTTGTCTCCCAGGCTTCCCAACCCCCCGCCCGCCGGGGCCTCCCCGAAGGCAAACAGCTCCGGAGCTGCAGATAAGCCTGGAGCTGTTGACAGAGGCTGCCTGCGTCTGCGTGGAAGGGCCGGGAGCGGACTTTGCCTCACAGAAGGCCCCACAGCAGGCCCGCTCAGCCGGCCTTTGAGGGCTTCCCCGGTCAGGAAGCAGAGCAGGTCCCACTGACCGTTAAGGATGCACCTGGGGAAAGAAGGTGCCTGCATTGTAGGGCTGTCTCAGTACCTAGCCAGCCAGCATCTCACACCCGACCCGAGGCCCTAGAAGGCTCTGCCTGTCTCTCCACGACCTTTCCTTTACTTCCTAGGCGCTTGTACAGCCTGCTCAGAGCAGGACATGAAGGACTGGCTGGGCTCCCTCCAGCGGCCTTTTCTCTGATAGAAGGAAAATTCAGGAACAAGAAAAACTGAGCAACCAAGGGAGACGCAGGAGGCCTACTCTAGGGGCAGGTGTTGTGACTCTAAGGTCTTGGCGGTCTCCTCAGACATTTGTGGGAGTGACCCTAGCAGAAGAGAGGGAGTTTTGATTCTTACTCATCTGGTTTTAGTCTCTCAATAACTCAGGCTAGGTAAGGAGACCTGGATGCTGTCCCCTCCTGGCTCAGAACCCCCACACATCATTTTTCACTAATTATAGAGCAGAATTTAGGTTAACAGACTTCCTTTTTAAAAAGCAAATGCCCATGGGAAGGTGAAGTCGTGGGTCACTTATACCTTAGTGCAGATCATTTAGTAAATTTAAATTGGTTGCTCTCCCCACCATCACCACAGGGAGTGCTAGTTTGGCAGGACAATTGGAACATGGGGAGGGTGTTGGGCTGGCAGAAATTTCAACCAGGATTGGTGACTGTAGAGCAGTGGTTCTCAACCTTCCTAATGCTGCAACTCTTTTTTTTTTTTTTTAAAGATTTATTTATTTATTATATGTAAGTACACTGTAGCTGTCTTCAGACATTCCAGAAGAGGGAGTCAGATTTTGTTAAGGATGGTTGTGAGCCACCATGTGGTTGCTGGGATTTGAACTCCAGACCTTCGGAAGAGCAGCCGGGTGCTCTTACCCACTGAGCCATCTCACCAGCCCGCTGCAACTCTTTAATGAAGTTCCTCATTGTGGTGGCCCCCAACCATAATGTTTTTATTGCTACTTCATAACTGTAAGTGTGCTACTGTTATGAGTCATAGTGTAAATATCAGTGTTTTTCGATGGTCAGATGACCCCTGTGAAAGAACTGTTTGTGCCTCCCAAGGGGTTGCGACCCACAGACTGAGAACCTCTGTTAGAGAGGCAGAAAACATGATGGAAACTGAAGACAACAGAGGATGTAGTCTGGTAGGGAATGGGCTGTCTGGGCAGATGTAAGGAGCAGATGTTCACTAGGCTTCCAAACAGAGCTGAGACAAGGAAGAGGTCTAAGGCTAGGACACAGCAAGTCCCTACTTATGGAGACACTCATCTGGAGGGAAAGAAATTATCAGAGGGGCCTCCTTTGCCATCATCAGAGCATCGTGGACACTGGTTTCTTGACCTTTGCCCCAACTGTCCAGGCAGCCTGTGGTTGGTGGAAATAGTCTCTCCTTGAGGCAGGGGTGGACCATATCTTCCCTGATGTTGTTTATGAGTCAAAATCTTTACCCACCCACCAACCCAAAAGTGACTGTCTAGCAGCCTTTTGGGATTTACTTGGTTGTGAATGCATTATGTTCCTTGCAGAAAGAACCACTCTTCGGAGGGAAGCTGGCATGAGTTCCCAACTTTGGAGGGAAGTTGGCTTCCACGGGGCTTACATCAACTCGATCCATGTTTGGCCATACCTGCTATTGGCAAGGAAAGCTACACCTTGTTATAAGAAACTTCAGGCGCTTTCAGGGAGGCTCTGCTGAGATAATGGGCAGGAAAGCTCTTTGTTACTGCACAGTTAGAATCTGCGGCTATTTGTTCATACAAGACTCACAAAACCAAACCGGGAAGTGGTGGCACACGCCTTTAATCCCAGCACTTAGGAGGCAGAGGCAGGCAGATTTCTGAGTTCGAGGCCAGTCTGGTCTACAGAGTGAGTTTCAGGATAGTGAGGGCTACACAGAAACCCTGCCTCGGGAGGCAAAAAAAAGACTCACAAAACCAAGGAGAGTGGGGAATGGCTCTATTTCATGTCAGCTCAGGGACAAGTTGATACTGTTATCATATATTAACCAGTCAACCAAGTGATAGTATATATATATATTTAAAGACCTATCTCAATGTTTCACAGCCTGGCCTCAAATTTCTGGGTTCACATAATCTTCCTTTTTCAGCCTCCCAAGTAGCTAGGACTACAGCCATATGCTACCATGTCCAATGAATCGAATCGGCTCCTATGAGGCCTCAATTGAGCCTTCAGTCCTTTCACTAAAATCACAAAACCCCAGGTTGGTGTGGTAAGCACAAGCCTTTAATCCCAGCACTCAGGAGGTAGAGGCAAGTAGATATCTGAATCTCTGAGTTTAAGGCCAACCTGGTCTGCAGATTTAATTCCAGGACAGCCAGGGACACACACACACACACACACACACACACACACACACACACACACACACACACACACTATCTTAGAAAGAAAGACATTACAAACCCCCCAAAGGAATGGTGGTGAAGTTTCCTCACACAGCCCAAGCTGGTCCTCCCACTGGGATGACTGCAGAACTAAATGTACCCTGGTTAAGTTCATTCTTGCCCCACCCTCCCTCAAAAATTTGTTAGGCTTTTCAAACCACTCAAGTCTTTCACCATTAAAAGAAGTAAGAGAAGGCCCCTAAGCACACTTCAGAGATTAAAACCTTCACGATGCCCTTCAGCTATACATGTTTCACCTTGTGAGAGCTGTCATGTGGTATCCCATTTGACCCCTAGAACCAAAATATAAAAACTGCTAGATGATTGGCTCACGGTGAGGAGGTTGGGCTGATCAAGAGCATAACTGGGAGTCTAGAACCAGGGCATGAGGATGCTAGTTAGCTTCTGCAAGCCTTGATCCCAGCTCATAGTCATGCTGTGTGCGGGCATCGAGATCATCGGGAATCTCAAGTGAGAGAAGAGATCTAGGATGCTTCTGCTAAATACACATCCTACATACATCACCTCCCTGGAATTTTACTTGAGGATTTGAAAGGAAGGGAGTTTTATAATAAAGCTTGGATTTATTATACAGCGAAATGCAAACCTTGTATGTATTTAAAGATTTATAAAAGGAGTTTTGAAAGATGTCATGTTTCTAGTGGGCTGCTTCTGGCTACACCCCCAGATCCCTGGGGATTGGACATGTGATCACGCCCTAGTGTGCCATGTTGGGAAAGTGAGAGCAATGATGACCGTGGGAAGATGAGAAGGGATGCAGCAGGCAGTAGCCAGTGGGGCGCCTCGTGCTAGGGCAGCTGCTACGCCTCCCCGCCTCCCCGAGGAACTGGCACTTGCTTGGATCACTGAGCTAGGAAGTGAAGGAAGCCAGGACTTAAAGCAACTGCTCATTCCCTACCCAGTGCCTTGTCATCAACCCCACCTCTTCCATAGTCAAGGCTTTCCGCTCAATTGAATTCTGCTACTTAAGTGACTTCATTTCTTCCCTTTGGCGAGGAGGCTGGTTCCTGGGTTCTAGGAAGACAAGCATCAATGGAACAAGGCGGCAAACAAGATACATACATGAGCCAGCCCCCGCATGTCAAAGAGCAGACACAGGGCTGCTGAGTTTGGGGTAGAAGGTGGAAATGCCAGGATTGAGTGGAAGGCAGAGTAATGGCCACGAGGCAAGAGATAACACCCCAAAGACCCCCACTTACCTGCAGTTTCCTCTAAGACCACAGGCCTACTATATATTTCCTCATCAGACCTTAGGGTTCTTGATCCAGACCACAGCCAAGGATGCCTTGGGCTTTGTTGTCTAGTGTGTGAGATCCAAGCAGCTAGAGGGTCCCAGGGAACCTCAGGCCATTCTTTTTATAAGCCCTGGCAGGCTGGCCTCCCCTCTCTGGTCCTGTGTGAAGGGTTGGTTGTGGTTGGTGTGCCCTCCTAAGTGAGAGAACCAGATCCCAAGTGAGTTTGTTTGGCCCAATTCTCTCCAGGAGTTGGATGAGGAGATTCAAACTCAATTCATTCATTACAGTAGTGCTGAAAGTGTAATGTAATTGTTTTCCCATTTCACAGATATGCAGATTTTTAGTTCCTTCCCTGGCTTACTCAAGATGTCCCTGTGATAGATCTCACAATCAGCATCAAGTAATTTTTGATAATCACTGAGTTCAAAACCCTTGGCAGAGCCCACTCAATGATAGAGCTAGATTTAACCCTGAGCCTCCTGGTGCTAAATCCCTGGCTCCTTTCAGACTATTTGAGTAGCTAGAACGACCTTTTCTCCACCTGTCTCAGCACCTGCAACACTAGCTTGCGATACATTTTCTTTGGGTAGGTCGCTGAGTGAGTGGGTAGCAAATGCTTGGATGAAAGACCTTAACTGCTTTTAGTGGGATGGGGCCAAGCTGAAATCCTGCTCTAGAGGGACATTCCTGAGATGCTGACTTGCAGACCTGGACCTGTTGCTTTCAGAAAAGCCACTGGCAGAAGATCCGTACCATGGTCAATCTGCCTGTCATGAGTCCTTTCAAAAAGCGCTACTCCTGGGTGCAGTTAGCGGGGCACACAGGTGAGCATCATTGCAGGTGGATGGGGGTTGCTGCCACAGGAAGGCGTGGGCAGTTCTAACTGATGCCCCTGTGCAGGGAGTTTCAAAGCTGCAGGCACCAGCGGCCTGATCCTGAAACGCAGCTCGGAGCCTGAACACTACTGCCTGGTGCGGCTGATGGCTGACGTGCTGCGTGGGTGTGTGCCGGCCTTCCATGGCGTAGTCGAGCGGGATGGTGAAAGCTACTTGCAGTTACAGGACCTGCTCGATGGCTTCGATGGGCCTTGTGTGCTTGACTGCAAGATGGGTGTCAGGTTTGTGTCCCCTCTCTTTGTCGGGCAGAATCAGTCTGGGAACCAAGGACTGGAATAAAAGCTCACATGCCCTGGCCCCTACCTGTACCTCACAGAACTTACCTTGAAGAAGAGCTGACTAAAGCCCGAGAACGGCCCAAGCTGCGGAAGGACATGTATAAGAAGATGCTGGCAGTGGACCCTGAGGCACCTACTGAGGAGGAGCATGCGCAGCGTGCCGTCACCAAGCCACGCTACATGCAATGGCGCGAAGGCATCAGCTCCAGCACTACGCTCGGCTTCCGCATCGAGGGCATCAAGGTGGGTCAGGCTCCCCTCACTTTGCATGGCCTTTCTTCTGCCCCACCTTCAGTGCTCCTGACCTCCTGCCTCAGCCATCACCGAGAGACACCCTCCGGTAGCCATCTCTTGATCCCCAGAGGTTAAGGCCCCGGGGAGATACCACTGCCCTTTGCACGATCCTTTCTCCCCTCAGATGGGTCCTGGGCTCTGACAGTCCTTGCCCACCTCCTTCAGAAAGCCGATGGATCTTGCAGCACTGATTTCAAAACTACACGAAGCCGAGAGCAAGTGACCCGTGTCTTTGAGGAGTTCATGCAAGGAGATGCAGAAGTGCTGGTGAGAGGAGGTTCTCTCTCAAGAGCCCTGGGGTCTGGGCACCTTGTTTATAAGGATGCCTCTTGCCTATGTCCTCGCCTGTGCTACCCCCCAGTGGTAGCACTTCCCTTGTGGTGCTGTAATTGTTTTTCCTCCTCTCCTTTGTGAGCCAATTCCTACCCCTATGTGAGTGACTTCCCCACTACAGTGTTTGCTAGGAAGTTGAAATAAATGCATGGTGCTTCTAAGAGTCAGTAGAGCCGCCCTTGGTGTGAAATTAATCTGTCCACTCTGACTCTTCCAGAGGAGGTATCTGAACCGCCTACAGCAGATCCGGGATACCCTGGAGATCTCTGATTTCTTTAGACGGCACGAGGTAAGTAAGAGGTGGGTGGGCTCAGGGTATGAGTTTGTGCTTTATGAGAGTCGGAACGGGAAAGGGGGGTGTTTTGGGGAAAGGCAGGTGGCCTGACTGCCATGGGGGTCGGCAGGTGATTGGCAGCTCACTCCTCTTCGTGCATGACCATTGCCATCGTGCTGGTGTGTGGCTCATCGATTTTGGCAAGACCACGCCTCTCCCTGATGGCCAGATCCTGGATCATCGGAGGCCCTGGGAGGAGGGCAACCGTGAGGATGGCTATTTGCTGGGGCTGGACAATCTCATTGGCATCTTGGCCAGCCTGGCTGAGAGATGAGGCTGAGCCCTTTTCCCTCAACGTGGGCCGGCTGGTCAGACAGATGTGTACCTGTGGCTGCATCCCCACCATGCATGCCGGCAAGAGACTGGAACCCCGCTGGGCGGGCAGTTCACATGGTCCTGCAGGACCAGGTGCCATCCACTAAGGGGTGTAGTACATCAGGAGTTGCCTACCACACAAGCCTGTTTCCCAGAGCTGAATGACACTAATTTATGGGGGAGGGGGGAAACAATGGGCATCTCCCCTAGTCCAGCTCTTCTCAAGTGGCTTTGCACCTCTCCAGGGGGTCCCGATCCATAATTGTACTTCACAGGTATATAGACTTCCTGGTCTAACTCCTGCACTACAGTGGACACCCTTCCTAATAAAACTCAAAGATTTAGCTTCTGTGACTCCAGCCTCCTCCCCTTCACCTCTGGTTCTCTCTTCCACATTCACTCAGAGAACTGAAGAATTAGAAGGGCTTATTATTATCATCATCATTATCGTCATCACCATCATCATCATTATTATTATTACTAAAACATTTGTAGCACTGGAATGAGCCCAAGGAAAGATACTTATGAGTGGACAATCCAGGATTCCCAGCTGACTCCTGCAGTGGGTGGATGGCCTCTGGTTCCAAAGACCAAAGACTGAAAGTAGCCTGGGAGGGTCTGAGCTGGTTTCCAGTGTGGGAGGACAGGCTGCCTACACATCCCTGAAACATGCCTGAGCACTCAGCACAGGTGAGAGGCAGAGCCTACTGGATGCCTGGGACAGAACTTGAGGAGGAGCCATTGCCGTGGTCAATGCCTGCATCTTCACCCTGGGGACCCCTTGGGGTCCAGGAGCCATAGGTGGGGTTCCAAATGTTCTGAGGCTGGAGGCACCTGTGTTTGAGGGTCTTGAGGCCAGAGGGCAGCCAAGAGCCAAGAAAGCCTCCTCCCCAGCTCTTCAAGTTCTGAGAACTCAGCTCCAGGGGCTTTGGGGATCTAGGACCTTCCAGTGACCTGTTTCCCAGCCCGGAGGCCCCTTCATCCTCTAGAATGGGCCCGGGTTCCACGGGCAGGGGTGAGTTCAGCACATCAGGGTCCTGTAAGGGGAGAGTTGGGGAACAGGGAACCAACCACATGGCTGTTTTATGGCTTTCTTCCTGCCCTGCAGAACCAGGGTAGTTAGAGGGGGTCAAGGGATATTTGGGAGCTGGGGGTCGGGTGGGGGGCACACCTGAGTGCAGTACTGAATGCGTTCCAAGATGCTGCCAAAGTCGGGGCGGAGCTCAGGCTGATGCTGCCAGCACTGGGTCATGATTCGGTACCTAGGGAGAGGCAGGAGTTTATGCCTCTGGAAACCGTGGGATGCCTCCCTCCCTGGGCAGCACTGTTAGCTCACACTGGCCCAGGACAATTCCTAGGAGGGTCCATCCTGTTCCCTGTGGCAATGAAGTCTAGAACCTCCTGGTTGGTGTGTCCAGGGTAGGGCATGTAACCCAGGGAGAAGATCTCCCAGAGCAGCACCCCAAAAGACCTGTGTCAGAGGTGGGAGAACAAACAAGACCCATCATGTGCACTGTCCCCTGCTGTCACTTGAGGTGGCATGAAGGGATAGGATTAGCTTCAGGGCAGAGTGGGGGGAGCACAGCGGGGGAGTGCTATCACCAGCAGTCTGTCTTGGATGTGAAAAGGCCCTCCAGGAGAGCTTCCGGTGGCATCCACTTGACTGGGAGCAAGGTCCGGCCCCCCTTGCGATAATAACTGGCCCTATATGAAGGAGAAAGGAAATGCGGCGTTTCCTTTCAAGGCAGTCAAGTCAGCCTCCGTGGAACAGCAACTTTCCCAGCTCCCCAGTTCCTGCTCACTGGTAGATATCTCTTGCCATCCCAAAATCTCCAATCTTGGCCACTCGGCTGGCTCCACTGCAGCTAAGCAGACAGTTACGGGCAGCAATGTCTCTGTAAAACAGACAAAATACTCATGCCAGAGCATGGGTGCTCGGGCTCTTTCTGTTAAATTTCTTTAAAGGTTGTATATATAGAGAGGGATATTCTGATTGGAGAAGTGGGCCAAGGGTCTCCTGATGCTTCCAACCTGTGGATGAAGTGATTTTCCTCCAGGTAGTGGCAGCCCTGGGCTATATCCTGGGCCAACTGCAATAGGTCCTGCATGGTCAGAGGTGACAGTTGTCCCTGAGTTGGGCAGAAGGAATATCAGTTCATCCAGATCGTGGAGCAAATAGGATTTTAGAAGGGTCTGGGGAGGCCAGAGAAGGGCCTTACTGGGTGTGGTCTGCTATGCCTCAAAAAGCTCTTCATATCCCCACCAGACATCAGCTCCAGCAGAATGAGGCGAGGGGCAGACCGGAAGCTGAGCCCCACGCAGCGTACAATGTTCTGATGGCTGAACTTGCTGAGTGGAAATGGCGCATATACCCCACCACCAGTGGGGAGATAAGCATGTTCTAGATCCAATTAAAGTGCAGAAAACCTCTTGTGCCCTAAAATGCTGCCTCTCAGCCATAAAGAGCAGAGAGGCCATTCCTGTAGGCAGGTCCTGCCTCCCACCAACCCTCCTGCCTGCCCTGGGGTGCACCTGATGATCAGAGCCTCCATGAGAAAGTCCAGCTCGTCCTGACGGGAGCAGAGCTCTGGCAGAGTCTGGGGAGGGAACGCAGAGCACTCCTGAGCTTTGAGTGCTTTAGGAGGGAGAGTAACAAAGGCTCTAGCATCAGCCATCCTTCCATGTGCCTACCCCAACCGGAAGTCCTACCCCTTCTCACCTTGATAGCCACTGGAAGAGGGCTGGAGTCCCCAGGAAGACCAGTCACTAGTCCCTCATACACTTCCCCAAAGGCACCATGGCCAAGGGCTCTATAAGAAGACAAGATGGAAGGAAGAGGGTGGTATAGGCAAACAGGGTCTATAGAGGAGACAATGCCCCTTTATCTCTTTGGCTCCCCCCCCAATAGGTCCAGGGGACCTTCTCTGGGCCTTGGATGCTCTCAGACACAAGCTAATGCTGACACACAGAGCTGGGGCTAGAGTCAGGGTCCTAATGTAGGATAAGGCCTCTCCTTGTGCTAATGCAGACCCTGCTGGGAGAAAGGCAAGCTGTGGGCTCCTGAACAGGCGTGTTCCCAGGTCTCTGCACCCAAGAACTGGGGCAAAATCTGACCCTATCCATGCTACTTTGCCTTTTGTAACTTCCTCTGCACAAGGGATTTGAGTTAGATGCCCTCTGGGATTCATAATGCATCATGACAGGAGGAAGGATGGGGAGGGGGGCTTCAAGGTGCACACCGTCCGTCGCAGGAGGTCGAGGACTCACCTGAGTAGAGTGACATTGGCTGGGGAAACCTCAGTGAGCCCTGGGGGCAGAGGCCAGGACTGGGCAGAACTGAGCCCCATCTGACAGTAATAGGGATTGGGTGCTGTCCTGATGGCAGAGGTTCGAAGCTTGCTCAGCTCAAGTTCAGGGCCTGGCAGCCTGGTCCCCCACAGGCCCTGACACTTCTTCTGGTCCACTGCGGGTGAGAGGTATTCATCAGGCCCATGCTGCTTCCCCAGGCCCAGGACTCCCTGGCCTTACTCCTAAAAGCTGAGAGGACTCCACCTGGCTCTGTGGGGTAAGGGCCATGATGTCAACCACATTTAGCCTAGAACACAGAGAAGCCCATCACAGCCTAGGAGAGAAAGGTCGGCCTGCATCAGCCATGCTAGAGGCCCATACCTAGAATCAGGACTGCACACATCATAAGGAGACTCAGTGCCAAGGCTGCCACTACAGCTCCCATCAGGATCAGAGGGCTTGCAGAGGTTGGCAGGTCTAGGGAGAAAGAACAACGTTACTGCCAGCGGGAGGCTCCTTTGTCCCGCTACCCTCAAGTATTTTTCTCATTTGTCTTGTGTTTTGTTTTGTCTTGTTTTTGAGACAGGGTCTCCCAGTAACCCAGGCTGGGCTCAGACTCTCAATTCTGCTCTAGCCTACCCACTGCTGGGATCAGGGGTGTGTGCTACCATGACTGGGTACCCTTAAATCTTATCCATGTTTCAAGCCCCATCTCAGTGTTTACTTTCCCACAGTGCCACCCACAGTTGTCCCCAGACAAAAGCAACTCTCCCTCTTGAGAGCCTCTTAACTATTTGATATCTTCCATAGCAACTGCCATTTTTAGATACATATCTATATCTAAATATCCATCTTGCCTCCCACACTGGCCTACATGTTCTTAACAGGAAACTGTGCCCTGATCCATTTCCAATGCTCCATGAAGACATACCCATGCAAGTGATATTATCCACAGCTAGCTCCGTGCCCTCCGGGCACGTGCACTCAGCCGTCCAGAGCTCTGCCTGCCACTGGCAGTCTTTGAAAGGGCAGTGACTGCAGTTGAGATGCTTTCGGATCTCCACCTCCCCATGGCCCTCTGTGACTGTGAGTAAAAGAGTGGTGGGGTGGGGAGTGGGGGTGGGGATGGGACACACAGGTCTTTCCAGTCATATGGAACCACAGCAACACGCAGGGTGATGTCAGAGCCCCGGAGACTTCTTTTCTGTTGACTGATTTCATTCAGAGATAGACCAAGGCACGCACGCGCGCACACACACACACACACACACACACACACACACACACACACGCACACACACATGCTTGTGAAGTCAGAATCTGTTTTCTTCTTCTTCTATGGTGTCAGATAACCAGGCTTGAGAGGCAGGGGTTTTACCAGCCCAGCCATCTTGCTGGCCCAGCCTGGGGATGTCAGTCGAACCTGTACATTACATCTTCTGGGACCCATGAGCCCTGAGGTGTTTGGAGAGAATTCATAGCAAGAATACTTGCCTAGCAGTCTGGAATAACTGCACTAGGATAGAGCCACAACTCACAGGTGCTTCTCAAATGTGCCAGATAAGAACTGGGACTCTCACAGCTCAGAGCGAATGGTACCCATGTACGGTTGTGGGTCCAGGGATTGAGGAGGATGGCTGGCCAGGCTGAGAGACAGGGGTTCAGGGCAAGTACCTGCCAGAGGCTGTAGGTAGAGCTCGCCACTGGGGTGGACAAAGGATATGCCATCTTCCCCGTCAGCCCAGAGGAGGTCAGACTCAGAAGTATCACCGCCTTGAAATGGAGAGTGATGGAGGTTTACCGACAAAAAGAGACTAGGGTTGGGGAGGAGCATGCAGCTGCCTTGTGTGGGAAGCTGGCTTATGACCAGCAGGAAAGCTACGATCTCCCATTGTAAATCCTGTGTGACCTTCTCTACAGTGACACTGTCATTGAGGGCCTAGAGAAAGGGGGACTGGCTGTTCTGCTGGAACCCAAAGACCTGGCTTAGCCTGGTTGGACCCCTTGTCTGTTGGAGCCCCTCCAGACCACACACTGAGCTGTGAAATGAGGGATGTTCAGCCCATAAACTCTATTCCTGTGTGAACAAAAATGTGTCATGAAGTATTTATGAACAGTCCAGTCCTGATAGACTAGGGGTTCTACATCAGTATCTCCAAACTCTGTAGCATCTTAGGACCAACCAATTAAAACAGAAGGCCAGCACCTCCCCTGCCAGCAGAGACTGGCTGTGCCTCTCTCTCTCTCTCTCTCTCTCTCTCTCTCTTTCTCTTTCTTTTAAAGCTTTATTTATTTATTATATGTAAGTACACTGTAGCTGTCTTCAGACACTCCAGAAGAGGGAGTCAGATCTCATTACAGATGGTTGTGAGCCACCATGTGGTTGCCGGGATTTGAACTCAGGACCTTCGGAAGAGCAGTCAGGTGCTCTTACCCGCTGAGCCATCTCACCAGCCCGCATTTCTCTTTAAGATGAACTATAGTAACTAAATTTTAACCAACAAATAAAAACTGTGTAGTATTGTGTACAGTATAATACTTTGAAATGGGCATACATTGTGCAATCATTTAAGCCATCAAACTGTTGTTTGTAGTGAGAACACCTCAGAAATATACTCTCTTAGCCATGTTGCTGAGACTAGGGGTGTAGCCTCGTGGGAGAGCATTTCTCTAGCATGCCCAAGGCCCTTGGTTTGACCACAGGCTGGGTTTTATCCCCTACACTGACAGAACCAAAAATATTAGTATTAATTGTGATTAGTATATTGAACTAAAGATAACTTATATTGACTCCTCCTATCTAATTAACTTTCATTTTGATGTTTGACCAACATCTTCCCAGATTTTATCCCTGAATTTTTATTTCTAATAACTTCTGTGATAAGCACACTTTGAGAACTACTGACTTAAACCATTTTTTGCTCAGCCCTCCCAGCTCAGCATGCTAACAAGACCGGCCCTAAATTCCTTAGACTTTGGCAGAGTAAGGATTTGTTTTGGAACAGGCACTTGATTTAATTGCATGTGTGATTTGCAATTGATTTGGACTTTTCTTTGTTGTTTTTAAACCGAAGTGTGTGTCGTTGTGGGGCCCTGGCCGGCCTGAGACTCACAGAGATCTGCCTGTTTCTGCTTCCTGATAGTATGATTAAAGGAATGTGCGACCAAGCATGAAGTTTGGCCCTTTGTAAAAGTCAAAACCAGACCAGCCTGGTTGGTGGTGGTGCGTGCCTTTCATTCCAACTCCTGGGACGCAAAGGCAGTGGGTTTGAGACCTGCCTGGTTTACAGAGGGAGTTCCAGGATAGCCTGTCTCCAAAAAGAAACCCTGTCTTAAAACAAAACAAAACAAAACAAGACCAGTCAGTCTGTAGCCCAGCCTGGCCTCACTCCGTAGTTGCTTAGCTTGGAATCCTTCTGCCTCCAGCACGCGCTGCAGGCGGGCGTGCCACCACGCCCAGGCCTGACCAGGTCTGACCTCCTTTGTAAGAGCACTTGCTGGGGCCTGGCACAGTGGAGAGTGGGGCATTCCCCATCTATCCTCTGGAAAGCTCAGGGCAGGTTCTTAGGCTCTACCGTCACATCACCCGGGCTGTCCGACTACCCCTCCCGACGGGTGCACCTACCCCGGTAGCCGCCGCCACCGCCGCCCGCCGCGCAGGCCCCGCCGCCGCCCCCGAAGCCTCCCGCCGCAGCCCAGCGGAGCGCAGCCCAGGCCTCCGCGCAGCCCTCGCCGCCCTCGGCCCCTTCCCGCGGCGAGCGTCCGGCCTGCGGAGAGTGAGCTCGCGACGTCCAGCCGCCCCCTCCACCTGTGAAGCGACAGCAAAGGACCGGCAGTGGCGTGGCGGAGCCGCCCGCCTCCCCGCCTCTCCCCGCCGGGCGGCGCGCTCACCTGCCGCGCCTCCTCTCCCGCCGCTGCCCGGCGCCGCCGCGCGGGTCTCCAGCCTCTCGGGGGCGGCCTGAGTCCAGCCGCGGTCAGGTCGCCTCCGGTAGGACCTCCCGCCGCCTCCCGCCGCCACCAGCAGCGGCTCTGGCTCCCCCGCGCGCAGCTATGGGGCCAGTGGCCGGTCAGGGGCCGCGCCCGGGTCCTGAGCCCCGGGAACCCAGAGGGAGAACGGAGCCTGGGACACCCAGCTGAGGGTCCAGGCGACAGCACCCGATGCACCTACCCGGAAGATGGAGGTGGCGCCCCCGCCACCCCCGCCCCCGCCGGCCCAGCGTCTCCAGCCTGGGACCCTTTCGGTTCCATCGGTGGTTGCATGCTCCCCAGACTCTCCCAGACAGACGAGCTGGCTCTCGGGGCTCCCCTGGGTAGCACCAAGGTGAAATGCTGCGTGACCAGGGACTCTCTCCTTCCCCAGCTCTCGGCCCGGGCGCCCCTGTCCCACTCGCCCCGCTTACTCCGGGACAGGCGTCCTGGCCCTGCTGCCCCACAAGGATGTACACCGGCTCCCCGCGACGGAGGAAGAAGACTGCCGAGAGGAAGACGCCGTGCGCCCGTGACAGGTGGTTTCGGGCGCCCTTGCCGCCCGCCGCTCCGTAGGCGGAGATCCTGCGGGAGGAGAGAGCATCGGTCCGCGGCTCCGTCCTCGGCGCCTCGGTCCCGGGCCAGGCGACGGCTCAAGGTTGGAACCCGCCGCCAGGAAGCTTCCTAAGGGACTTAGAGGGCCTGTGAAGGGATGGGCAAGACAAAGTTTTCAGTTGGGTTCCACGTGTATTTCTAGAGGGATAACGGTGATGGCTGGAAGATTCAAGCTCCACCTGGAGCCACCGTTGATTGGGCGGCCGTCCTGATGGTTAACATAGAAGGACAGACAATCGAAGTGACTGTCACTTGGCTTCTCCGCGGAATGTTTTAAGACAACATCCCTGGTCTGTAGGACTTCAGCCTAGCAGGTGATTGCCACCCTCTCCCTGCCGGGCACTTACAGATACTGGCCGGTGTCTGGCGCCCGCCACAGCTGCACGCCTTTGAGCGGCCCGGCAGCCCCCACTGTCACCATCACGCTGCTTCCTGTGTATGCCCCATCGCACTGTGTTTGTGTGGGTCCCTTCCTGCCGCTGGCGCCACAGGTGTTAAACACCCAAGGCCCCCGCGTGCCTAGGTACAACGGAGAAGGAAAAAGGCGAGTTCCTCTCCAGGCCTAGGGATCTGGAGATGGAGAGCCAAGAAAAGGGAGGAGCCTGAAGCTCACCTAGACGATTTGGGAGGGAAGCTGGCTCCAATTTATTGGGCGTGGGGGTGACTTTCTGCTCTTGGGAATTAAGGACCTGCACCGGCAAAGGCGAAGATTTTAGAAAAGGTGCCCGGAACTCCGAGCTGGAGCAAAGAATAGAACCTGAAAGGTGACAGGAAGAAGGGTTAGAAGATGCAGAATGTGAAGGGGGGGGGGAGGGAGAGACATAAGAGATGGATAGCCACTCAGCAGTATCCTGCTTCCAGCCACACCCCGAATGCTGCCCAGCTGGTGCATGTAGAGCCTGAAGCTAGACACCTACCACCCAACTGGGTCTCCCAAGCCTTGCAAGGTGTCTACATAAATCACATCCTCTATTCCAGAGCTCTCATGGAGTGACTTGGGGGCTGCACCGCTCCTGGTTGTACAGCACCCCACCACCTTTCCTCTCTCTAGCTTCCTCCCAAGTAGTGCCAGGGCCCCACCTGATTCTTAGACTTGTGTCCCCACCTTTCTTGCTGTACCCTAGAAGCACAAGGCCACCTTAGAAGGATCCACTGAGACCTGGTCTGTTGCTAATGTAGCCCTAAGTCTAGTTGTCTCTGGTTGGCTGGTACCCTGACCACCAAACAGCACTTACCGGCAGCTCCCAGCCACAGCAGCAGCCGATGGGAGCAGCCCATCGCCTGATCCCTTGGTTCCAGCAAAGGATGATGGTTGAGAACTCTACCCTGGCTGTAGTTTATAGGCGTGTCAGCAGTCTCAGAGCCATCACTACTACCCTGCTGACTTCCAGCTGGCCTGAATACACTCACGTCAGACCCGGGAAATAGGAGGAAAAGGCGGGGCATGAGGGCAGCGAGGTCCCCAGGCTTCCGGGAGGAGCCTTGTTGAGCTGAAGGGCTCTCAGTCTCCATCTATGGCACCCTAACAACTAGTGAGTTCCTAGGAGGAGAAAGAGTTGGCTCTACATTATACCTTTGTGATAGCAGGCTGAACAGCACCCTAGTAGACGGCAGTGGCTTTTGTGGGTCTCAGGACAGCATCACAGTGAATGGCTTTATTGGAGTCAGTGTTAGTATATGTGCATGGTCACACATGGGAAGTACATAGAGCCTCCAAAAATCCACCTGCCTCTGCCTCCTGAGTGATGGGATTAATGCCGCCAGGCCTTGCAGGAAGCACTCTTTTTTTTTTTTTTTTTTTTTTTTTTGGTTTTTCGAGACAGGGTTTCTCCGTACAGTCCTGGCTGTCCTGAAACTCTGTAGACCAGGCTGGCCTCGAACTCAGAAATCCACCTGCCTCTGCCTCCTGAGTGCTGGGATCAAAGGCGTGCGCCACCACGCCTGGCTAGGAAGCAGTCTTTAAACTGTCCCCAGTAAGGCATTATTGCTTGCCATTGCTGTGTCCCTTTCTGACCATGAGGCAGGACATCCCAGTACCTCAGAACCATGACTTTCTGAGTTTGCTGCACACTGTTCCATTGTCCTGTGCACAGCTTCTTACTGCCGTGACTGAACATGGTGTTGGAAAATGTGTACAGTGTCGCTCACATCGGTAATCTGGCCCCTGCCAAGTGGAGATGGATGGGACCCCACATTCAGTGTTATCCTCTGCTTTCAAACTGGATGCCAGCCTGGGCTTACACGAGACTTGCTCTCAAAAAGCTAATAGACGGCTGGAGAGATGGCTCAGCGGTTAAGAGCACTGACTGCTCTTCCGAAGGTCGTGAGTTTAAATCCCAGAAACGACATGGTGGCTCGCAACCATCCATAATGGGATCTGACACCCTCTTCTGGTGCTGTCTGAAGACAGCCACAGTGTACTTAGATATAATAATAAATAAATCTTAAAAAAAAAAAAAAAAAAAAGCTGAGCCGGGCGTGGTGGTGTACGCCTTTAATCCCAGCACTCGGGAGGCAGAGGCAGGCAGATTTCTGAGTTCAAGGCCAGCCTGGTCTACAGAGTGAGTTCCAGGACAGCCAGAGCTAATCCCACCAGGGTCATTAGCACTGCACAAATATGGTCTTGTGGGTTGCCTGATTCCCTGCCCTCTGCTGGCCTTCAAGGGGGGAAAGCAAACAGAAAACAAGTTAATGACTGAAGCCTAAATGCTAAAGATGTTTTTATTTCTAAAAACTGAAGCTGGGCCTATCAGGTAACTAGCTAATTAGTAAATTCTGAGTATCTAATACTAACTCTAGCTACGGTAGATTTTATAAAAATGGAGAACTCATGACCCACTTAGTTCTCTAGACATCACCATCACTCTCTTTCATGGATAAAATTTTGTTTTAATAAGCTAAAGAAAGGGACTGGTGGTTGGTGAGGCTGAAGAGCCCTGCAACCAGGGGAGCCAACCTGGAGCTGGAGAGAGGTCAAGCTATGCACAAACCCCGAAAATCCAGTCCTGAGACCTGCAGGAGTAGGATTCCTCTCTCCCTGCTCTGGCCTGCATGTCCCAGCATTCCCAAACCCCCTCCTGCCTCTGCCACCATTGAGGCCGTCAGTGGCCATGTTGCAGGTTAAACATTCTCTCTTCTGGGCTGGTGAGATGGCTCAGTGGTTAAGAGCACCGACTGCTCTTCCAAAGGTCCTGAGTTCAAATCCCAGCAACCATATGGTAGCTCACAACCATCCGTAACAAAAACTGATGCCCTCTTCTGGAGTGTCTGAAGACAGCTACAGTGTACTTACAGATAATAAATAAGTAAATCTTTAAAAACAAGAACAAACAAACAAATATTCTCTCTTCCTATAAGGTCATGTCCAGCAAAGCACCTGGAATTCCTCTTCATACAAATAAGGCCACGGGGCTGGTGAGATGGCTCAGCGGGTAAGAGCACTGACTGCTCTTCCGAAGGTCCTGAGTTCAAATCCCAGCAACCACATGGTGGCTCACAACCACCCATAATGAGTTCTGATACCTTCTTCTGGTGTGTCTGAAGTCAGCTACAGTGTATAACAATAAATAAATCTTTAAAAACAAAACAAACAAACAAACAAACAAAAAAACAAATAGGGCCACAA
This sequence comes from Mus pahari, assembly GCF_900095145.1. Classification (NCBI taxonomy): domain Eukaryota; kingdom Metazoa; phylum Chordata; class Mammalia; order Rodentia; family Muridae; genus Mus; species Mus pahari. The sequence goes on from NC_034592.1 coordinate 103,190,077, forward strand.
TACCTTAGCCATGGCCAAGGAAGTGCACTTACCCTGAAATAGCTTTTGTTCCCCACAACTAAAAGCTGCTCAATGAAGCCTGTCTCCTGAGAGTCTGTCCTCATAGTGCTCACAGACACCTAAGGTTTCCATCACCCACTTCCTGCCTCAACTTCTCTCATAGGCCACTAGTCTGATAGTGGGTGATCATGTCCTTCATGTCGGCTCACTGACAGGGCCATACTGGACCTCTCCTGGAGATCTGGAAGTTACTTCACACAGCAAATGATAGGGTAAGAAAGCCTGTGATGGGCTGGAGAGATGGCTCAACAGTTAAGAGAACTGGCTGTTCTTCAAGAGGACCAGGGATCAATTCTCAGTACTGAAAGGATTGGTCACAATTATCTGTATCTCCAATTCCAAGGGAATCTGATGTCCCCATCTGGCCTCAAGGGGTACTAGGCACACATATGGTCTGTAGGTAAAACATCCATACACATAGTACGTGTGTGTGTCTGTGTGTGTGTGTGTGTGTGTGTGTGTGTTTCAAGACAGGGTTTCTCTGTGTATCCCTGCTGTCTTGGAACTCAATTTGAAGACCAGGCTAATTAAAGGCATGTTCTACAATGCTTTGCACAGTAATATATATATATATATATATATACATTTTTTAAAAGATTTAAATTTTATGTATGTGAGTACACTGTAGCTGTACAGATGGTTGTGAGCCTTCATGTAGTTGTTGGGAATTGAATTTTAGGACCTCTGCTCGCTCTGGTTAGCCCCACTCACTCGCGCCCAAAGATTTATTTATTATTATACATAAGTACACTGTAGCTGACTTCACACACACCAGAAGAGGGCATCAGATCCCATTACAGATGGTTATGAGCCACCATGTGGTTGCTGGGATTTGAACTCAGGACCTTTGGAAGAACAGTCAGTGCTCTTACCGGCTGAGCCATCTCACCAGCCCCAAAATATATTATTTTAAGCAAGCCAATGTCAGAATTCAGAGAGAAGGATAACCTAGAAAGTAGCAGGGCTGGAGGACGGCTCAGTGGTCAGTGCAGCCGAGTCTGGTCTCTAGTATCCACAGCAGGGAGCTCAAAACCACACAGCTCCAGGGGGACCCAAAATTATCTTCTGGTCTCTGTACACATGCCATACTCACATACAGATGAACACACATTATAAAAAAAGCCTACTGAGAATGGTGTAGAACTACACCAGGCTGACATTTGGGTTCTCTGACCCCAGCACTTCCAGGGCATGCAGAGTCCTCCAGGACCACACCCACTCCAGGAGCATTGTCACTGTCACAGACTCCCAGGACATACACCTCTGCCACCCCCCAGATGGAGACTGTGTTTACCTCCCATTGTGGCTTTTTCTTCCACCCCCCTCCTCAAGAAAATCCACCCTTGCTACCAACTCTGAACGTGACAAAACAGTCCAGACCAGTCAGACTAGAAAAGAATTGATTTCAGAGTATAGCACAGCAACTGCACACCCTGGCCTGCTGGAGAGTGGAGGTGGGTAAGGACAGCTGTGCTCAGACTGTCCTGGGCACCGCAGGGTAAACAACGAAGCCACCCTCCTTCCATGCCTGGCACAGCCCTCAGCCCCCAGATCCTGAGCTCCAGTATCATGGTGTAATACGAGTTTCTTCTGTTCTAAAAAAGGCTCAAACAATGTGCTCACAGGAAGGCAAGCCTTGTGTTTCCTTCTCTCATGATGCTCACTGCTGAGTCCCAGGAGAGTATTCATCGTTAGCTGGGGGCAAGTGCCTTATGTCTTGACACCTCCATTCTGGAGCCCCTCTGTGGGCAGTGTCTGAAGGCACTGCTGCCTCAGGTGAGGTAACCGGGAATACAGCTCAAAGCCCTCCGGGAGGCTGGAGTTGGGAAGCTTATAGTGGAGGAGATGCTGCCGCAGCCCCTGCAGAGAGGACAAAACCCATGAGAGGGTGGTCAGAGTTTGTTGAGGTTTGGTTCCTTAATGCCCTGTATCTTTTCCTTCCACACCCACAACACTACCTCATCTGCCAGCAGCCACACTCTCTGCAGCATACTCCTTCGGGCAGCCTTCACCTCATCCTGGGAGCAGAAGAGAGAGATACGGCACTAAGCAGAGGACTGGTACCCACCCATGGCCTCATGTAACCCTCAGCCCATCCCCAACTGGCCCACCAGCTCCCTCCTTCCCTCTGAACAGAGATGTGACTTACTGAGCACTTTGGGTCTTGGCAGAAAATGAAACTGTTGACATGAGCCACGGCTACAGTGTAGAGGACAGGGCACCAGCATGCACGGAGTGTACCAGTAACCAGCGCCCGGAAGTAGAGCTGAAGGAGAGCCAGGCTGTCTTCAGCAGGTTCTGTGTAGCGCTCCAGAGGCACAGGCAGCTGTGGCAGAGGGAGACGATATGCTGAGGGCCAAGTGGGAATGTCCATCAGCAGGAGCAGTGGGTGACTGTTGGTCACATGTCATCAAATCACAGGGCAGAAATCAGGTCCTAGAAAGACCTCCCTTCTTTAGTGCCTGAAACCTAAAGGGCAAAGACTGGTCCTGGGGTATAGCTTACAAGCTGAGCACCTTCCTAGGATGCATGAAGCCCTGGGTTCCATTTCCAGGGCTTCATCGCATGCACATGCACACACACACACACACACACACACACACACACACACACACACACACAAAGTAGATTTCTTTTTGTTGTAGTTGGTGTTTTTATTATTTATTTATTTATTTATTTATTTATTTTCGAGACAGGGTTTCTCTGTGTAGCCCTGGCTGTCCTGGAGCTCATTCTGTAGACCAGGCTGACTTCAAACTCAGAAACCTGCCTTCCTCTGCCTCCCGAGTGCTGGGATTAAAGGCATGCACTACCACTGTCAGGCTAAAGTACTGACTTCTTACACACACACACACACACACACACACACACACACACAGAGTATTAATTTTTTAAGATTATTTAAGGGATGGCAACTGCTCATGATGTAAAGGTTAAATGAAAAATTCATTAAGCAGTAATTCCAATTTTATAAAAATATACAAATATACAAAAGAGACTAGAAAAAGTATAAATAAAACCAATAATTCCTGAGCTGGGAGTGGGAGCATGCGCCTATCATTCCTGATGTACACAGAGGGCCAGGGCCGGGATTATAGGGCTGAGTCCAGCCTGGGTCACATAGGAAGACACTGTCTCAGAACCTTTTTTTTCCTTGAGACAGGTGTAGCTCTGGCTCTGAACTTCTACATAAACCAGGCTGTTTTTAGACTCACAGACTCAACTGCCTCTGCATCCCAAGTGCTGGGATTAAAAGTGTGCACTACTATACTTGGCTCTAAAAAAAAATTTTTTTTTTGGTTTTTTGAGACAGGGTTTCTCTGTGTAGCCCTGGCTGTCTTGGAACTCACTCTGTAGACCAGGCTGGCCTCGAACTCAGAAATCTGCCTGCCTCTGCCTCCCAAGTGCTGGGATTAAAGGCGTGCGCCACCACGCCCGGCCTCTAAAATGTTTTTAAATATAAAAATTACTATGAGTAACTATTAAATTTTTAATGTTTTTATGTTTTAATAAATGTACATGTGTGTGTGTTATATGTACACCTGAGTGCAGGTGGACATGCTCATGCAGGTACTGAACTTGAAGACACCGGGCATCCTGCTCTGTTTCTCTGCCTTACTCCTTTGAGACTGTGGAGCTAGGAGTGGCTAGCAAGCTCTCTATCAACTGAGCTATCATCCTTAGCATGCTGAAGACAATGTCTGGTCTCACCCTAGACTGGACTAGAACTCTGCATAGCCCAGGCTGTCCTTAAACTTCTAATCCTGGGGCTGGAGAGATGGCTCAGTGGTTAAGAGCACTGACTGCTCTTCCAGACGTCCTGAGTTCAATTCCCAGCAACCACATGGTGGCTCACAACCACCATCTGTAATGGGATCTGATGCCCTCTTCTGGTGTGTCTGACGACAACTACAGTATACTCATATAAATGAAATAAATAAATAAATCTAAAAAACAAAACAAAACAAAACAAAAAACCTTCTAATCCCCCTGACTCAGCTCCTGAGAGACGAGGATACTAGGCCTATGTTACCAGGCCTGATTCTCTTTACAACATGAGCTGACTCTTTAGCCTGATCACCCTTTAGGGCTTTGCTTCATAGCCTTTTTCTAGTAAGCACTTAAGAGTCAAATTCTCCCCAAACTTCAGCACTAAGTCAACCTCTCTCCTCCACCTCATCTTTTCCTTAAGGTAAATCCACTCTGATCTTTTAAAAATTCTCTGAATTCTGACTTAACACACAAAGAATCTGAGTAATTAACAACTATGTTTTTTGATTTTAGTATATCTTCATCTAAACTGTAGGAGTTCACAAGCAGAAACCAAACCTTGTTAATAACATGAACCCTGCCCAACAGTGGTGAGCCACACTTTTAACCCCAACCCTCAGAAGACAGAGGCAGGATCTCTGTGAGGTTCAGGCCAGCCCGGTCTCCAGAACAAGTTCCAGAACAGCCATAGCTACAAACAGAAACCCTGACCTGAAAAAACCCAATAGTAATAATATGAATACTTGCTCTCTGCCAGATGCCATGATAAAAACCCTTCTGTCCCTACAGTTTGATGCTTTCAAAGAGGTAAGGATGCCCAGGGAAGCCCCACACTGCTCAAGACTGCCCCTAGTGTCCAGTGAAGGGTCATAGGCAGACCTTGATAGGCTGAGGACATACCTGAGTCAGAGGCAGGCCAAGTGCTCGCAATACTCCCACGTGCTCCCCAAAGAGGGCAAGGCGCAAGGTAACACTGAACCGACGCTGCAGAGGAAGGAGGACCAGAGCCCCAAACAAGTGGTCCCCAAAAGAGACGGCCTCAAAATGGTCTAAGAAGCTGGCATAGAGGTCAGGAAAAGAGGTCAGGCCAGGGAGGGGGCAGTCCAGCTTGAGGTTTGACACGACTTGGGGCCGACAGAACAGAGCTAAAAGAGCTGCCACCAGACGCTGTATGGGAGGCTCTCGAAACAGCTCGCTATCCACCAGGTACACACACATGAGACGTGCCAGGCGGGCAGCAGGGGTCACAGCCCAGAGGACCTCGGGGCGCCAGCTCTCCAGAACTAGCAACCACTGTAGGACCCGCATGGCAACGCCTACAGTGTCAGCACCAGGCGGCCCAGAGGGAGTATCTGAAGCTCGGTGGTAGAGATGTATCAACGGCTGGAAGGGCCAGTCAGTGGCCAGCAGTGGCTCCTTAGGTACAGGCAGTAGCAGACTTGAGACTCGTAGTAGCTCTCCACGGTACAAGGCTTGGGAGCTCAGCAGACTGGCTCGGGCTGGTGAACAATGGGCCAGGTAGCAGCTGCGGATGCTGGGGAGATCCTGGCAAGCTTGAACGAGGAGGGCCCCTCGTCTACACTGAGGGTCCCCACTGCTCCCTAAGGACAGTCCATCGGAGAAGTCAGCTGCCTCTGGGCCCCCTGAAGCACTTTCCCTGTGACATGATACAAAAGCCAAAACTAAGGGCTAGAATCACGGCATCCAGACAGCTGTCCCAGATCTAGAGTTTCTAAGTTTAGTCCTGTGCCTCTCTGCTCCCCTGACAGCCTCTCACAGCACAATGTTGCACAGCATTAGGAGATGGAACAGAGGGGAAGTTTACTTAAACTTCCCCGCTTGATCTCCAGCTGTGCTGGGGTTTCGGTGTCACCCAGCTCTTTCCTATTTGTTTGTTTATTTATTTATTTACTTATAATCTCTCATCTATCTATATATGCACCTACCACTTATCATCTATCTCTATCCGCCTATATCTATATCCACCTATCTCTCTCTCTCTCTCTCTCTCTCTCTCTCTCTCTCATGTAGCCCAGGCTGACCTCCCGAGTACTAGGATGAGAGGTGTGCATCAGTGAACCAGATCCCCAGTTTGAAATCAGAGCCTCACACATGCCAAGTAGGTGCTTTACAGTTCAACTATATCCCTAATCTTAGCTTATGTGGCATTTTTTTAGCCACTGACACACTGTGGAGTCTCATCATTCTCAGGTGGGGTGAAGATGAATAGCCTCAATTCACTTTACTGAGGGAATAACAAATTGAGTATAAGGAAAGAGACTAAAACCCAGGTTTCCAGCTCCAAGATGCTGTTTAGTTAACAAAGTTCAGCAGCATCCAAAAGTGCCAAACCCCTGAAGCCTGAAACCCCTGGACTTACGGCAGGAACTCCAGCCGGAACACACAGCTCAACAGCAGCTCCTGGGCAAGGTATTCGCTTCCGGGCAACAGCCGGCTCAGCAGGACCAAAGCCATAGCATGGTGGAGGGCAGTGCTGGCGGCTGGCTCTGGCTGCAGTGTTGCCTAGGGAGGAGACGGGGCTCTCATCAGTGCAGGGAGGCAGCATGGAGGACACAAAACAGAGGGAGTGAGGAAGTGACAGAAAGATGGAGGATATGAAGCAGGGAAGGAGAGACCACAGGGTGAGGCTCACTCTGCAGACAGGGACCTACCACTTTCTGGGCGAGGGAAAGCACCAGGTACTGTAGGTGGTACTCATGGCGCAGGGCCCAGGCAGAGAAGGGTGTGAGCTGTGGGGCAGGCGCAGGAGCCACACACTGGAGAAAGTAGTTCTGGAGTCCTGGGGCAGTCAACACAGCAGCCAACTGAGGAAACACGTTTATTCAGATCTGGAAACGGACATTGATGGGTTCTGGGGCTCCCCAGATTGCTGCCCCCTCCGAGCCACTTCTCTCCCTCTTTCCTACCCCTGCTATCTTGTCCCCATGCCTGGCTTCCATGGGCACCGAGGCTCACCTGTCCACAGAGCCCCTTGTGGCTCTGGACCAGCGTGTTGACGAGGGAGAGGAGGGCAGTGAGGAATGGGAAGGGTGAGGCTGAGCCAGCCACACTGAGAGGGGGACAGCCTCCTGCACAGCCCAGTGACACAAGGCTGGGGAGAGCTTCAGGGGTGCAAGCACAGGATAGCGGATTGCAGAGCGGGGAGCAGTCCCTGCAGGGAGAACAGAGATGCTGAGGGGACTCTGGTCTGTAAGTGCAAGCCAGTGTTCATGTTCCTCAGAGTACCGAGGGCTGCTCCTGCTGGAAATTTGGGTTCCCTCAGGCCCCTAAAGGGCCATGTCCTGGGAGGGATTGGGGAGACAGACCCAGGGGCCCCTCAGGAGAACTGCCTCCACCCCGCACTCCCCCAGCTGCCGTCCCAAATCGTACCTTAAAGAATCCCACAGACTGCCCAGAGGAGGCTGGCTCAGCAGTGGCAGCAAGGACTCATCCAACAAGCGCTCCATGTCCTGAAGCCAATCCTCTGGGCACAAGCTAGACTGGAGAACCAAGAGGTTCACTGAGCTGATGGGCTAGAATACCCATTTTCCTAGCCCTTTATATCCAGACCAGCCCCACCATATTAAGGGTCTCAACAAATCTGTCTGGAAGCTTCCACAGCCTCATCTTTCTGAAGGGGAGACAGCCCTGAGCTTGCTCTAGTACACAACATCTAGCATGCATGAGAGGGCCGGCAAAGCTGAGCTGCTGCTCGGGGTCTCTGGTCCCATCAACATGGCCTCAGAGGCTCCCATGGGAAACAGAGCAGGGAGCAACAGGTAGAAGGGAAAGGTGAGGGTGGTGCTCAGTAGAGAAGCAACTGTCTGGCCTGTGAGGGCTCCACTCAGCACAGCCATATTTACACCCAAAACCACACACAGGAGGAGAGGTAGAAAAGGGACCAAGAGAGAAGGAACGGAGGAAGTGCGTAGGCTGAAGGCAGGCAGACAGGCATGCTGCACTCACCTGCCGGCTCCAGGCCTCATAGTAAGCACCCAAGAACAGAAGGCAGGCCGTGGGCACTGGGCCCAGGGCACTCCACACATCTGGCCTGGGCAGCAACTTTAGGGTCTGCTTTAGACACGACTCCACCAGTGGCTTGAGTCCAGACACCTGTGTCCAGGTGACTGAGGAAGGGACGGCCGACACACAGGACTCAGCAGGGCCACTGCAGGAGGGCGAAGGTAAGCACGGGCCGCCTTACTCCCTGTGGAGCATTCCACATAGGCATGCCTGCTGACGGGCTTGGAGCTGGCCTACCTGGCGGGCTCAGGAGGTGTGCTGCTAGCTGCCAGGGTGAGCTGGGTGAGCAGAGTGAGCAGAGCGGCCACCCGCTGCATGGCCAGGGGCTGTAGGGGGCGAGCGCTGAGCTCTGTAGGCAGTGTCTGCAAGGGCCGCAGCAGCACTGGGTACAGCTCCCTGGGGAAGACAACTGGCCTTCACTATGCAGGGAGGCAAGAGGAGGGTACAATTCTGCCAGGAGCTTTAACCCGAAGAAAGAAGAGCAGGAGAGGGACAGCCCAGGACAGGGACACTTGTGAGAGGCGAGGCCCTCCAAACCTTCTAGGTTACCCCATAACTGGGGACTGACACCCGACTTCCGCTTCTGTCAAAGACTGCACTCGATCTGCTCTTTCCTAGCAATTCACGCCCAGCAGAGATTCCCCCATGATGCTTGGCCTCCCTTTTTCGGGGCCTTCAACAAAGCTGAAGGGTGTATCGCAGAACTCACAGTGCACCACAGCAGGGCCCTATGAGAAGCCTATCTTGGGCTTCTCCTCACCTGTAAAGGTCACCACCCTGGCCATAAGAGGCAGCCACGGCCCACAGACGGAAGGCCTCAGTGGTCAGGATCTCTGCTTCCTCGGGGGGCAAGGCCAGGTCACGTGGTGCTTCAGCTATGAATCGGCACAGGCGGCTCCTGATGTCAAAGCTGCTTAGCTGGTGACGAGAAGGCAGGGGCGACAGGGTCATCCAGCTAGTACTGGCTCTCCTGGAAACAGGCTCAAGCTGCCCTATTCTAAGTCTCCAGCCCCCTCCTTCAGCTTTTCTTCCTTTGTATTTATCTGGGGCCACAAGTGCTCACCTGTCAGACAAGCATACGGAAATCAGACAAACCTTGAGGGGTCTTTTCCTCCTCCTTCCATGTGGGTTCCAGGGGCTAAACTTGTGTGATCAGCTTGGCAGCAAGTGCCTTTACCTGCTGAGCGTATCCCTAGCCAGTGTTCTTCCCTTCTTTTTAGTTAGTATTTGCTAGGTACTTTTTCTGCTTGGATGATGAAGGCCTGTCTGCATGCAGCAACTCTAGACAGGCTGGGGTCAGGGAACCCTCCCCACCTCACGAGACCAGAATAGGCCTGACAGACCCAGGTGAGCAGGTTCCCGCCTGATGGTTTCTGCTGAATTTCTTTTTCTTTTTCTTTTTTTTAAAATTTATTTATTATTATTTTCTTTATTTACATTTCAAATGCTATCCCGAAAGTTCCCTGTACCCCACCCCCACCCCTGCTCCCCT
>NC_034592.1:103199622-103208571 GCF_900095145.1 Mus pahari
TTAGTTCATATTGTTGCTGCACCTACAGGGTTGCAGACCCCTACAACTCCTTGGGTACTTTCTCTAGCTCCTCTGTTGAATTTCTAAGCAAATAGACCAGAGAGGAAGAGGAAGATGGACTGAGGTAGCTATCCAGCTAGCATTCAGAGTTAATCCAGCTCAAACCAGCCCTGTCTTATGCCCTCCATCTCTTGCCATGTGTCCAGCTTACCAGTCGGGCAGCAATATTCCTCCCAGCTGAAGCCAGGACTCTAAGCAGTTTCATGGCAGCAGCACAAGGCACTTTATACAGACTGGGAGTAGGCCCCACACCTATAGGGGACCAACTGGTAGGCAGGAACTCTTGAACTATGGTCTCCATCAGCCGAGGACACTCCAGGACCTGCGGGAGATAGGCGGGGAAGGGAGGCAGAGGAGATCAAGATAAGACCCATCATCTATCAGGTTATAGACCACAGGCTTCTGCCTATAATCTCAGTATTCAAGAAGCTGAGGGAAAATTTCTGCAAGTTTCAGGCCAGCCTAAGGGATACAGTGAGGTCTAGACCAGCTTGAGCCATAATGAAATTCTATCTCAAAACAATAGCAGCAACAAAAACACCAATAAAAAGACCCATAAAATAAAACAAGAAGAGCACACAGGGCTATTTGTCCCTTCTCAGTGCCCGCCTTCCCTTCTCACCCTCACGGCCGACTCCAGGGAATGCCGGGCCAGACGGATAAGCACAGCCAGGATGTCAAGGACCACAGAGGGTCCTGGGCAGGTCACCTCCAGCACATAGCGAAGCCGAGGTAGCAGGTTGGTAGCCAGGAGCCCCTAGGACGCAGAAAAAAACCAATTGCCACATAAGGGGGACACCCAGGTCTTGGTGACCCCTCCTGCTCATCGAGACTGCCCTGTAGGTCAAGGATGGGGATGCAGAGAGCCCTCTACCTTGATGACGTCATGTCTGGCCAGGTCTGGTGGAGGGCGGCTTCCTTCCTCAGGTGTCTTTCTCTTCACCTTTTCTGTTGTGAGTTCCTCATCCTCATCTTCATCCTCTTTATCGTCCTGGCTGGGCATCAGAGGGAACGCCGAAACCCCATGATACCAAGAAAAGGTGCTGTCCAGGAGCTCCTGCCAGAGGATGGGGTAGAGGTGGGGAGAGACAGAAAGAAGTTACAGTTCCAGGATAGAGCAAAATTATCCCTCACCAACACACAGCAGCAGCAGGGAGGCAAGGCTCCCGGGCTTGTGGCCTTCGGAAGTGGCTTACACCTGCCACCCTATTCTCCATTCTGCCTCAAAGCCTTGGCAAAGGTCATGCCCAGAACGCAGAGCAGAGCCCTGTTGCCCTGACATACCTCATCTCCAGGAGCCACTAGCAGAGTACGAAGGGCCCGGACAGCTGCTGCGATGACACTGTCCACCCTGTCATCCAGAGAGAAGCGCAGCAGGAAGAGGAAACCAGCATCCAAGAGGAGACGCAAGACACTGCCCACTAGGCGGTCCCCAAACTCACCAGCCTGGGCCTTGGGTACAGGAGGATTACACTTTGTTGTAGATGCAGAACTTGGATAGAACCTTTGCTGACCCATCACTGTGCATTTGCCCCATTCCTAGTCTGACCCACAGTAAGGAGGAAAAGTCTAAAATCAAGGGATGAGGGATGGGGTATGGCTCGGCAGGACCAGGCCAGCAGTCCACTTACCCTGCCGACAATCTGGGACAACACTTGCAATGCTAGTGCTCTCTGCTGGGGCACCTGGCTACGGGTCAGGTGGAACAGCTCCTGTAGAGAATACCCCGCTCTCTGATGCAGGGACAAAGAGTCAGAAGGAATCAAGACACAGGGCAGTGTCTTCTAAACACCCAGGAAGGTATCAGGGAAAGGAAGGCAAACAAGCGACACCTAGCCATAACTCTCCTTGGAACCTCAAGCTAATAAAAAATATAGGTCATGCACAGAGCAATGGCGCCACACAGCAAACAGGGATATAGTAGCTGTTTAATTTCTAATCAGAGTACAGCCATGGAAAGTGAATCTGGTCTCAGTAGATGGGTACGGCCTCAGTGGCCCAGCATGGAATAAGGGTGCAGATATTCTCTGGAGTGAACCATGCTAGGCTGTGAAAACGGGGATCACATGAGGAAGCATCAGTAGAGTGGTCAGAGGAGGCAGAGACAGAGCTTGGGGGTCTACAGACCGTCCTGCCAAGCGCAAGGCCTAGGACCTCAGTCAGTGAGCAAATGAGGGCTGGGAAACTTTCCAAGGTGAGGGACAGCTCGAGTTAGGCCAGAGGAAACCAGGATGGCAACACAAGAGGGAGGGACGGCCCGAGGGAACGCATGCAAGGCCTGGCTCTTGAATCACAGGGCAGGTAGGATGTCAGTAAAAGGAGCAGCATCTTGACTCTAAGAAACTGAGCGACAGCAAGGCCAAGAGCTGGGGCGGGACACACAGGCGGTCAAAGGCAAGTGACCAGAGCTCCTATTTTTGCAAAGTTGCTAAACATTTGCCAAGAGTTCCCCAGTCTTCTTAGGATCCCATCCCTTACCTCAGCCTCTTCTCCGTGGTGGTGCAGGCCCAGATGTGTGGGCAGATCCACATCAGGTGCCAGGAGCTCGCCCTGAAGGCTGAACCGAGCCTGCATTCTCTAAGAAAAAGAAATGAACTGTGCTGGGTGCTGCAGTAGTTCTTCACACTCAGTTACCTTTAATCTCAAGCCTTTTAGGATTAGCTCTGGGCTCTACCTCTCACTGGAAACGAGGCTTGTGGGGCCTATAGGGCCAGGCAGGGTGACAGGAGAGAAGCTGAGGACAAATAAGAGCTATTTCTCAGGCCCCAGGTCTGGGCAGAAGAGCAGAAACCCCACCCCACCTATTCGCCCTCACCTCCTGTGTCTGCTGCCGCCGGAGCGGGGGCAGGTCCTGGGTCCAGTGGAGCTTGTCCAGCTCTATGGTGTCCATGTGGAGCCAGTCTTTGCTGGGGGTCATGGGCAGTTTCAGTGCTAGGGAGGCAGAAGCACCGTGTCTCTCAAGGGGCTCAGGCCACTGGCAGAAAGCAGCTGCCTCAGCTATGGCTAAATGGTACGGCTTGGGGGCTAGCACCCCTAGCAATTGGATGAATGTTTCAACTATAGCAAACATAGCTGATCCTGTCTCTAGCCCCATGCTGACCTCAAAGATGTGTTCGAAGGAGAAGAGAAGAAAAGGAAGAAGGGACAGAGAAGGAAGATAGGACACCACATGCCAAGGAAAGTACAGCAGTCCACTCTGGTGCAACCCTCTGAAGGAGCAAGAGAATGGAGACCAAGAAGGGGAGGCAGCTATGCTGCTCCAGTGGGGCAGGGTATAAAACACCTCTCTCTTCTCCTCCTGCATCCTCACCCTCACCCAACCCCCACTCAACCTCCCTGGCTGGCCCAAGCAGTCCCTCAGGAGCAGGAGGTTCCGGACTGTCATAATTCAATTTCCTCTTTTGTTAATCCTAATGGAATAATCTTGTTTCTGGGAGATAGTGCTTCCACTGGCCTCGGCTTCTGGTCTGGCATGTTCAGAGTCCTGCCCTGGCCACTTCTCCCCTTCCCCGATCCTGCCATCCCTCCAATACAGTGATGGAAAGGGGATGCAGCAAGAGCAAGGGCAGGAAGATGGTCTGTCTAGGGAGGGAGCCTCAGTCACACCTTGCTGACCCGTCAGGTTGGGGGAGAGGTAGGGGTATCAAGACTAGAAAACACGTGTGTGCAGGAAGATGTGTACCAGCAAATGAGGACCACTGAGCCAATTTAAAGACACTAATGAAGATGAAGAGTCCATGTCCAAGGGCGGGAGAGCATCTTCCCCTCAGCAGGCCGGGACAAAGGACACTTTTCCTACCCTTTGTCTTTTTTGAACATTTATTTATTTATATTGTGTATGAGGAGTGTGTGTGTGTGTGTGTGTGTGTGTAAGTTGTTTTTCTCTTTCATCATGTAGGTTCCAGGGATCTAACTCAGGTTGGCTGGTTTGGTAACATGTACACTCCCCTTCTGCAGCCTTGGCTGTACTGGAACTTGATATGCAGACATTAGGCTGGCCTCAAACTCACAGAGATCTGCCAGACTCTGCCTCTCAAGGATGCTGAAATTAAAAGCATGCGCCACCACACAGGGCTATTTTTTTCCTCTCTGAGGAAATGATGGTGCCTGCCCTCCATACCTGGGATTCTTGGCTGCAGCTTGGCCTCCGCTGTGGCCTCCACCATGGCCTCCACTGTGGCCTCCGGCTTTTCTTTGAGCTTGTCCCCAGTCCTAGACTCCCTTGTACAAGTTGACGTGATGGGCTCATCTTTAGTGACAAGAACTGAGGGTCTCTCTGGGCTCTGCTTCTTGGTGGCCTTTGTTCCTGTTTGCTCCTGGGCATGGCTATGAGATCTCAAGAAGGCAACCAAGCTGGGGTCTGAGGGTAAAGGCAGAGAATAAGAAGCTAGGGTGACTCCTCCTCATGGGACACCTGCTGGAAGATTCCTACCTCTGGGTGCTAAGGCCAAGACAAACTTCTCCATCCTGGCTCAGGCCCCCTGAACTCTCCTGTGGCTCCTTAATGATCCTGCCAGCCCACACCTGTGTAGCCCTGAGCCTGACTATACCCCATGGCCCTTGCCCTCCACAGTGCTCTGGCCCAGGTTCCTGGAACCTCTGCTTGCCACCAGGTCAGATGTCTGAGAAACAAGTGAATGTTGACTAGAGCCAAAAGGACAGCACTCAGTTAAACTTCTTCATTTCCTCTCAGTCTGTACATACATTTACTAAAAACTGAATATACAGCACATAAGCACTTCACATATAATGTGGAACAAGACTGACTGAGAAGAAAGGTGTGGTACAGCACACTCCTGTATGTGTCACTATAGTTACACGAGAGGGTAGAACACAGTTGTGATAAAGCACGGGGTGAACGACACCAGGTACTACAGTAATACCTAATGGAGCAGGGGTGGCTAGACCATCAGAAGCACCAAACCCAGCCTGCAGCACTAGCCGTATAAGGCACTTTGTCTGGCACATGCAAGGCTCTGGGTTTCAATTGGAGCTCTCCTCCCATAATCCATTCTATATTCGTCACTAGCTATGCAACTTGTGGAGAATTTCTCTTACATTTCTGAGCCTCTGTTTGTTGTTGCTGCTGTTGTTTTCAGTTACTGTTGGGGGTACAGGGAGGTAGTATGTGTACATGTACAGGTCTGAGTACAACTTAGTGCGGTCAGTTCTCTCCCACCTTTACATGGTCAAAGGCTTGCTCAGTTACCCACTGAGCTATGCCAGTAGCTTCAAGCTCTGTTTTTGAGGAAGGGTCTCAGAGCCAGGCTGGCCTCAAAGTAGCCATGTAGCTGAGCATGAACTCTGGTCTGATTCTACTTTCACGTGCTGGGATTAAAGGCATGTACCACCCAAGTGGCATAGCCTGCTCTGTTTGTTCATTTGTTCATTCATTCATTAGTAAAATGAACTTAATACCATATCTCTCCCAGGAGTAGAAGAATAGCTTAAGGACAAAGAGATGCATAGAAATATCAGTATAGGGGGAGGGGTATGGGAAACTTCCGGGATAGCATTTGAAATGTAAATAAAGAAAATATAAAAAAAAAAAAAAAAAAAAAAAAGAAAAAAAAAAAAAAAAAAAAAAAAGAAATATCAGTATATAGCATCAATCTCCAAAGCCAGCAAATAAATAAATAAATACTCAAAATATGTCTGCCCTGTACAGACTTACTGCTTCCCTCAACTCCTATAGAGGCTAGAATGGTTCAGTGGTAGGGAACTTGCCTAGAATATGTGAGGGCCAGAGTTCAGTCCTAGCTACCAAATACACACACACACACACACACACCGCCTTCCCCAACAAGTGGCAGCCCCTGCTTAGTGTGGCCTCAGCAAGCAAACTGCAAAACCTAATATCCATACCGAGTTGAGCCAGTAACTGCTGCTGCTCCCTCAGGATCTCCTTGGGATCCATGGCTTGTAGTCTTGCTACATTCTCTTCATGGATTGTCTGGACCTCCTGCTCAGCTGCCTTGCTCATGAGCCCCTTTCCTGTGACTAGATTTGGTCTGTGGAAGCCATGGCTCCTCCCAGGAAGCTGCTTGCTTCTGTCCCTGGAAGAGGGTGTCTCACAGGGCACAGCACCTGCAAGAAGTAGACAGTTAAGTTTTATTGCTCTGCTGTCCTGGCTCTACCTACACCCTCTGGCCTCTTCAATAAGGCAACTAGCCCCAGGGACCAGAGATGGCTTCGGGGCTTCCCTGGACACAGAATGGGAACCACACAACATTTCAGGCATTCCAGGAAGGCAAGATGGCCACTTCTCATTCATTCTTCTCTTATATGGGACAGCTGGAGAGAGGGCTCAGAGGTTAATTTTAAAGTTTTATTTTAATTGTGTGTGTGGGGGGGGTCTCTCTGTCTGTGTGGGTGTGTCATGTACACATATATGGGCAGTGTGTGGGTATGCCAAGTGCACATATGTGCCAAATGAGGCATCGGCTCCCCTAGAGTTGGGATTACAAGCAGTTGTAAGTACTTGACACAGGAGCTAGCAATCACATTAGGGTCCTCTGTAAGAGCAGTCCATCTCTCCATCCCCATTGCCTTGGTTGTTAATACTGTAGCTGTAGCTTTCAAGAATTAGAGGCAGAATTAATTACTTATCCTCCCTTAGTAGTATCTTTCTGAAATTGATTAAAATATGCTTGGGGGAGGTGAAGAAACGGCTCAGGAGTTAAGAGCTGTTCTGGCAGAAGTCTGAGGTTCAGTTCTGAGCACCTATATGGTGACTCACAACCATCCAAATGCCATTTCCAGGGAGTCCAATGCCCCTGCTTGATCTCAGGGAGTGCCAGGCATGCACAGGATAACATAGATACATACAGGCAAAACAAAAGCACTCATAAAATAAAACTAAGTAAGTCTAAACATAATTTTTATATGTATTAGTATTCTGGGTTTCTTTCCTTCTTCCTTCCTTTCTTTCTTTTTTTTTTCTTTCTTTTTTTTTTTCTTTAGTTTTTTTGTTTTGTTTTTGAGAAAGGATTTCTCGGTGTAGCCATGGCTGCCCTAGAACTCATGCTGTATGTAGACCAGATTGGCCTCGAACCATCAGAAATTCTCTTGCCTCTGCCTCCCAAGTGCTGGGATTAAAGGCATGCGCCACCACTGCCCAGCAAAAAGTTTTGAAAGAAAGAAAGAGAAAGAGAGAGAATAAATGGACATTTGCAAGGCTAGGGAATGTAGCTCTGTTGCTAGCATGCATATCTTTGCTAGGATACACAAAGCCCTGGGTTTGATCCCATAACCATATAACCTGGCATGGTGGCACAAGTCTGCATTTCCAGCAGAGGTGGAAGCAGGAGAATCACAATTTTAAAGAATCACCCTTCATTACACAGTGAGTTCAAGGCAGACTGGCACACATTAATCTTGATTTTGCCCCACTCTACCACCACCAAAGAGAGAATACATTTCTACGAGCCAGCATGACTGAGCATCTTCAGCCCGGCAGCACTCACCCTCTGGTGTGTCTAGGCTGGGGACAACTTGCTCAGCTGATGCCACCCTGTTTTCTGACACCCTTCTTGCTGCAATCTCTTGGGCAAAGATGCTCCTTTTACCAGATGCTGCTGGTTTCACCTACGGCAAAGAGAAAAAACTAAGTTGTCGGTATTAATTACCCGTTCTTCCATAGCTCCTTAAACCAAGGCTCTGGAACAAAGAGAAAAGAAAGTTTCTCAGAGAAAGTAGGAGTTCTGGGATATGGTGGTACCTAGGTAAAATCAGCACTCTAGAGGTAGGGCAGAAATAAGAGGAGTTCAAGACACCCTCTGCTACACAGCAAGCTTGAAGATGGTGGTGAGAAATAAAACCTCCTCTAAAAAAAGAAAAGAAAAGAAGAGAAAAGAAAAGAAAAGAAAAGAAAAGAAAAGAAAAGAAAAGAAAAGAAAAGAAAAGAAAAGAAAAGAGAAACAAAACAGCAACAACAAAAGCAGCACTATGGCCAAGTTGGTAAAAACACTTGAAGTCTGATAGTGCGGGTTTGATCCATGGGACCCACATCCTGGAAGGGGAGAATTGACTCCTATAGGTTTTCTTCTGATTTTCATGCCCAGGCCTGAACACAGACAGACAGACAGACAGACAGACAGACAGACACACACACACACACACACACACACACACACACACAAGTAAATGTACCTGTTCTGTAAACATGAAGATCTGATTTGAATCCCCATAACCCATGTTAAACTGGTACAATTTGCACGCATCTGTAATCTCAATACTTCTAAGGCAAGATAGGAGACAGAGACAAAAGAATCCCTGGACATTCGGAGGCCACTGAAGGCTGGATGTGATAGTATATGCTTGAATACTTAGAGGCAGCACTTGAGAGGAAGAGGCAGTAGGATCTCTGTGAGTTCCAGGACAGTCTGGTCTACAGTGAGCTTTAGGACTCCCAGGGCTACACAGAGAGACCCTTTCTCACAAAATGTAAGCCCTAAGCCATCGACTCTGACATGCAAAGTTTTGAACTACAAAGCTAAGCTGTTTTAAAGAAGGGAGAAGGCAGGGAATGACACCCGAGGTGCTTCTCGAACTCCAGAACTCACAGCATGCATAGATACACATACACACACCCAAAGAAGAAAGTCCGACTGGAACTGTGGGTAGAACTCAGGGAGTATCACTAGCCAAGGATTGGGAAGCACTAGATTCAATTTCCAGTCACGCCACACAAAAGAAACAAAAAAATAAAAATTTCTATCACTTAGAAAGACTGAGGCAAAAGAAAAAAAAATTTTTTTGTGAGTATGAGGCCTGCCTCCTTTTGAAACAATTTCATAGATAAAAAGTGTGTGTGGAGCTGGTGAGATGGCTCAGTGGGTAAGAGCACTGACTGCTCTTCCGAAGGTCCTGAGTTCAAATCCCAGCAAC
>NC_034592.1:103208761-103246008 GCF_900095145.1 Mus pahari
GTTACGGATGGTTATGAGCCACCATGTGGTTGCTGGGATTTGAACTCTGGACCTTCGGAAGAGCAGTCGGGTGCTCTTACCCACTGAGCCATCTCACCACCCCCAATAATAAATAAATCTTAAAAAAAAAAAAGTGTGTGGGGGGGGGAGTAGATGTGTGTGTGTGTGGGGGGGAGCTACAGACAGATGGTCCAGGGGTTAGGAGCATTTGCCTTGCTGCTCCTGCAGAGAACTTGAGTTGAACTCCTAGTTCCCATGAAGTGGCTCACAACCATTCATTAACTTCAGTCCCAGGGAATAAGAAAGCCTCTTCACATCTCCATGGGCACCAGGCATGCACACTGTGTACACACATACGTGCAGGTGAAACACTCACACAGATAAAAGCAAAATGTCTAAAGAGAGGTCTGGAGATGGCTCAGTGGTCCAGAGCACTTGCGAATTGGACTCAGAGGTCCCGAGTTGAATTCGCAGCACTCTCATTGGGCAGCTCAAGCACCTGGGGCACTCTACCTTTCTGGGCTCTGTGAGCACGCTGGACATGGCACGTTGTACCACTTCTGGCTCTTTTCTTTTCTTTTTTGTTTTTGTTTTTTGAGACAGGGTTTCTCTCTGCAGTCCTTGCTGTCCTGGAACTCACTCTGTAGACCAGGCTGGCCTCGAACTCAGAAATCCGCCTACCTCTGCCTCCCAAGTGCTGGGATTATAGGCCTGCACCACCACTGCCCGGCCTCATATGGTTTTCTTTAAAGGAAAATAAAAGGGACTTGCTTATCATTGTCCAGAGCTTCCTGGGAAAGATTTGCTCTGAGAACCACTCATTCCCTGAGCACCACCTGTGCTGCACAGTTTCATGGCAATGTGACACAAGCTAGAGTCATGCGAAAGGAGATCCAGCTCTAAGGCATTTCCTAGTGATTGATGGGGAGGGCACAGCCCATTGTGAGTGGTGCTTCCCTGGGCTGGTGGTCCTGGGTTCTAAAAACAAGCAGGCTGAGCAAGCCAGTAAGCAGCACCTATCTAAGGCCTCTACATCTGCTCCTGCCTCTAGGTTCCTGCCCTGTTTGGGTTCCTGATGAAAGTGTAATTGAAATAAAGCCTTTCATCCCCAAGCTGTTTCTGGTCATGGTGTTTTGGTGAAGCAATAGAAAGCCTATCTGAAACTCCACCTAAGGGAACCCTGACTTACCCGTCTCTCCTGAGAGCGATGGAACACAGGCGGGAAAGCAACACCACTGGGCACAGGCAGAGTCACAGTGACCGAACTTGTATCTCGTTCCTGTGGCAACAAAACACAAAGTAAGGAAGATGCACAGGTTTCTCCAGGCTGAACCCACCCAATACCAGTGGCCCCCATGACCCTCATTCTAGGGGTTCAGGAACCCATGTTGGATCTAGTCTAGGTGGTTCTAACTATGCCCCAACCTGACTGCAGAGTATTAAAAGTGTACCTTTCTGCAATAACCTCCACTCATAAACCCTTTTCTCGCCCAAATGAGATGCCTTGCCCCACCCAGCCAGGCTGACACGTACAACAATTTTAGACAAGACAGCAGTGATGTGCTGATCATGCCTGTTCAGCCTCTCTTCGGGGTCTTCATCGTGAGACAGGGGGCGACCAGGGCTCGGTCTTGCTCTTTTTGCAGGAGCAGGAAGCAGAGCTGGGGGCAAATCTGGGAGATCTGAAAGAAAAAGAATGCAGATATTGAGTATATTCACACATTCCTAAGGAAATATGGATTGGGGGCAGAAACAAAGAAGAAAAGACAGCTGCTCTGGGCCCTAGCTTCAGCTGTGTTATCTTGGGTATGACATTTAACCTCTCTGTACCTCAGTTTCTTCATCTGTATATTGAAGCTGCTGAGCTGGCTTGCACCTCTGGTCCCTCAGTATTTACAAGAAGATCATCACAAGTTCAAAGTCAGCTTGTGCTCAATAGTGAGTTCCAAACTCTCTCTGTCTGTCTCTCTGTCTCTCTCACTCTCTCTCTCTCTCTCTCTCTCACACACACACACACACAATGCGAATGAAAGCAATAAAAATAAAACAAACTTTCAGCAACAGAGGTTACAGTTGGAGCACATTCAGCCACCTCAGGATGGAAGCAGGGTCCCCGAGGCTGAGCCCTCTCTCCTAATGCCCATGCTTGCAAACACTCACTGTCCAGCATCACCACATCCCGATGGTCCTGCGGTGGGAGCTGGTCTGGAGGAGTATCACCATGCCTCCTACTCCCTTTCACCAGCTGCACCGCTGGGGCTGCACCAGCCTCAAGGAACTGACTCTGGAAGCGCAGCAGGTCCACCTCCGACTCTCCAGGCTTTGGTCTGGACAGCATCATGACCCTGGAGCTGTGCCCTTCGTAGGATTCCTTCCAGTTCTCCCTCTCATTCACCCCTAAAAGCAACACAACAGCAGCCTTTATAACTGAGCCCTGGTTGTCTTTATCTTTCCAGGCGTTGATGTGTGCTCACTCCTCACTGGTATTTCTTTCTCCGTCAGCCCTCTCTGGCCGTCAGTACAGTAAACTTATTTACAGCCAAGGCAAGGACGACTGCACCTGTCTATAACCCCCAGCACTTGGGGGTAAAGAGCAAGAGGGTAGGAGTGCCAGGTTACCCTTGGCTATATGGTAAGTTTAAAAGCCAGCACGAGATACATGAAACCCTGTGTCAAAAAACAAGCAAGAGTGGGGCATGGTGGCACATGCCTTTGATCCCAGCTCTTGGGAGGCAAAGGCAGGTAGATCTCTGTGAATTCAAGGCCAGCCTGGTGTACCTAGTGAATTCCAGGACAACCAAGGCTACATAGTGAGACCCTGTCTCAAAAGAACAAAACACAAAACAACACAACAACCAAAAAGTAAGTGTTGCCAATTTAGGCTGTTTACAATCTGTGGGTGACAAAATTCTAAAAATTTTCTCGTTAGATGATGTTGGTAGCAACCTTGTTATGTATGAAAAAGCCACTAAATTGTATGTACACTTTCTTTTCTTTTTTAAAAGATTTATTTCTTATGAACAGTGTTCTACCTGTAGGACAGAAGAGGGCATCAGATCCCATTACAGATAGTTGTGAGCCACCCTGTGGTTTGCTGGGAATTGAACTCAGGACCTCTGGAAGCACAGTCAGTATGCATTTAGCCTCTGAGCCTCCAGCTTGTATGTACACTTTTTTTGTTGTTGTTGTTTCTTGTTTTGTTTTTTCGAGACAGAGTTTCTCTGTGTAGCCTTGGCTGTCCTGAAACTCACTCTGTAGACCAGGCTGGCCTCGAACTCAGAAATCCACCTGCCTCTGCCTCCCAAGTGCTGGGATTAAAGGCATGTGCCACCACTGCCCAACTGTATGTACACTTTCAAAAAGATAAATTCACCAGGCAAAGTGGCACATGCCTTTAGGGACGCAAAGCCTAGTGGATCTCCATGAAGTTAAGGTTAGTGTGGTCTACGAAAACCCTATCACAGAAAATAAACAATGAAACCAACAGTGCCTCAACGGCTCAACCAATAAAGACACTTGTCAAGACTGGCAACCTGAGCTCATTCCCCAACCCACAGGGTGAAGAGAGAACCAAAGCCTGGAGGCTGTCCTCTGACCTCCACAAGCACAGTGTGACATGGGTGCCTCCCCGCCACAAAATAAACAAGTAACATGATAAAATAAGATGTAAGTAAATGGCACATGGGACACATCTTCTAAAGGCTAAGGACAGTAAGAAACAGGGAGAGACGTGACAAACAGGCCATAATGGTAACAGTGGCAAACAATCTGTGTATTTCCTTATTTCCCAACCCTATGCATGCTCAGATGAAATAACTATATTTACTGGGCCAGTATAGAAAACACTCCTAACACAAGGGCTAAGAGGGGCAGAAATGTTAAAATAATCACATGAGTGTGTAACTTAAGGAACAACAGGGATAGTCAGCTATGATTGGCTATGCCTGTAACCCTAGCTCTCAGGAGGTTAAAGGATTGGAGAGCCCTAAGACACTTTGTGCTGGGCTGGAGAGATGGCTCAGAGGTTAAGAGCACTGACTGCTCTTCCAGAGGTACTGAGTTCAATTCCCAGCACCCACATGGTGGCTCACAACCACCTGTAATGGGATCCAATGCCCTCTTCTGGTGTGTCTGAAGATAGCAACAGTGTACTTACATACATAAAATAAATAAATAAATCTTTAAAAAAAAAAAAAAAGACACTTTGTGCTATAATATAGAAAGGCCTTCTCCCAGTGAAAAAAATCAAAGCAAAGGTACCACTCAAAAGGCTTTTTGAGAGTTTACTTTGGGCAGAGGTGTGTAAAAAAGGCTATAAATGTTCAGGGCTATTATCAGCATGCAGGCAGCTGAGGCAGAACAGCTGAATTCAAAGCCAGCCCCCAAAGCTAGAGCTCTAGGTATAGGAGTATAGGAGGTGCGTGCACATGTGTACGTGTATGTGTGTGTGTGTGTGTGCACTCTCTCTCTTTCCCTCACACACACACACAGAGACACCCCACACACACACACACACACACATACACGTGCTCATTTGGGTGGTCAAGTGTAGGTCAGCGACAGAATGTTTGCCTAGCATGAGTAAGACCTTGATTTCTGTTTGGAGTGAGGTAAAATATTAAGGTCCAGGTAACTGTTACCTGGATAGCGTGGAAACTTTCTCATATGTTTCTGCTGTGGCTAAAAACTTTCTAATGTCAAGATTGATAAAAAAAAAAAAAGAAGAAGAAGAAGAAGAAGAAGTCGGATGTGGTGGCGCACACCTTTAATCCCAGCACTCGTGAGGCAGAGGCAGGNGGATTTCTGAGTTCGAGGCCAGCCTGGTCTACAAAGTGAGTTCCAGGACAGCCAGGGCTATACAGAGAAACCCTGTCTTGAAACCCTCCCCCCCCCAAAAAAATTACATATTCTGTTATGTTCTGTGCCCTCTGAAACCAACCATGACAAAAGTAATTACAACTGTTTTGTATAGTTTGTATAGCTACCCATATAAGCTTGAACCCGAACCAACCACCCAGCAGCACTTCCCGCACCTGTGTATAAGCTTTTATGGTATAAGCTGCCCCTGGGATGGACCCCAACATAAGAGAGACACTTGTACCAATATAAGAAACTACTTGGAATAATAAAAGTCCCATCCCAGTAGACCAGTTGATAAGGCAAGTCCCCTGCCACAGTTGAGTACCCCAACCAACAGGAACACTGTACAACAAAGACATGTTCCCAAGGAAATCCTCCATCCCTAAATCCTGAGTAACTTGGCACAGATGTTTGTGGATTTGGGGCCTAAAAATCCTGTAGGCTCTTAATTCAGGGGTATGGTCCAGTTCCCAAATCTGGACCATGGGATTTGGTCCAGTCATGGGATGTATGCTCAATAAACTATCTCTGAGATCAGTGTTTGTGAGGCGATTCCTGAACCCCAATAGTTTCATTGCCCAGTAAACACACGCACAAACACGGAGCTGAGATGTGTTGTTTAACAGCAGCATTAGAAACCCAAGTCAGAAATCAAATACTAGCTCCACTACTTACTAGTGTAAAATTAGGCAAATTATTTAAGCTATTCCAAATTCAGTTTCAAGCCTGTAAAATGCACAAGGGTGAGACTGCCTGATCCCCGCATTTGGGAAGTGGAGGCAGGAGGATAAGGCGTTTCGATTCAACCTGGGATACAGGAAACCTTTCAAAACAACAGCAAATCATTACTGCATGCAGCGTGCCTTCCACAGTAACTGTTTCATAAATAAACTTCAGTGAATGAAAACAGCAAGTCCCATGCTACATAAAGAAGCAAATGTACAAACTCCGGGGGGTGGGGGATTTGTCTAAAATCAATTAGTGCTAAAAGTTACACCTTGAATTATAATAAGGATAATTCCTACAGATTACCTCTAAAGCGAAGGAAAACTAACAATGGATTTACTGGGTTTTGGAATAGCCTCTTACATCGCAGCCTATCGGCGACACGACCAATCTTGCACCTCAGGCTCTAGTTAAGCATCCTGGGTCGCCCGCGTCTGCAACCAAGAGACAGCTCGTGAGGCTCGAAATGAAGAGCTGTACCCGAGGTCTAGGTAACACAAGCTACTTCTGTGCAAAGACTCCCAAGCAGGTATGATAAAGTAACCAGACACCTTGCTTCTGGGTTCTCCACCTGAGTAACTTGATCGGGGTCCCTGCAATCAGCAACCTACTCCAACAAGACCCGCCTGGGCGCCGCCATCTTGGCCGTGCGGAGTGGCACTTCCGCCGCCGCTCGAGTTCGGCTTCCGCCGAGCAGCCCCGCCTGCCGCGCTGTGGCTCGCCGGGGAGCTCGAGGACTCCCTGCTCAGCGTTGTGTCTCGGAGCCTCAAGCGGCGAAGCCTGCGGCGTCTAATCTTTCTTTACACAGACGCTGGGAACACACGCGTTTGGTGTGCTGCAGACCCAGGTCTTTCCGTAGCACGGCAGATATAAAAACTGACACAAGCGTCCTTCTGCACTCACCACCGTGCGTAACTGCATCCTGTATTCCCGCTCCGCTACCCGCACTCAGCACGCAAACCAGTGCGATCTTCCCAGTGTGCTTTTAGACGAGCGAGCAGGTAACTGCGAGAGGGGATCCAAAGAAAGCAACTCTCCCAGAGAGCACTGTAAGAATTGGGTGTTAGTGAGGAGACTAAAGAAACTGGTTGACATCAAGGTTACACTCTTCCTAAGCATCTTTTTTTTTTTTTTTTTTTTTTTTTTTTTTTTTTTTTTTTTTAAGACACGGTTTCTCTGTGTAGCCCTGGCTGTCCTGGAACTCACTTTGTAGACCAGGCTGGCCTCGAACTCAGAAATCCACCTGCCTCTGCCTCACGAGTGCTGGGATTAAAGGAGTGCACCATCACTTCCTAAGCTCGCTTCCTAAGCATCTTGCCTTCCTTCATGCCAGTCTCTCTTCTTGGAAATTCAAACCCTTTCCTTGCCGTCCCTGCCCCCTCCCCACACAAAGTTCTTCCCCTTTAAGGTCTAGCCAGAATCAACTTTGATTAAAAAAAAAAAAAAAAAAATCTTTACCAATCAGTTCTGCCCCCTGAACATCTAAACTTGGATGGTTTGAAACCCAAGCACTTGCACTAACCACTTTTATGGAGCAGACAATTACTAGTTATCTTTTCACAAGAGAAGTTCTTTCAGCCTTGTGATATGGAAGGCTTGAGTAATTCTGGCACTTGGGAGACTGATATTGGAGGATGACAAATTCAATGTCTACTTAGGCTACACAGTGAAACCCTGGTTTTTTTGTGTGTGTTTTGTTTGTTTTTCAGTTTTTCGAGACAGGGTTTCTTTGTGCAGTCCTGGCTGTCCTGGAAATCACTCTTGTAGACCAGGCTGGCCTCGAATTCAGTCTCCTGAATTATACCATCACCTATGGGCAAAACCTATTTTTTTATTTTTATATTTATTTCCTTTTAAACATACACATTTGCCTGCATGAATATTTGTGCATTATGTGTATGCCCTGAGAAGCAAGAAGAGGGAGTTAGATCCCCAGGAACTGGAGTTACATGGAGTTACAGATGGCTGTGGCCCACCATGTGGGTGCTAGGAATTGAACCCAGGTCCTCTGAAAGAACAACAGGGCTCATGGTTTTTTTGTTTTTGTTTTTTTTGTTGTTGTTTGTTTGTTTGTTTTTTTGTTGTTTTTTTGTCGAACTCAGAAATCCACCTGACTCTGCCTCCCAAGTGCTGGGATTAAAAGCGTGTGCCACCACCCCGACTTTTTATATCTATTTATTAAGTGTGTGTTTTGCTTGCATGCATGTTTTGTGCCACATGCATACCTGGAGCCCAAGGAATTAAGAGGATGTCGAGACAGTATTGGATATCCTAGAACTGCAGTTACAGATAGCTGTGTTATGCTAAAAGCCAAACAACACTGGTCCTTTGCAAGAGCAACAAGTGCTCATAACTGATGAGACACCTCTGTTGCCCAGTGCCCTGTTTTGATGAAATAAAAAGCCCTGTGCGTGAGAATAGACTGGATAGACTGATTTTCCTGTGAGCCTGGGTCCTTGTCTTTTGCCTCCATTAATGTTCAGCAAACAATGTATCGCTGTGCACATACTTATCCTTAGTAAATCATTGAGGCCAGCCCAGGATAGCCAATGTTAATTCAGAGGTTTAAAACTTTAATAGGCATCAGAATTTATTGGTGAGACTTGTTACAACACATTGATGATGCTGGGCATAGTGATATGCATCACTAATCCCAGCACTGGGCATAGTGATATGCACCAGTAATCCCAGCATTGGGAATGCAGAGCCAAGAAGATTGCTACAGCTCAAGGCTAGCCCAGGCTACTTAATGAAACCAAATCTCAATTTCAAACTCTGTCTCTGTGTCTCTCTCAAGTGCGCGCGCACACACACACACACACACACACACACACACACACTCACTCACTCATGCATGCTAATGATCCAGAATGGACTCAAATCTATGTAATCCTTCACGGAACCTCCAGGCCTCAGTCACATCTGTGAAGGTCAGCTATTGGGGATTAAGCAGCCTTTCGATTTCAAACAATAGTAGACTACAGCTACTAAAGAAGTTCTGGAAATGGGGGAAAGAGCTGGTACAAAGCGGCAGAATGAAACATAGGAGAAAACCAGAGCTTGGAACGAAAGGATGGATCCCGGAGAACACTACCAACTAGCAGCCTGTTTTGTTTTTGAAACTTCACAGGGTCAAATGTAGCTCAGACTGGCCTTGATTTTGCTGTGTAACTAGGGGTGACCTTTAATTTTCAGATCCTCCGCCATTTATCCCACCCCACCCACCCACCCCCACACAGGTGTCAGGAGCTACCACGCCCAACCTTTAGTGACAAATCTTAGCATCACTAAAGAAGACAGTTGCACACAATTTCCCTCTTGGTGTGGTGGCTTAGAAATACAGATATCTAAGGATTCTTTTTTGTTTGTTTGCTTTTGCTTTTTGAGACTGTTTTTACTTTTTTTCTCTGTGTAGCCCTGGCTGTCTCAGAACTTACTCTGGAGACCAGGTTGACTTTGCAGATATTTGCCTGCCTCTGCCTCCCAAAACCTGGGATTAAAGGCTTGTGCCATCATGCCCTCCTCATCTTGTCCAAAAAGATCAAAATACAGTCAAGCATTATGACCTAGAAAATACTAGCAACAGAGGAACATAATATACAATGACCCAAGAATACAATTACCTAAATCCAATTGTGGATAATTGTACCAGTGGCCAGTTTGTTTTATTAACTGCATGTCTAGGAGAGAAGAGAGGATCTTGTAGATTTAAAATTATTTAAGGAGCTGAATATGTGGCCCTTATTTGTATATTCTTTTTTTAAAAATTTTATTTATTTATTTTCTTTTTCTTTCTTTCTTTCTTTTCTTTCTTTCTTTCCTTTCTTTTCTTTCTTTGTTTGTTTCTTTCTTTCCGAGACAGGGTTTTTCTGTGTATCTTGTCTTAGAACTCACTCTGTAGACCGCCTGACCTCGAACTCAGAAATCTGCCTGCCTCTGCCTCCCAAGTGCTATTTATTTCTTATATATAAGTACACTGTAGCTGTCTTCAGACACACCAAAGAGGGCATCAGATCTCATTATAGATGGTTGTGAGCCACAATGTGGTTGCTGGGATTTGAACCTCTGGAAGATCAGTCAGTGCTCTTAACCACTGAGCCATCTCTCCAGCCCCTCGTATATTCTTGTTATTACCACTTCACTAAGACAGGGTGACCCAGGCTCTTTTGGAACTTACTATGGAGTTGAAATTCTTGGAAATTCTCTTACCTCTATGCTGGGATTATATCATAAACCACTAAACCCACTGGCTTTTTGTTAGTTAAAATTTATTTATTTATTTATTTATTTTGGTTTTTTGAGACAGGGTTTCTCTGTGTAGCCCTGGCTGTCCTCAAACTCAGAAATCTGCCTGCCTCTGCCTCCCAAGTGCTGGGATTTAGGGCGTGCACCACCATGCCCGGCTCAGAAGTATAATACTTTCTAATTGTATTTTGACAAACCTGGTTTGTTTGTTTTTTTGTTTTTCGAGACAGGGTTTCTCTGTATAGCCCTGGCTGTCCTGGAACTCACTTTGTAGACCAGGTTGACCTTGAACTCAGAAATCTGCCTGCCTCTGCCTCCTGAGTGCTGGGATTAAAGGTGTGTGCCACCACAGCCGGCTGTTTTGTTTGTTTGTTTATTTGTTTGTTTGTTAAGACTTATTTATTTATTATATATAAGGACACTGTAGCTGTCCTCAGACACACCAGANGAGGGCATCAGATGTCATTACAGATGGTTGTGAGCCACCATGTAGGTGCTGGGATTTGAACTCAGGACCTTCGGAAGAACAGTCAGTGCTCTCAACTGCTGAGCCATCTCTCCAGCCCTTTAACAAACCCTTGGTTTTGTTTTTCTTTTCTTTCTTTTTTTTTTTTTAATTTTTTTAAAGATTTATTTTTTAAAGATGTATTTATTATTATATGTAAGTACACTATAGTTGTGTTCAGACACACCAGAAGAAGGCATCAGATCTCATTATGGATGGTTGTGAGCCACTATGTGGTTGCTGGGCTTTGAACTCAGGACCTCTAGAAGAGCAGTTAGTGCTCTTACCCGCTGAGCCATCTCTCCAGCCCTTTATTATTATTTTAATGATATATCTGTGTGCTTATCTTTTGAGGGTATGTAAGGCTAGATGCCTATGGAGGCCGGAGGTGTTAGATCCATTTGCCGCTGGAATTACAGGCAGCAGTGAAGCTGCCTGATGTGGGTGCTGGGACTTTCACAAAACTTCATCTAGAAGAGCAGTGTGTGCTCTTAACCCTTGAGCCAACTCTCCAGCCCTAGCCTAGGCTGGCCTCATGTGATCATGTTCAAAGAACTGGAGTATTTGCCCCAGCAAGACTCTTGAATTTCTTTAAATCATTCACTCCCCCTAACTTCTTCCTTCTGTCCTTAAAAGGAATTAAGTCAAATTCATAAATCTCTGTCCTTTATTTATCTGGTGGCTGGAGGCAGGCAGCTTTTATTGTCTGCTTCTCATTGCCTTCCTCCTAGCACCTGGTCAGGGGACCAACCAGCCTCTTTAAAGAGCAGGGGCTCCCAGTGTCTCTGAGCTGAGACTCTCTCTTGGTGGGTGTGTTCCTTTGTTCTAGTTTCATAGCTTTTGAGGGAACCACAGCTCTACTATTTGAGAAACGATTCCTCCCCTCCACCTAGACTTATATCATTTGTGTGTGTGTTCCATCCAAGAATCTCTAACCCACCACACTATGCTCCATTCTCTAGGGCAATTTTGGCTACACACCTTTGGCTCCCAGGCAGGGTGCCCAGGTAATTTAAAACTGCTAGCTCTAAGGCTGAGCAATTCTAATCCTCCCTGCCCCTCAGCTAGCACACATTTCCCTCCTGTACTCCTAACTTAACACTTTCTAGTTCTATATTTTATCCTTGTTGCCTTGGCTCCTTCTGGGTGGCTCCCTAGTTTTTGCTGCCCAAGACGCTTCTGGGCAGCCCTTCTGGGGCCCGTATTCTGTCTCACCTATATTTTGGATAATTTTCCTTCTGCAGCTAAATCAGTTCCATCTCCCTCCAAATCATAGTGATTCCCTTCTCCTTTCTCCCAGTTCCTCACCTGTGCAAATCTAAAGGTTCTGTCCCTCTCTCTCTGCCCAGCCATTGACTGTTGGCACTTTATTGATTGATCAAAAACCAATTGGGGACAAGGACTTTCAGAGTTTGGACACAAAGATTCCCAATTAATTCAAAGCATTTGACCAATCCCCAAAGTTTTTGTTTACTTTTGTTTTGATGTTTGTTTTTTTTTGTTTGTTTTTTTTTAAGATTTATTTATTTATTGTATGTAAGTACACTGTAGCTATCTTCAGACACACCAGAAAGAGGGTGCCAGATCTTGTTATGGATGGTTGTAAGCCACCATATGGTTGCTGGGATTTAAACTCAGGACCTTTGGAACAGCAGTCGGTGCTCTTACCCGCTGAGCCATCTCACCAGCCCTGATGTTTGGTTTTTAAGACAGGGTTTCTCTGTGTTATTAGCCCTGGCTGTCCTGGAACTTACTCTGTAGACCAGGCTGGCCTGGAATTTACAGAACCCCCCCTGCTTCTGCCTTCAAGTGCTGGGTTTAAAGGCGTGAGCCGCTGTGCCCAAGCCTAAAATTTGTCTCCCAGTCTGACCTCCAACTCCTAGCTCTCTTGCCTCTGCTTTAGCAAAAATACAGAAAAAAAACAAAACAAAACAAAAAAAAAACAAAAAACAAAAAGAAAAATACCAAAACCAACCAAACAAAAAAACCAGCCTGTGTTACCACTACCAACCCTGTGCAGGTCTCAAAATTGCTCATCACCCTCTGACCTCCAACTCATAGCTGGGATTATAGGCCTGAGATGCCAAGCCTGACAGTATGTAATATTAACAAGGCATATATTAAAGAATTTTTTAAAAAAAGATTTATTTATTATTATACATTGGTACACTGTAGCTGTCTTCAGACATTCCAGAAGAGGGAGTCAGATCTCCTTAAGGATGGTTGTGAGCCACCGATGTGGTTGCTGGGATTTGAACTCAGGACCTCTGGAAGAGCAGTTAGTGCTCTTTCCCACTGAGCCATCTCACCAGCCATGAGGCATATTTTAAAATTAGTAACTAATATTACCACCAATTTTACACAGACATTCATTTCCTCCCCATACATTCTTTTTCTGTCCTGAGATCATATCAAGCATGCCATATTATATTTAGTTTCTATGTCTTTAACTAACACTTTCCTAAGCATTTTGGGAGTTGCAATTGCTGAGGATTGAATCCAGGGACTGGAGCATGCTAAGTATGCCCTTTACTACCGAGCCACGTCAGAGAGCAAAGGCCTGGTGGCAGGAACAGTTGAGTGTCCATGTTGAAAAGCTGGGCACAGTGGTGGACATACTTTTAAGCCCATTTCTGGGAAAGCAGAAACAAGCATATCTCTGGGGCTTGCTACCTAGCAAGTCTAATCTACTGGGTCACTTAGATACCTAGCTCAGAGGAAGAGGAGAGAACTGGGCATAGCACACGCCTTTAATCCCAACACCCCATAGGTGGAGGGAGGTGCACCTTAGAGTTCGAGGCTAGTCTGGTGTACATTGTGAGTTTCAAGTCAAGCAGAGCTACATAATGAGAGGATGTCTCAGAAGGGGATTGAAATGTGGGTGGTACTTGAGGAACAACACCTGAGGTTGACCTATATGCATATGTGTACACACGTGGACACGGGAACATGTACACATGTGCGCATGTGCACATACCACAAAATAAGTAAATAAAGTAAATTAGAGATGAAAAAAAATCCATACTTACCAGAACACAATTAAAGAGAATCAGGGACCCAGCAAGCTAGCTCAGTGGTACGTGGCATGCAAGCCTGAAAACTTGATCCCCAGAACTCAAGTAAGATGAAAAAAAACAGCCAATTGACTCCACAATGTTTTCTTCTGATGTCCACATACAGGCTGTGACACATGAGCCCCTCCACAAGAACCCTCCCCCCATGATACACAAGTACACATTAATTTTGTTAAAAGAGGACAAATACGACACACATATACACTCTAACATACAATTCTTCCCCTCAAGTGTTCCCCTCCCCTGTTGAACTTGTTTTCAAAACATTTATTTATATTCCTTTTATATGTGACTGTTTTCCTGCTTGTATGAGCACCACATGCATACTTGGTGCCCAAGGAGGCAAGAAGAAGCTGTTGGGTCCACAGCAGACTTTGAGTTGCCTGTGGATGCTGGGAACCTGGAGCCTATGCAAGTGCTCTTTTTTAAAAATTATTTATTTATTTTATGTACATTGGTGATTTACCTGCATGTGTGTCTATCTGAGGGTGTCAGATCCCCTGGAACATAAGTTACAGACAGTTGTGAGCTGCCATGTGGGTGCTGGGAATTGAACCCAGGTCCTCTGGAAGAGTAGCCAGTGCTTTAACCACTAAGCCATCTCTCCAGACTCTTTTGCAAGGTTTTTTTTTTTTTTTTAAAGATTTATTTATTATATGTAATTACACTGTAGCTGTTTTCAGACACACCAGAAGAGGGCATCAAGATCTCATTACAGATGGTTGTGAGCCACCATGTGGTTGCTGGGATTTGAACTCAGGACCTTTGGAAGAGCAGTCAGTGCTCTTACCTGCTGAACCATCTCACCAGCCCTCTGCAAGTGTTCTTAACACTGAGTCATCACTCTTTTTTTTTTCCTCGTTTGGACCTAACCCCTTTCAGAAAGCCCAAGCGTACTCCTTCTCTTCTTATTCCTAAATCTGTTCTGGGGAGAGATCTGATTATTTGAAGCTTCCCCCAAGGCTATAAGGGAATGTCTAGTTGCCTTTGGGAATATACCTTTCTGCTTCATTTTCTGTGGGGCAAGGAGTGGCACGATCTCCTGCTTAGCATTTGGTAGGCATAGCAACAGTTTCTAGCACCCTTGAAATTCAACTATAGGCATTATTTTCCCCCATGAACCCCCCAAAGCAACAACACTTGCCTATAAAGAGATAAGGACCATAGTCTATGATCTTCCTCACCCCTTGAGTGGGACCTGCCAACACTCATGAGCCAGTGGTTTGAGGAAGAACAGGTACTTGGGTATAGGTCGGGGTGTCATGCCCCATAGCTCACCTTGCTTCCTCTTCCTTGTAGTGAGAGGGGCCTCAAATCTAAAAGAAGCTGAAATAGCTGTTTCCTGGGATGCTGGAAATTGGCATCAGGTGTCCTGCTTCTGTGAGCAGTCGTGAGTATGGGTGTTGTCTGCACATACGTATGTGTGTCATGTCATGTGTGTGCCTGGTGCCTGAGGGGGTCAGAAGTGGATGTTAGATCCCCTGGAACCAGAGTTATAGATTGTTGTGAACTATCATGTGGGATCTGGAAATCAAAGGAGGGGGATCTTCTGCAAGAGCCACAGTGCACCTAACCATCGAGCCATTTCTCTAGTCTCAATTTTTACCATTTAATGGAGTAAGGAGATGCTATGGTCTAACTTTGACTTGTCCATAATATGAGTCTGCCACTAGCCCCTCCTTTCACAGCACATCTTTACCCATGCAATAGCATGTTCCTCCCCTGAGATAGATAGAGCTGGCTCTGGTTCCGTCCGTCCGGAGGACAGGAACTCCAAGGACAGCTGCTTCTCTGTTAGGTCAGCTAACATTTCCTGCTGATTTGATTACTTTCCCTCCAAGCAATGCATTTACAGAAGGAAGGGAACTTTTGCAGGCATGCATTTGCACAGGCAGCCATCCTCCTCCAGTTATACACACACACACAGACACACACACACACAGACACACACACACAAGAACACACTTTCTTCCCATCCACCCACAGAGCGTCAGTCACATTTAGAATTTGCACAAATGCACACCCTCCCTCGTACATCACAATGCACACCCTCTCACCCACCTACACATCTCTTCCACAAAAATCACACCTGCTCACATACCCCTAGAAGCACATTCCTATGCTATGCAGAGAGAGAGAGAGAGAGAGAGAGAGAGAGAGAGAGAGAGAGAGAGATGCTGAGTGGGTTTAAGAAGTAAGAAACTAACCACTCTTGTATAGCAGATAAAAAGGCAAGGCAGGTCCCCATCCCACAGGGTTCTGCCTGCCACTTTGGCCCTGTAAGTAGAAATACTGAGAGCCAGGGCGGATACTGGAATGAAATTAAGGGAGATAACATGGAACCAGGATGTCCTTCAGGGAAAGTGAGGTGGGATTTCCCTTCAGGGAAAGCAGACATATTTTCTAGTAGGATGGTAATGTGTCCCAGGCTTACAGCTAGAATGCGGAAAGCCACGTCGACTTGCCTAAGGAGCCACTTTAACTGATAACAAAGTAAAAACCCTTGGGCTAGAATTCCGCTCAGGAGTGAAGAACAGGAAGTAGACGCTGGGTTTGGTCTCTAGATTGAACATCTTCCGGGAATACTCTTTGCCAGGTTAGTTGAAATAAAGAGAAGAGTCCCCAGCCTGGTCTACAAAGTGAGCTTCAGGACAGCCAGGGCTACACAGAGAAACCCTGTCTCAAAAAGCCAAAAAAAAAAAAAAAAAAAAAAATCTAAAAAAAAGAGAAGAATCCCCTTTACTGGAGTCTTGAAGTCCCCTCTGGAGAACAGATAGGGAAGGTTTCTTGAGAAGCGAGGGGTGACAGCGTAGAACAGTTCTGGCTTCTGTTCCAGACAGTCTGACACTCAAAATTTCAAAGCTCTGGTAAAGAGCAGGCTTGTGTATCCCCTCCCCCCCCTTTCTGGAAAGCGTCCTGGAGCCATCCTGGAGTTCCCAAGAAAATTGGCAGGGTGCTCAGCAGGAAGTCAGGCCCCTGCGATCCAACTAGTGACCAGACTTGCCAAGTGTCTTCCTATCCTGCCGCCTGGGGGCGCCCCCAGCTGGGTCTGCGGCTACCGCCAGCACTGCTGTTATCATTAAGATAATTAATAAACAACCACTGGTGGGCCAAGTGGAGGAAGAGGGAGGCTCCTGCTGCTCAGGAGGATCCCTGGAAAGATCCACTGAGTATGGGACGTCTCACTGGCTAGTTTTTTCTCCCCACCCAGGACCCCTGGAAAGGACCTCGTGGGTTGTCCTCCAGGGGGCAAGAAGAGGTGAGGACAAGAAGAGGACTTGGCAGGTGCGATTTGGAACCAGCTCTGCATCTTCCTGACAGGATGTCTGTGGGCAGGCCACCTCCAGTGATTACTGGTTGTGAAGCAGGCAATTATTCATTCCTTTAACAAGGATCTGCCTATTTATTTATGGAGTGCCTACTGTGCGCAAGGTGGTCTACTAATAATAGCAGATGTTTCACTAGCTAGTATAAAGACAATGCCAGTGTTCACACTATGTCCCAGAAGTGGGGGGTGGAAAGAGGAAGCAAGAAGGAAGAATGACACCCTCGAAATACACGGTGATTTGGCTTTGGCCTTCGTAGGCTAGCAGTGGGGATAGACACCTGAGAATTACGAAACAGATCTTGGAAAACTCTAGATGGACGACAAACTGGAAAACACTCTGGGAAGATGGGCTGGGCAGAATGGTCTTTCGATAGGAGAATACTTGGCGATTAAAGGTAGGCTACAAAGAACGAAAAAGAAAAAAAAAAAAAAAACTGGGTGAAAAGCTCAACGAAAGAGGTACAGGGATGCTAGCAGCTTCTCGGGGAGCTGTCCCAGCCGTCTTGGGGACACATGAGGGTTGCTGCATCTAGTAGGTGCTTTGTGTTCTGAGAGGGCTGTGCAGGAGCCTGAGGTCAGGATTTAGAACAGTGTTGGGGTGTGGCAGGAGCTTCCAAGCGGGGTTCTGAGGAGAGGATCGGGGTGCCCCGCTGGAGACTGGAAAGTATTTGGGGAAGGAGGGGCGTGGCCGGGTGCCTGCCCAGGGAGCGAGGCAGGTCCTCGGCAGCGGCAGCGGAGTGGCCGGGGCGCGGGTCCCGTTGCGCCGTCTGGAGGTGGGCGGGAGGTCGGGCGGTAAGGGCCGAGGTTAGCTCTCGGCTGTCGCCACCGGGGCTGAGCGGGGGGGGGGGGGGGGGCCCGGGCCCCGGGGGGGGGGGGGGGGGGGGGGGGGGCGGCACGAGCTCCGCGGAGGGCGGGCGGGCCGGGAGGAGGCGGCGGCTCGCAGAAGAACATGAATCAGCGGCGGCGGCGGCGGCGGCGGCGGCTGTGGAAGGAGCGCGGTGGCCCAGCCGCAGCCCCGGGGACTCCTCGCTGCTGACGGCGGTGGCCGCGGCTCTAGGCGGCCGCGGGTCCGGGACGCCCCGGCCGAGCGCCGCCCCCCGCCCCTCCCGCGGGCCTCCCGCCCCTCCTCCGCCGCCCTCCTCTCGGCGCTCGCGGGCCGGGCCCGGCATGGTGCGGCGTCGCCGCCGATGGCGCTGAGGCGGAGCATGGGGCGGCCGGGGCTCCGGCCGCTGCTGCTGGCGGGTCTGGCTTCTCTGCTGCTCCCCGGGTCCGCGG
The DNA here is from genome assembly GCF_900095145.1 of Mus pahari. Lineage (NCBI taxonomy): Eukaryota > Metazoa > Chordata > Mammalia > Rodentia > Muridae > Mus > Mus pahari. Next base: position 103,226,775 of record NC_034592.1, read on the forward strand.
CCGCAGGTAGGGGTGGCCCGGGAGGCGGCGGGAAGCGGGGGGCTGCTGAGCGGCACGACTGAGGGGCGCAGCCCGGGGACGGCAGCGGGCGAGACCCGGGCCTGGGCCGGCCAGAGGTTGGGGTCGGTGGCCGGGGTTGGAAGGCCGAGGCTAGGACGCAGCGGGTGTTGGCTGCCAGACCTCCGGCCGCGGCCCCCGCCCCCAACTTTCTCGCGCCCGGGGCTGGCTGGGTGCAAAGGAAGGGAGTGGGGGGTGTGGGCAGCCGGGGGTGCTTAGGACTGTGTTTTCCCGCCTCTATGTTCCTAGTTGTTTGCTCCCTTTCCCCCAGTCCTGAGGACCCATTCTGCCTTCCGCACACCCCCCGAGGTCCCACTTTGAAACTACAGGGTCTGGGTTTGAGCACCCAGGGTTGAGAAGGTGCTGGATTCTAAAATACCTCTGCCCGTACTCTAGTTCCTGGGGCCCTTGGCGCTCCCGGAAACCCGAATGTTGAGTAGCTTGGGTTGGGTGAAGGTTACTGCTTTAAGCTGCTACACGGCCACTGAGGCATTTCCCCGAGGCAGGAGGGCAGCACCTTTGTCCGCAAGTTCACACTGCACACATCTGGGTGCAGAACGGGTGTGAAGCTATGTCTCCTTGTCCTGTGAGGGAGAGTGGAAAGGATAGAGACAGGGGCCCCCTGGCAGCAGCCATACAGCAAGCATTTCTTAAAAACTGAGTTCTTTGCCACATTAGCCTCTCAGGGAAGGGAAGATAAAGAGTGGAAAGTATGTGCAAGCTTCGAGGTGCGTATCTGATGTTCAGAGAGCCCAGGAATTTACCTAGGGTTACACAGTAAAGAGCAGAAAGAACAGGTCTGGATTTCTTTTATGCAGATTCTTCACCTGTCCATCTGTTTAAAAACATGCCAGGAGGGTGTGTGTGTGGGCGTGTGTTTATGTGTGTCCACCCTTGCCTGAGGAGGGTAAGATTCTAATAAGTGGGCCCTATTGATGCCACAGTAGCTCCAGGGTCTTGGGGCTTCTGCTTAGGGCCCCACCCCTCCCTTCTACCTCCCGTCTTCCTAGCACCCGCCCCAGCACACATTCAGGTATTAATAGAGCAGGCGGCTGCCAGGAAGGCTGCCATGTGTTTGATCTGACGTGGTTTTGTAGCCATATGTTCTCCACTTCAGGGGAGCACTCCCTCCTTCCTCTCCTCAGCCTCCCTTCATTTTACAGGGTGGAGTCAGGGATACTGGCAGCAGCTCGTGGGCTTGACTGACACTCTGGGCAGAGAGCTTGGCAGCCTGTTGCACTGGTTGGGTAGAGCAGTCATGCCCAGGACAGTGCCTGCTCAGGGAGGTTCAGCTAGGTTTGCCTTCTGGTGATTGGGCAACAGGGAGCTATGGGGAAGAAGTCTTTGGTGCTAATGGAACTGGGTGATACCAGGAAACTAGAAGTCTTGTCATACCCAGTCTCCCAGCCTGGGTTCAGGCCACCATCCTTCCCACAGAATGCTGCCTCTTGCTTCCTTGGCACTGTCTGAGAATGAATCTTCCAGCACAGACAACTGCTTTCCAGAAGAGAATGAAGGGGAGATGTTCCCAGAGGCGAGGGCTATTTCAGTCGTACGGACACATCCCCTTTCCCATCCTTCAGGCCTGAAGCTCATGGGCGCCCCAGTGAAGATGACAGTGTCTCAGGGACAGCCAGTGAAGCTCAACTGCAGTGTGGAGGGGATGGAAGACCCTGACATCCACTGGATGAAGGATGGCACCGTGGTGCAGAATGCAAGCCAGGTGTCCATCTCAATCAGCGAGCACAGCTGGATTGGCTTACTCAGGTGCAGGACTGTCTGGGAGGGAGTGGGAGGACAGCTGAGGGACAGACAGCCTGTGCCCTGAGAACTGAGGCTTTGCTCATGTCTAGAGGTCTGTGGTATTAAAATTTGGCAAACTGTGAAACCCTCTAGAAAATGGCCATGTTAAACCCATTAAGTCTGCTCAGTGGAGTTGCCCCTCTTTTTTTTTTTTTTTTTTTTTTCAGACAGGGTCTCACTATGTAGCATTGATTGGCTTCTAGCTCACCCTCTCTTTGTATAGACAAGTCTAGTCTCAAACTCACATTCCATTTGTCTCAGCCTCAAGGGTGCTGGGATTAAAGGATCTGGCTCTCTTGACTCTGAAAAGTAAGCCTGATGTCCTGTTTTCACAGCCTAAAGTCAGTGGAGCGGTCTGATGCTGGCCTGTACTGGTGCCAGGTGAAGGATGGGGAGGAAACCAAGATCTCTCAGTCAGTATGGCTCACAGTTGAAGGTGAGGAGGCACAACTAGCTGTGTGGGCCATTGGGCTTGGAGCTAAGACCTATAACTCTGCAGAAGAGAGCTTAGTGTAAGCTGGACTGCCCTACTGCCTTCTGTGGCCTAGGCCAGTGGCTCTCAACCTTCCTAACGCTGCGACCCTTTAATACAGTTCCTCATGTTGTGGTGACCCCCAACCATAAAATTATTTTTGTTGCTACTTCATAACTGTAAGTTTGCTATCATTATGAGCTGTAACGCAAATATTTTTGGAGATAGAAGTTTGCCAAAGGGGTTGAGAACCACATCAGCAGGCACATAAAGACCTAGGAACCCTACCTGCTGGAGTCTGGATGTTAAAGAACCACGGAGGCCACTAGGACCCACAGTTTTTGACGTTCAGTCTGTTTCAGCCTTCTGTCAAGCGTTCATCAGAAGCGGGACCTTGTTCTGCCAAGGGGACCAACCAAAGAGGGGAGGGTGTGGGGGAGGGGAAGGAGGCTCGGCAGCTGCAGGAGCTCAGCGCTGTGCAGCCCTGGAAAACAAAGTGACTAAGAAAGTAACAAAGAGCCCCGAACAGGAGCTGGGGCCTGCCAGCAGAACTCTGCTAAAGCTCCGCCCCCTCCCCCTCCCAGGGTGCTCCTCTCCCACCTCCCCACCCCAGCCTCTCCCGTACTCTGAGTCGAGCTGTCAGAGCTGGTCTGGGAAGGGACTGTGGGGGCTGGCAGCAAAGTCTGCCTTGCTTAAGGGGGCAGCAGAAAAGGAAGATGAGGAAAACGAAGCCCCACTCCACCCGCTTACTGATGCCGCTTTGCAGCTGACCCAATCATAAGGGTCCTGTGGGGACTGCCCAGTTACAGAGAACTATAGCTAAGAGGTGGCAAGGCTAACTCCCCCTCACTTTTTCTCCCTAGGTGTGCCATTCTTCACAGTGGAACCAAAAGATCTGGCGGTGCCACCCAATGCCCCTTTTCAGCTGTCTTGTGAGGCTGTGGGTCCTCCAGAACCCGTAACCATTTTCTGGTGGAGAGGACCCACTAAGGTTGGGGGACCTGCTCCCTCTCCCTCTGTTTTAAATGTGACAGGTGAGCAGACTCAGGAGGGGGCTTTGAGCCAAGAGTGAGCGGGGGGGGGGGTCAGTGCCTGGGGGGAGCACTATAGAGTTGGGATCTGCATAAGTCCGTGGTCGTTTGAGTGTCCAGAGCAAATGCCAGCGTCAGGGTGGTTCGCTAAGTTCATTAGTGGGGTGTGCTGTACTGGCTAGGTGTGTTGATTAGGTGTGATCCTGCTGTGTGGTTAGAGAGGGTGCTGGGGCCTCCTTTCCTCACCCACAACAGTCTGGTCCTTGCACAGCTGGCCATGAGAGAGGAATTATAGGAGATCAGGGACACCCATCCTCCCCCCTCCCCAGGGAAGGAGCCAGAAACCAGCCCACGCATTGCTAGGGAGGAGTGTCTGGCAAACTGAGAGCAGACGGGCTCAGGCTATAGAAAGGGAAATGGGGGAAGGTAAAGGGGAGCTGGAGACCAGCACAGAGATACAGGGCCTCCTCACCTGATGGGCCTTTCTAGGAAATTTCCTAAATAACCGGATCTGTTTATATCCTCTACAGTTAGACCCCGGGCAGCCACACTGCACATTCTCCTAGGCTTCCCCAAGAACCTGAGCATATCCGTCACATGTTTGTGAGATTTGCTCATCTGTGAAACTAAGTGTACTGTTTCCAGATGAGTCTGAGCAGGAAAGGGAAGTCCCCGGGGATTTGCATCTTGATAGAGGTACTGTAGGACCTGCCGGTGCCAAGGCAGGATCTGCTCAGAGAGGAGGAGGCTGGTTCCCAGCTTCCAGCTTCCCTCCACAAGTGCGTGGTTAGGACCCTTGGGCAGTCAGCCCTGTAATAATCAGCACTCAGTGGAACTCCTGCTGCACGTACCACACTGTGCCGGGCACCATGGGGAGTGGAAGGAAAACAAAGACTTGAGGATGGTTGGGTAGACAAGACACAGACACGAGGGGCTGAGTCTTCCAAGGCTGAGCCTCCAGATTCGACAGTGACAGGGCAGAGAACAAAAGGGCTCTGGTGTGCACAATCAAGGAGTTGCCAGAAAAGGGAGGTGCCCTGTGCTGCTTGTGGGAGATGGGATTAAGGTGGGAGGCACAGTTATAACATTCCTCCAAGCTCTCGCTGTGGACAGTGCACATTAAATCTGTTTCTTTAAAATTCTCCCATTCATCAGATGGGGAAACCGCACCGTCCAAGCCTGTTAGACTGCACCATACCCCACTGTCCAACCCTTTCCTTTGGCTAGAGGGGCTTCTAAGATGCTCTGGCAAGAGCCTGAATTGAAGTCCCTTCTTCCTAAACTCAGAGTCAGTGGGAGTTGCTGCTTAGGGGACTGACTAAGGTTTTCTGGCCCCAGGAGTGACCCAGCGTACAGAGTTTTCTTGTGAAGCTCACAACATAAAAGGCCTGGCCACTTCCCGACCAGCCATTGTTCGCCTTCAAGGTAGGGGGACACAGGCTAGGGTGGGAGGGGATGGGGGTGTTGGGAAAGGACAGGGGCAGCCTCAGCCAACTGTCTAGCAGTGGAATTGGCTGGCTTTCCAGCCCGCTGCAGCTCTGCAGGAATCTCCAGGTGAGGAGTCATTGGCATAGCTCCCGTTCCTAGTGGGAACACCTGAGACCCTGCCACTGCTGAGACAGGAATAGAATCCTGACGTCACAGCAGATTTCCCATCACGAAGCAGAGTCCCTGGGAGGGCGGGAAGGAAGGAGCCAGCAGGAGATGGTCAAGGCTTTTATTCAACCTTGTTTCTGTCTTCTATAGAAGGAATGGGGGTGAGGGCAGCAGCCTGGCAGATGACAGAGGGTATCCAAAGTGTTGGTGCAGAGGAGGAGGGAGGGAGGGAGGGAGGGAGGGAGAGAAGGAAGGAGGAGAGGAGCCAGTATGCAAAGGCATTTATCTGTGGAAGCCTGGCAGTTGCCTGTTACTCCTTTTGTAGTCCCAGAACACCCCTCCCCTCCCTCTTATTCTTTGGTCCAGGCCCTTTATTTGGGTAGCCAGCCTCTGCCCACAGCCTAGGCCCTTTCCCAGGTATGAACAACAGTGTCCTACCGGCGGCTGGTTTATCCACCCCTATGCCTTGGGTGAGCTGATCAGTGATTTTTAGAATCAGTGATCTTTAGGAGGTGCTCCAGGCCTTAGGAGGAAATCAAGCCTTGACTCCCATGCCTCCCTCCCCTCCTCCTCCCCTCATATTTTCACTCGGTGCTGACACTAAGTCCCTATCCACAGCACCGCCTGCAGCTCCTTTCAACACCACAGTAACAACGATCTCCAGCTACAATGCCAGTGTGGCCTGGGTGCCAGGTGCTGACGGCCTAGCTCTGCTGCATTCCTGTACTGTACAGGTAGGCTGAGCTGAGCACAGCAGGCTCTGGCTGACTGACTGTGCTGGGTTTGGCTGCACTTTGTAATAGTGTTGTCGCACTTACTAGGCCTGCTTGGGAATCTGGGCCTGCAGAACTCTTCAGATGCTTCTCCACCATAGGAGGAGCCCAGGCTACTGTCTGCTCTGTCCTTTACTTCAGTAGCAGACGCTGCAGACAGGCTTCAGGCCTGTGCCTTCTTTATGCTAGACAACGGATCAGAGCGGGCTTGGGTGTCTGGAAGAGTATTTTCCTTCTTGCAGTTCCCTCCTTTCAGTGTTAAGAATCAAACCCAGGCCTGTCACATACTAGTCAAACCCTGTACCAGCACGAAGATCAAAGAGTTTTTCTTTTTAACATAGCTGGTATTCCTCCCTCTCACATTCTGCCACTGCCCCTAAAGAGAACAAGAGGAAGAGAAAGGCTAACAAACCCTGGCGAAGTTTGCTTGTTTGTTTGTTTATTTTTCTGTGCTGGGAATAGACCCAGGGCTTTGCACATGCTAAGCAAACATTCTGTGCCTATGTATTCCAGTCCTTTAGTAAGAATCTTTGAAAGTCTTCTAATCATGTCACCTAGACAGGATGGGCCATCTCCTGGCTTCACCCTGGCCACAGCCCTTTGTCCCAAGGGCAGAGTCTTCAGTGCTAAGGGACAAGTTTACCTGGTTCATCCCTACTGCCACATAAAACTGTACACTCAGAATGTCTTGCCCTGGCTGCTGAAATGTAACCTGAGACGGTGACTTTCAGTGCTCTCTGCCCCCCATTCTTCTCACTCTGAGGCAGAGAGTAAACAGGGATGTCAGATACTCTGGAACAGTCAAGCACTAAGTATAAACAGGCAAGCAGAGTTTTCTGGAGTTGCTGAGCCATCAAGAAAGTGATGCTATCCTGGCATAGTGGTGCACGCTTTTAATCCCAGCACTCGGGAGACAGGGAGACAAATCTCTGAGTTCGAGGCCAGCCTGGTCTACAGACTGAGTTCCAGGACAGCCAAAGCTACACAGTGAGATCCTGTCTCAAAAACAACCAAAGGGATACCTACTTGTCTTGACCCCCTGTTCCTTGCTGGGTATTGAACTCAGTGCCTTGCCCATGAACAGTCTACCACTGAGCTTGCACTCAGTCTCAGAGGACGTAGGACTTCTCTAGGTCATTCCAAGGAAAGAATAGTATCTGCGAAATACAGAGGGTGAGTGAACCTGGCATGGTCTTGGGGTGGAGATAAGTTGGGGCAGGTGTTTGCTGACAGGCTTAGAGGAAACATTTATTCAAGCACCCATGTATTACCTATCCTGTCTTCCATCTTATCTCAGAGACCTGACTCCTTATCTGATCTCAGTGGGTTTGTCCTTTTTTGGTTTGTTTTTTGTTTTTGTTTTGTTTTCTGAAGGTGGCACATGCCCCAGGAGAATGGGAGGCCCTTGCTGTTGTGGTTCCTGTGCCACCTTTTACCTGCCTGCTTCGGAACTTGGCCCCTGCCACCAACTACAGCCTTAGGGTGCGCTGTGCCAACGCCTTGGGCCCTTCTCCCTATGGCGACTGGGTGCCCTTTCAGACAAAGGGCCTAGGTAAGGAACTCAGCAGGAGGGGCAGGGCTGGAGAGGAAAGGCATCACTCATTCAGGGAGCGCTTATTGAGCACCTACTGCATGCTACTGCATACCACCTTGTTTCTAGTTCTTATAGGAGGAGCAGATAGATAAGCAAACTGGAAAAGACAGGAGAGTACAAGAATACTTCAGGGTGTCCAGGCGGAACCCACTAAAGTGGGCTAGAATACAGCTCATTGGTTGATTCCTTGGCTAGAGGTTCAATCTCCAATACCCCTGAAAAAGGGAAGACCCTGCTGGGGTGGCCACCCTTCTGACATTGTGACCAAGATTATCTATAAAGCTCAGGCTGGAGAACCACAGAATTTAGTTAAAAAAGAAAACTCCTGTTTTAAATAAGTGTATGAATTTGTTCATTCATAAGGCTCCTGGGCTCTGGGTTGGAAAGGCCTGGGTGACAGAGGCATGAGTAAGGCCTGCAGGATAAAAAGAAGCCATATAAATATTTTGTGGGAAAGTGCAGCAAGGTAAGGACACAGCGAGTCAAAAGAACACTGCCCAGGAATCAGATTGTCGATTGTCGTTCGCTGTTTGTTAAACGAGGCTGGGTGGGGGAAGGGCAAAGCAGTACCAGGGTGATGAAGAGTCATCTATAGAGATGTGGGGGCTGGGCCGCTTCTGTCCTGCCCAGGCTTCCCTCCCCAACACAGGGGGTGTTGGCATTTGCAGCTGGGAGGCAGCCCTCCCGTCCTCTGCTCTCGGAGCTCCTCAGCTCTTGGTTTGTGTGGGGTAATGATGGTAGGGAAGGCAGGGACTCCTGAGAGCTTTCTTTCTTTGGGTTCAGCGCCAGCCAGAGCTCCTCAGAATCTCCATGCCATTCGTACCGACTCAGGCCTTATCCTGGAATGGGAAGAAGTGATCCCTGAGGACCCTGGGGAAGGCCCCCTAGGACCTTATAAGTTGTCCTGGGTCCAAGAAAATGGAACCCAGGTAAGAGAGACAGCAGTCCCTTCTGCTCCCCTTCTGTGCTGGGGAGTCTGCCCTGTACTTCTGAAGCTGTAAAGCTTCTGGAGGGTCTGGGGCTCCCACAGGCAGCCCCGGGGATACCCTCCACCCCCTGGCTGGGCTAGCGCCCTGTCTCATTGGTTTATCTCTCCTCTGGGATAGCCCTGTGGCCACTTTGTATGCAAATCAGGAAGCCTAGCCCTGCCCCTGCAAGGATTGGGGGCAGCAGGGGACACAGATAAGGCTTTGTCTCCAGTCCCAGCTCTACTTCCTGTCATCCCCTTGTAGCGGTGAGAATTGTTTGTGTTTCAGAGAGGCCTCTCCCCTTCAGTACAGGGCAGGAAGGTGGTGACTCCCAGGGGATTGTGTTCGGTAGCCCCTAACACTCACTGCGCCCCTAAGGTTCCCTAATTCCTTAGCTGAACTTTCTTCTGCCCTCCCAGCCCAGCTGGAGGCTTCCCCAGGCCCAGTGTGAGAGCGGGGCTTTTTCCTGGTTACAGGATGAGCTGATGGTGGAAGGGACCAGGGCCAATCTGACTGACTGGGATCCCCAGAAGGACCTGATTTTGCGTGTGTGTGCCTCCAATGCAATTGGTGATGGGCCCTGGAGTCAGCCGCTGGTGGTGTCTTCTCATGACCATGCAGGTAAGGCATGCATGGCAGGCATAGGGTGCAAGGCTTCACACACATACACACACACACACACACACACACACACACACACACACACATTGGTGTTTCTGTCTTGGTTTTCCTCCCTTTGTTTTGGTCACACTGCAGGTGACAGCAGTGAGAGCCTGTCACTGCTCAGGGACATACGCTTGGATCTTTGAGGTCTTTTTGATTTGACACCCTGCTTAGTGTAGGGAATCTTTTGGTCAGGCTAGGTGAGGTGGCCACCCTAGGACAGTTCTAACAGGACATTTTGGTGTCAGCCTGCCTCCTGACATCAACTTTCCCTCTCCCAGGGAGGCAGGGCCCTCCCCACAGCCGCACATCCTGGGTGCCTGTGGTCCTGGGCGTGCTCACCGCCCTGATCACAGCTGCTGCCCTGGCCCTCATCCTGCTTCGGAAGAGACGCAAGGAGACGCGGTTCGGGTAAGGAAGTGGGACGGCGGCCAGTGACGGAGGTGGTAACAGAGGGCCTTGTAACTTACCTGAGGCTGGGTTTCTCTCTAGGCAAGCCTTTGACAGTGTCATGGCCCGAGGGGAGCCAGCTGTACACTTCCGGGCAGCCCGATCTTTCAATCGAGAAAGGCCTGAACGCATTGAGGCCACATGTGAGTGCTGGAGCGTCACAGAAGGGAAAAGACAGGCTATCTTGTGTTCCTACCTTTTACCAACTCACTTATCCAGCTAAAGTGCCTGAACCTAGATAAGTCCCAGAGTAATGAAAAGGAACACCCTAAATTGCTTGGCGGGGCTTATCACCACAATGTGGGAGATCCAGGCTCTGCTGAGGGCAGAAAGCTGGGTGGAGCTGTAGGCTGGAGTGTGGGTTTGACTGCAGCCCCACTTCCCTTTCACCTCCTCCCTGCAGTGGACAGCCTGGGCATCAGCGAGGAGTTGAAGGAAAAGCTGGAGGATGTCCTCATTCCAGAGCAGCAGTTCACCCTCGGCCGGATGTTGGGCAAAGGTGTGGGGGCTGTGGGGGACCAGCATGAGTTTGCCCTCTCTGCATGGCTTGTTCCAAGTGCTTCCAGGGTGTGAATTTGGGTCAGCTCCTATAAACAAGATATACTTATGGATGCCTGATTTAGGGGTTTTACAATGGATCATGGGTAGAGGCAAGGAGCCATTCCCCACACAGCCTCCTCTAAGAGCCTTAATTGATGATTTTATGACCATATGAAGAGTCACCTGAGAGGGAAGGGTGTGGGGAGCCTGAGGTGTCTCGCCCTGTCCATTGATTTCTTGCTTAGGAGAGTTTGGATCAGTTCGGGAAGCCCAGCTAAAGCAGGAAGATGGCTCCTTCGTGAAAGTAGCAGTGAAGATGCTCAAAGGTGAGTTAGACAATTGTTGCCAGGCAGGGAAGAGGGGTAAAGGGAGCGCCTGATCTGGAGCAGGCGCCACCCTGCCTGAGATTTCCCAAGAAGCTACCCAGCAGTAGCGGGGATGCTGACTGCACCACGTGAATAATTCAGAAGCATAAGCCCACGCAAAGATCCGTGCCCCAGCTTTGCTCCCTGCACTCGGCGGTGACGGTGACGGTGACGGCGTCCTACACGTTCACTGTTCACTCTTGGGTGATTGCAGCTCTGATTGGAGCTCCTGAGCTGCCAAAATCAAGGGGAAGTCTCTGCACTGGGGAGGCTGAGGTAGGGATTGTTACAAGTTTGATGCCAGCCTGGCCAATAGAGTGAGACCTAAAGGAAAAGTTCAAAAACTCAAGCCTGGAGTAGTGATTCCAGTGCTTGTGAGGAGTAAGGCAGAAGGAGCCCAAGCCTGAGACCAGGCTGAACTGCAGAGTGAGCCCTGGACAAGCAAGCAAAGGATGAAAAGGAGAACTGGCAAATGTTAGCAGGCAAAGAGAATGTTAGAAAACCCCAGTCCCTGGCCCCTGTGAAGCCCAGTCCTGGGAGGGTGGCAGGAGTCGTGAGTCCTGTTTCCACGCCTTCCTTTCTCCCAGCTGACATCATTGCCTCAAGCGACATAGAAGAGTTCCTCCGGGAAGCAGCTTGCATGAAGGAGTTTGACCATCCCCACGTGGCCAAGCTTGTTGGTGAGCCCATTTGGAGGAGGCAGATATAGAATAGGGCTAAAAATATGTTCCACCGACGTGAGAGGGCAGCCTGGAGGAGAAAAGATTGGCTACCCAGCGAGCAAGCAGGTAGTTAGTGAGGTCCTGTCTGAAGTCTGGCTGGAAGGAGCTGAGCTTGAAACTGCTCCTGTGGGTGGAGGAGAAACAGAGAAGGTATATACTCAGAGCAAAGGCCAGCAGGCAGGGCAGAGCCCTTCATGAGTAGTCCCTAGGCAGGAGGAACAGTGCCAGGTCTAGAGATGGAAGCCAGCAGGTAGGGAGGGCCTGTGGCAGATACCTAGCTGTCCTTAGGCCTTCACATGCCCAGTTCTTGACTCTCCCTTGTCTCCCAGGGGTGAGCCTCCGGAGCAGGGCTAAAGGTCGTCTCCCCATTCCCATGGTCATCCTGCCCTTCATGAAACACGGAGACTTGCACGCCTTTCTGCTCGCCTCCCGAATTGGGGAGAACCCTTTTGTGAGTGCCTCAGGCGGGGGTGGCCAGGAGGAACTGGGTGGGAGACTGGTGCCTGGAAAAGGGAGAGAACCTGGGGAGAAGAGGTTTATGGGGCAGGACTTAGGGAGCCGATGGGGAGAGAGGGGTCAGAGCCTGACTCCATGAAAACTGGCTTCCTTTTCCCTCTTGAAGCCCTGCTGGGAATTTTAGGGCAGGCAAAGACCTTTAAGGGGAAAAAATTTGATTCTGCAGCTCTTTGTCAGGCTTGCCGCAGCTTCCATAGAAGGTCCTCGGTCCCTATCTCCTTTTCAGAGATTCTTAGGGTAGTTTTTAGGCTTTCTGACCAGAGTATTTCATTCATTATGCCCCGCACAGAGTGGGGAGATTCAACCTGATCTCGCCCTGTCTGCCTACCAGAACCTGCCCCTCCAGACCCTGGTCCGGTTCATGGTGGACATTGCCTGTGGCATGGAGTACCTGAGCTCCCGGAACTTCATCCACCGAGACCTAGCAGCTCGGAATTGCATGTAGGAGTGAATTCTGATGGCCTGTTGGGTGGGAGACAGCTACCGCCTCCTACCTTGGATAGGACCTCCTATGCATGGGGATAGCCTCGCTGTAGTAAGGCTCTGGGCCTGGGGGAGACTGAGTCTGTCTTTCAACACCCCTCTCAGGCTGGCTGAGGACATGACAGTGTGTGTGGCTGATTTTGGACTCTCCCGGAAAATCTATAGCGGGGACTATTATCGGCAGGGCTGTGCCTCCAAATTGCCTGTCAAGTGGCTGGCCCTGGAGAGCTTGGCTGACAACTTGTATACTGTACACAGTGATGTGGTGAGCAGGGTGGCCCAGTGGGGCTTGGTAATGTGAATAGGGTGAGTTAATGTGTGGGTGGATGTGCAGGACCCAAAAAGGATTACCAAAGTTCTGCTCTTTGAGCTTTGTCTAGTGACAAGACCCTTGAATCCCGGGATACGGCTCTGCTTGGCTCAGGAAACCAATAACATTCCCCCTCAACCCTGATTCTATACCAGTGGGCCTTCGGGGTGACCATGTGGGAGATCATGACTCGTGGGCAGACGCCATATGCTGGCATTGAAAATGCTGAGATTTACAACTACCTCATCGGCGGGAACCGCCTGAAGCAGCCTCCGGAGTGCATGGAGGAAGTGTGAGTACCCTGGGTGGTGGGTTAGGGGAGGCGCTTTGGCTCAAGGCTGCTACCAGAGCAGCTCAGAACCTCCACCTGACTTTTGTTTTTCCTTCTTTTGGGCCTTGTAGTTGAGTGTGAGGATTGATCTCTACTCCATAGTACATCTTTTCCCTGAAGCCCCCTGTTTTCTTTCCCTCCTCCCCTCTTCTCCCTCCACCCTCTTTTGTTTTCTGCACGGGCCAATGCTGAGGTAATGTCCCTGGGCAGCTCAGGTTGGCCTCCAGACTCTGGGATGACAGCTGTGGACCATCATGCCTGGCTCTTACCCCATAGCTCATGCCCCTGGCTCTTCCTGTCTGTTGTTTCCAGTCTGTGGGGAGAGACAGGAGCTGTAAAAGGTGGAGGGCAGAGTTGAGCAGCAGCAAGGTTTCCTTGTCACCTTCTGGGAGCCTAGCTAGTCTATAAGCCTGGCTCTAGCACCCTACCTCGTCCCACAGGGCTGCACAGGGCCTCAGGAAGAACAAGCAGCCTGTGACTCTTTCTTAGCCAGGACAAGCTGGGGATGGAGCTGGGCTTCTCCCTTGGTCTCAGCTTTCCCTTGAAGAAGAATCCTGAGATCCTGGGAAGAAGGAAACCAATCCCTTTGTAACCAGCCCAAAGTACTGTGGAGCAGGGCAGGACACTGGCACAGTGTAAACAAACCCCTTTGACAGGGTGACATAATTGTCACTGACCCTGGCTGGGCCCTTTAGGTATTCTCCCAGGCAATCTTCCTCTCACCCTATAAGGAAAAGGCTTATTTTCTCCCTTTTGTGGATGAGGAAATGGGATTAAAGAGGTTAAATAACATGGTCGGGTCACACAGCTATTATGTGAGTGAGTTAGTACTCAAACCTACATCCTTTGGCTTTAGTGTTTATGCTTTGAACCCTGAAATCAACTGTGTTTGGTCTGTTCTAGTATTCCTGCCTGACTCCAGTCAAGACGGAGTAGAGTGGTCCAAGGGAATATATACATGTTCCTTTTGTGATTTGGGGGTTAGGTCTCCAGAGTGTTGCAGCCGTGAGCAAGCAGATGTGGCAGCAGTCTTCTCTGGGCACCAAGAGAAAAACAATTAAATGATTTGTTTACTTATTTATTTATTGTGGTGCTAGGAGTTGAGCTTAGGGACTGTCTGTGAGAAGCAAGCGCTCTGCCACCGAGCCCCTCACTCACACTGCAGAAGGCAGTGTGCATGCAGCAAGCAGCTCTGCCTACCTGTTCTGTAAGCAGAGCCCAGGGCATTGCAGACGTTGAAAGCTCAGATCTCCTTGGGGCTGCACCCGGCCTCAGCCCTCTTCTAGAGCTGCAGAAGCCACGCTCTGAGGAGCTGTAGCGACAGACCCTGGCCGGCTCAGCCTTCTCCCAGACTGGAACTGCTGTTGTCAATGAAGGGTGGGTGGACACTGGCCTCCCACCAGGCAGCCTGGTGGAAGGGCGCCAGTTGGCTTCTAGCACAGCCTTGAGAATTCTGTCCCAGTCTGGCCATATACTCGTGGTTCTGGGCCATTCCCACAGCCTGCCTGGGGTCTGGCATGAGTCTTCTGCCCTTGGAACCCTGATTAGGAAGGCTTTCTTGTAAGACAGTACTTGGGGCTTTTGCCACGGACAAAGGCATTGTTGACTGCACTTTGTTTGAGACCTTCCCCACAAGGGGAGGGTGTGTGTGTGTGTGTGTGTGAAACAGTGAGAGCTTTAAGAGAATTTGTAAGGCTAACGAAGTACAGGTGGGGTATTCTTGGCAGAGAAAATGTAAGCATATATGAGTGGGTGCTGCCTCGTGTGGACTTGGGACAAAAGAGGAAATATACATGTCTGGCCCCTCAGAAGAAAACCCCGAGTCCGGGGTCTGTGATAAGGCAACTCAGCGATAGAATACTTGCTTAATAAAAGCTAGGCCCTAAGTCAAAAAATGAGAAAAACAATCCTGCCTCCAGTCTTTTGTGTAAGACAAAAGTACTTTTATTTTAGTCCCTTCCTGATACTGCTCAGAAGAAAGCTGGGCACTAGCTAGCCCTTGTGGCTTCAAGTTATAGTTCTGTGGCTTTGGGGAACTTGTTTGAGATGATCTCACTTATCTTAGACTGGACTCAAATGAGCTACATATAGCTAAGAGGTACACTAGACTTCAGATCCTCCTGCCGCCATGCCCAAGAGCCAGCGTCCCAGCGGTGCAGCAGCTACGAGATGCTGGGGGACATACCTGGGACTCTGTGTACACTGGGCAAACATCCTACCAACCGACTGCATTCCGGCCTGTGTTTTATTTTCTGAAATAGGGCTTTTCTATGTCCCTTTAGCTGGCCTCATACTCAAACTGTATCTTAAGCCTGCCCCAAACTGGTGCCAGTCCCCTGCCTCCACCTCCTGGGTGCTGAGGTTACAGCTGTGCATACCATGAAGGCCTGCTCTGTCACTTGCTACTTCATTAAGGATTTTTTTTTCTTTTTCACTTTTTAAAAATTAAATTAATATTTATTTTTACTGAACTAGGGTTTTGTTTTGGTTTGGTTTTTTGAGACAGAGTTTCTCTGTGTAGCCCTGGCTGTCCTGGAACTCACTTTGTAGACCAGGCTGGCCTCAGACTCAGAAATCCGCCTGCCTCTGCCTCCCAGGTGCCGGAATTAAAGGTGTGCGCCACCACTGCCCAGCTTGAACTATTATTTTTTTTTTTAAAAGATTTATTTATTTATTATATGTAAGTACACTGTAGCTGTCTTCAGACATTCCAGAAGAGGGTATCAGATCTCGATACGGATGGTTATGAGCCGCCATGTGGTTGCTGGGATTTGAACTCAGGACCTTCGGAAGAGCACTCGGGTGCTCTTACCCACTGAACCATCTCACCGGCCCTATTATTATTATTATTATTATTATTATTATTATTATTATTATTATGGTTTAAGAGCTTTATTATAGAAATGCAGGGAGAAAGAGAGAAGGAGAGAGGAGGGGAGAGGAGAGGAACTATTACTTTTTAAAGATTTATTTTTAAGCTGGGTGATGGTGGCACAGGCCTATAATCTCAGTACTCAGGGGGCAGAGGCAGGTAGTGAAAGCTAAAACACTATTGGAACTGTTAAATGTAGGGCTGGCAAGATGGCTGAGCAGGTAAAGGTGCTTGCTGCCAAGCCAGAAGGCCTAAGTTTGATCCCACAGACCCATGAGGTGGAAGGAGAGAGCCAGTCCCTAAAACTTGTCCTTTGATTTCCAACAAGTGTGCTGAGGTACGTGCATGAGGTCATGAGTGTGTATGCATTTACACACATATCCACATACACTAAATGCATGTAATTTAACCCGACGCGTAGATATCCTTCTACAGTGGTGTTAAAGAATTGTTTTCCCAGCCTGGTAATGGCGCAGGCCTTCAGTCTCAGCACTAGGGAGGCAGAGGCAGGCGGGTCTCTGAGGCCAGCCTGGTGAGGTGAGTTGTTTTCCCATCTCAGCGTCTTAGGATTGGGAGGTCCTCTGCTTTGTGGCTACTATGTCCCCTTATTCTTTTTACCTCAGGTATGATCTCATGTACCAGTGCTGGAGTGCCGACCCAAAGCAGCGCCCAAGCTTCACGTGCCTGCGAATGGAACTGGAGAACATTCTGGGCCACCTATCTGTGCTGTCCACCAGCCAGGACCCCTTGTACATCAACATTGAGAGAGCTGAGCAGCCTACTGAGAGTGGCAGCCCTGAGCTGCACTGTGGAGAGCAGTCCAGCAGCGAGGCAGGGGACGGCAGTGGCGTGGGGGCAGTAGGTGGCATCCCCAGTGACTCTCGGTACATTTTCAGCCCCGGAGGGTTGTCCGAGTCACCAGGGCAGCTGGAGCCACAGCCAGAAAGCCCCCTCAACGAGAACCAGAGGCTGTTGTTGCTGCAGCAAGGGCTACTGCCTCACAGTAGCTGTTAACCCGCAGGCAGAGGAAAGCTGGGGCCCTGGCTCTGCTGGCCGCTGTGCTGCCTGACTAGGCCCAGTCTGATCACAGCCCAGGCAGCAAGGTATGGAGGCTCCTGTGGTAGCCCTCCCAAGCTGTGCTGGCGCCTGGACGGACCAAATTGCCCAATCCCAGTTCTTCCTGCAGCCGCTCTGGCCAGCCTGGCATCAGTTCAGGCCTTGGCTTAGAGGAGGTAAGCCAGAGCCGTTTGCCTGAATGCAGGCAGCTGGCAGGAGAGGAGGGTGGCTATGTTTCCATGGGTACCATGGGTGTGGATGGCAGTAAGGGAGGGTAGCAACAGCCCTGTGGGCCCCTACCCTCCTGGCTGAGCCGCTCCTACTTTACTGCATGCTTGGAGCCGCCTGCAGCCTGGAACTCAGCACTGCCCACCACACTTGAGCTGAAATGCCAGGTTTGCCCCTCTTAAGTCACAAAGAGATGTCCATGTATTGTTCCCTTTTAGGTGACGATTAGGAAGGGATTGGCACACTTGGGTCCCTAAGCCCAATGGCAGGAAATGGTGGGATATTCTCAGGTCTGAATCCTCATCACCTTCCTGATTCCCCTACCCTGCTAAGGCCTGGAACTGGCTGGGGGGCTCTGAGGCGTGCAGAAGGTCAAAGGTTACAGAGATCCAACTTCGAAAGGCAGGGTTTGAGTCTGGCAGGTGGAGGGGTGCTAAGGGGCTGACCCAGGAGTCAGGCATTTCAGGAACCCTCCAAGCTTCTACAGTCTGAGCATGCTACCAAGCCCCCAGATATCCCAAAACTAACAGAGGCCGTTTTGTCTGAGCCCAGTCCTCCCACATGGTGACCCTTAGGTCTACCCTCCTCTCTAAATGGACATCCCCGTTTGTCCCAAGTCTCCAGAGAGACTCCTGACCGCTGATGTGGGTAAGAAAAGGAACCAGGGCTGGGGTCGAGGTGCCACGGACCTCCTGGAATGCACAGGCAGGTTTGTGGGCAGGCTCTTGCTGTTAGGAACATTTCCAAGCTATTAAGTTGCTGTTTCAAAACAAATAAAATTGAAACATAAAGAATCAGAGCTTTGTTTTGTTTTTTACATTACTGATATTGGTTGTTTGGAGTTTTTGTTGTTTTGAGACAGGATCTTAACTAGGTATCCCCAGCTGGTCTGGAACTCACAGAGATGGACCTGTCTTGTCCGGAGTGCTGGGATTAAAGGCACATGCTACCATGCCCAACCCAAGGCTTTGTCTTTTAAATGTTTGCTTTTTTCCCCCTTTGGATCACAAAGCAATGAAGCATCTTTGCACAGAGAAAAGTCTAGGAAAGACCTGCCAAAGCGTAGACAGTTATCTTTACATGATACGATTAAGGAAACCTTTTTCTTCCTGTATCTTACATTTTCTGAGTTAAACCCAGTGGGCTTCTCATAAGCAGATTAGATAGACCCCAGTGATTCTTACCATGTTCAAGATAATATATCATCTTTGTAGACAACTAGGAAGGTGTAGCATGTCTGTAATCCCACCACCCAACAGTAATAACTCCCACTGGACTCTGGGAAGTGCAAACATGTTGACATTTAAGTTGGAGCAGAGGCACTCTACTCCCACTACCAAACATTTCCCTGGGTCCTCATCTCTTCACCCCTGCGGGAGCCTGGGAATCAGTAGTCAAAGAAAGGTGAGCCTTTTGAAGATTAGAAACAGAGTCGTTTCCCAGTATTTCCACCTGCAACCTCGTTTCCGCGTGAGCTCCTGGCTTTCAGCAATAGGAGGCAAGCAGATCATGTCTCTGCTGGGACGGAAACTGGGAGAGGCAGAGCCACAGCCCTGCTGGCTGAGGGCAATGGAATGAGGTAGGCCCCTTCCCGGAGCAAGTGTCCTGAAAAACCTGTTGCTGGTTCTACAGGTCAGGTTCCCACATAGCTAATGAGACTTAACTGCCACGCAAATAGCTTTTCAAACATTTCTTGCTGTATTTAGCTTTAACTGTTTAAATGATTCGTGTGTGCGGGCATGCGTGTGTATGTGTGTTTAACTGAGAGATAACATTGGGAGTTGTTGACCAGAAGTCCCTGCTTCTCAAGTAACCCTTTGTGGGGGAACCTGGCATGTGCTAGATAACTGGCTAGGCTCTTCCAATACAGTGTTCCCAGAAGTAAGAATTTAACCTCCACGGCAGGAGAGAGGCAGGGGATTCTCCCGGAAAACAGATACAAACTGGGAGGTTAGCTGAGTGATCACCTCTTCCCAGTGTTCCTGGGAGCATCTTTTTAAATAGGTAGCTAGTGATTTTTTTTTTTTCTTTCTCTTTTCTTTCTTTTTTAAAGTCTGTTATGTTTAAGCTCAGCCTTGTGAGTTCCAGGACAGCCAGAGCTACACAGAGGAAACCTGACTCAAAAGTTGTGTTGCTACATTTTTTTTTTCTTAATTTCTTTGTTTTGTTTTTGTTTCACTGTGTTGCTCTAGCTGATCTGGAACTCACTATATGCACCAGGCTGACCTCAAACACAAAGACCCGCCTCTGTCTTCCTAACGCTGGGATTAAAAAATCCTGTGCAGCCACATCCAGCCCTGCTTTTTTTTTTTTTTTTTTTCCGAGACAGGGTCTCTCTGTGTAGCCTTGGCTGTCCTGGAACTCACTCTGTAGACCAGGCTGGCCTCGAACTCAGAAATCAGCC
>NC_034592.1:103246478-103253651 GCF_900095145.1 Mus pahari
TTACAGATGGTTGTGAGCCACCATGTGGTTGCTGGGAATTGAACTCAGGACCTCTGGAAGAGCAGTCAGTGCTCTTAACTGCTGAGCCATCTCTCTGGCCCTAGCCTGTGTTTCTAACGTGCTTATCACTCATTGTAGGTGCTGCTGCTGGGAAGGACTATACCAAGGAGACTAAGCTCCATTAATAATTCTGAAATGTGCAGTGAGTTTTTAAAGAGCTTACATGATTATTTAACAATGTAATACAAATGGAAAAGCAGGAAACATTTAATCTGTATTAAAGATTACTTTTTTATTTTCTTTTATTATTTTTATTTATTATTTGCATAATTGCAGAAGACTTGAGTTTGATTCCCAGCACCCATGCAAGTTGTCTCACAAGAGCTTGTATCCATAGCTATGGGGAGATCTTACGCCTCTGACCTTCTAGGGTGATTGCACTCACATGCACAAACCTACAGTAACATACACAAGTATATACAATAAAAAAAGATACCTATAAGGGGTGGTGAGATGGCTCAGCAATTAAGAGCACTGCCTGCTCTTTAAGAGGTTCTGGGTTCAGTTCTCAGCACCCACATGGTATCTCACAACCAGAACTGTAACTCCAATTCCAGAGGATCCATCATCCTCTTCTGGCCTCTGTGGGCACCGAGCACGCATGTAGTATAAAGACATACATGTATGTATACACATAAAATTAAGTCAAAGGACAGGAAGACCCGCAGTGACCCTGGGCCTATGCTGAGCCTGCTGAGCCTTTAACTCTGACAGCCAAGGCTGGGAAGATGAGTTGGAGCCCATTCAGAGGCTGGGTCACACGCTGGGTTCCATGTGACTTCTCTTTGCCCAGGCCTTGGCAGGGAAAGGCTCTGCCGGGTTGAGGGGACACCATCGTCTTTGTCCTCCATGTGGCAGCTGTCCAGCTGCTAGTAGAGCAGGCACCCAGGCAGCTAAGCAGAGCTGCAGGCCTCAGAAGTGATCTGTGTGTACCCAGCAGGAGCCCCGCATTCCCAAGTCACCTAGCCAAGCTTTTCAAGCACTGAAGACCAGCCACTCATTTGGTAAAACTGTCTGAATTTGCCTCCTCTGGTGGTTTAAATTCATCCCCTGAGTACCGACTTGATGGAGAGGAATACAAATGAGCCTGTGGGTTTTTTGGGTTTTGGGGTTTTTTTTGTTTTTTGTTTTTTGTTTTTGTTTTTTTTGCCCCAAAGCTTATGCTTATGGAAACTGTAGAAGTCCGTCTGTACCTGGAAGGCAGGGAGACAGGAGACTGGCGCTCGGCCCTAGTTCGGTGGCTGATAGAGACCGGGATCAGGTAGTCAAGGTCTTCCTGGGCTGTGTAGCAAGTTCAAGGCCAGTCTGGGCTACTTGAGACTCTGTCTCAAAACCAACCAACCAACCCCAAGAGACAGATGGGGCTAGTGGCCCAGGCTTGTAGTATCAGCTATGCATTTAGAGGCAGGGAATTCAAGGCCTCCCTGGTCTACAAAATGAGTTCAAGGTAAGCCTGGGTATCTATGCTGTCTCAAAATAAGAAATAGGATTTAAAAAGAGGAAGAAGAAAGAGAACAACGCAGTGTCACTGCGTTGCTCAGGCTGGCCTCAAACTTCTGAATACAAGTAACTCTTTAGCCAGTTTAGCTGTGTGAACTACAGCCATGAACTACAGCTCCCACCCAACACCCTGACACCACAGCACCCACCCTACACCCTAACACCACAGCACCCACCCTACACCCTAACACCACAGCACCCACCCTACACCCTGACACCACAGCACCCACCCTACACCCTAACACCACAGCACCCATTCAATACCCTAACACCACAGCACCCACCCCACACCCTAATACCACAGCACCCACCCTACACCCTAATACCACAGCACCCACCCTACACCCTAACACCACAGCACCCACCCAACACCCAAATACCACAGCACCCACCCTACACCCTAATACCACAGCACCCACCCTACACTCTAACACCACAGCACCCACCCTANACCCTAATACCACAGCACCCACCCTACACTCTAACACCACAGCACCCACCCTACACCCTAATACCACAGCACCCACCCTACACCCTAACACCACAGCACCCACCCTACATCCTAACACCACAGCACCCACCCTACACCCTAACACCACAGTGTTGTTGAAATTATTTAATCCCAATTCAGGGTTTCTACCCTGCCTTAGATCATTTAGTTCTTGGGTCAAAACAAAACAGGCTCTCTCTGTGTAGTTCTGGCTGTCCTGGAACTTGCTGGCCTTCAACCGCTTGACCAGACTAGCCTTGAACTCATAGGGATCTACTTGCCGCTGCCTCCTGAGTGCTGGGATCCAAGGTGTGTGCCATCATGCCTGGCTCTAGGCCCTTGTTTCTGAGTTAGGGTCTCATAGTGCTCCCGTTTGTTGTGTAACCAAGGATGACTTCGAACACCTGAATTCTAGGATGCACACGCTCAAGTGTATGCAGTGCTGAAGGCTGAACCCAGGGCGTCATGAGAGCTAGGCAATCTCTCTACCCTCTGAACTCCCTCTTCTAAAGCTTTCTTTCTTTCTTTCTTTCTTTCTTTCTTTCTTTCTTTCTTTCTTTCTTTCTTTCTTTCTTTCTTTTTTTTTGTGGTTTTTCAAGACAGGGTTTCTCTGTATAGTCCTGGCTGTCCTGGAACTCACTTTGTAGACTAGGCTGGCCTCGAACTCAGAAATCCACCTGCCTCTGCCTCCCNAGTGCTGGGATTAAAGGCGTGTGCCACCTCGCCCGGCTAAAGCTTTCTTTTTACCACTAAATAATTGTCATCCTGGGCAGCTGTCAGTCATCTTATTCCTCCAGGTTTATTCTGCAGTGAAAGATGTTACCCCAGTCCTTGAGCCCGGAGTGTGGCTTTAGCTCCTGTTGCCTTGAGGACTTGCTGCGCCCAGGCCTGACTGTCTCCTCCCCGTCTTTAGGACTTGCAGCCTGGCGGTTCAGTTCTGTCCATGATTTTGTGTTCCCATTTAGTTGAAGGTCCCAGAGATGGTAATCTTGTTTTTGAACTCAACACTATCATTTTTGTGTGTTCTTTTTATTTTATCAGCAGTTGCTATGCAATTAGAGTGGGGAGCAGTAGAGAGGGCACCCAAAGAGTGAACTTTCAGAGCCACTTGATTCAAAGTATCCCAGTGAATGTCTAAATACACAATGAACTAACAAGACACCATGAGGGGCAAACCAAGGGAGGGGTGGTTCCTGTTCTGAAAGGGATTAGAATTCAGGGAAAGACAGTGCGTCCCTTCAAATACCATTGTTTTATAAGAAGCAAAATGCTTAATGAGAAGCCTTTGAGACCTGTTTGCATCCTCAAGGGACAGTAAGAGGTTCCTGGTGAGGGCCTGAGGGAAATCATCTCTGATAGAATAGCTTTGAAACTGACTTTATAGACTTGCTGAGAATGGATTTTGAGGTTTGGGGATAGCACCCCTGAAATTGGAGCCCCATGGCTTCTGGGGGAGGGGTAGAGGATGCACTGAAGGACCAGATGGTTATAGGTTAGTTTTATAGGCTGTGGAGTTCTCTTGAACCTAATTCAGATCTTGACCCTGCCACTCCAGAGGTGTGAGCCTGGACAATTTAGTTTCTCTCTCTGAGCCTGTTTCATTTATAAAGAGGAACATAGTAACCCTAGTTTCCTAAGGTTGTCAGGATAATTATTGGTATATTATTGGTATATAATGAAGCATGTAAAGTCATAGAAGACTCTTAAGTGAATGGCAGCCACGACTAGAGAGTAAAACATTTGCCTCACAAGCATGAGATCCTAAATTCTGTCCACAGAGCCCAGATAAAAATGTCAGGTGTGGTGATGCACCTTGCTAATCACTGGGGCTTGACCGGCTAATTGCTAAGCTAATGAGAGACTGCCTTAAAGGACGAGTATGACTTTCTCGAATGATACCCAGGGCTGGCCTCTGGCTTCCACATGCACGTGCACACAAATGTACCCAAACACTCACCTCCTTGTGTATACATGTACACGCACATAAAATCAAACAGGGTCTGTGAAAGCACACCTTTAATCCCAGCACTTGGGAGGCAGAGACAGGTAGATTTCTGAGTTTGAGGCCAGCTTGGCCTACAGAATGAGTTTCAGGACAGACAGGGCTACACAGAGAAACCCTGTCTCAGGAGAGAAAAAAAAAAAAAAAAAAAAAAGAACATTTGGTGTTTTTAGAAGACCCAGGTTCAATTCCTAGCACCTATATGATAGCTTGTAACCAGCTGTAACTCCAGATCTAGGAGATCCATAGTCCTTTTCTGGTCTCTGCAGACACAGTCCATGGTACACATACATATATGCAGACAAAATACCCATATACATAAAATAAATGTATTTGAAAAGGCCAGACAAACTATATTAGTTGGCAACCACTGCTATTATTACAGAGGGCCGTGATTGCCAAGCTGCCGACCTTTAAAAAGCTTTCTTGAGGTTAGAGAGTGCGTGCTCAGTATGCAGTTTTCTGGGTCAGACCCCATCACCACAAAGCAAACTCAAGACATGTGCTTCCTAATCTTAGAAACCCATAGCTATGTTAGGCTTCATCAAAAAGGGAATCAAGGTTGCGGCTGGAGTTAAGGTTACAAATTTGGTGAAGCTGTGATGGGAAGAGTATCCTCTACTAGCTGGTAGTCCTGGTGGAATGCCAGAGACCTTATGAGAAGAGGGACACCAGAGAGATGGCAATGGACATCCTTCACATTTCTGGACATGACATGAGAGATTGAGAGGCCATGAGCCAAGGAATATGGGGAGCCTAGAAGTAACAGGGAGGATTAGTTTGGATTGACTTCTTACACTGAATTAAGGGAGCAAATCAAGGTGGATTTACTCATAACAGTTTTCTGCTACCAAACTGAAACTAAATCCTATAGAAGAATTTTAATCCAGCAACATGGCTGCTCTGCAAGGGATCCCATTGAAAGACTTTCTAGATCTGTCTTATCTGGCTGGAATACAGACATCCCCTGGATTACAGTCTGATCTGTCTGGAATGTAGACACACCACACACCTTTAATCCCTCTGGTCAGAATATAGACACTCCCTTATTATAAACCTTTAACCCCAAACAATGAAGGTAAAGTTAATTTGTAGAAGGAAGTAGCCATGTTTGAAAAAGTAACCAATCAGAAAAACATTTGAGAAAAAAACGAGTTAGAGATAGTATATGTCCAGTTCTCATGAGAACAGACAGGAAAGAGAGGCTATTTAGGAGCAGCACAGAGAGGGCATAGGGAGTGGAGCGGAGTAGAGTTGAGTTTGGTGTTCTGTTGAGTGAGTACAGTGCAGAGGAGTTCATTTATGTGTTCATATAGAGGGAGTTGAAGCCAAAGAACAAGAAGGAGCTAGGAGATTAAAACATACTGCCAAAATTAGTATGAGACAAATTTAGTCAGAGCTGAGAGAAGCCAGTTTGAATCAGTCAGCTTGGAGAGGAGTTTGAGTCAGAAGAGTTGAGTGGAACCAGCCAGCCAGCCAGAGTTCAGAAAGAACTAGAAAGGGTGACCTTATTCAGCAGCAAGTCTCAGAGACAATTACATCTGGTGAATAAAAGTTATCTTTACAAAATTCTTTATTCTTCACTATGTAGCAGGAAGTGCCTCCACCTCCTGAGAGCTGGGATCCTGGCATCACACCAAGTTTTTGTGGTGCTAGAGATCAAAAGTAGTGCTTCGTGTGCTTTAGATATACGTTCTCACTGAGCTATGTGTTCAGCCCCGTTTATGTTCTGTTAATCCCACAGACTTGAGGAGAATGACCACCAACCCAAATCATAACCAAATCAAGCAAGCATTTTATTTGTGTACACGGGCCCCCCCCTATCTACTGGGCTCAAGAGATCAGCAGTGTACATGGGGAAGATGAGAGTTTTATTGCTTAGGAGTAGGAGGTTTCCAAATGGGGAGATTTAGCAAGTAGGATTACAGCAGCAGAACCTCAGTGTAACAAGTTCATTCTAACAGCCTCCCAAAACAAAGATGAGGTTGGAAGGTGGTCATAACAACTGTTTGAAACAAAGACACGGTTACTGTTTTCTGAAAACAAAACAAAACAAAACAAAACAAAACAAAAAAAACAGTACACAATCATTTCTATTTAGTTGGGTTTTTTTGTTTTGTTTTGTCTTTTTGCTTGTTTTATTTTGTTTTGTTTTGCTTAACTATAAAGTGACTATCATGACTGAGATGGAAGCATGCTGGTTTATCAGTTTGTTTTGAGTCAGGCTTCTCTTTGTAGCCCAGGCTGGCCTGAGGTGGTTCTCCTGCCTTGGCCTTTGGAATGCTGGGATTATAAGGCAGCATGACCAAGCAGAGCTGAAAGTACATCTTTGGCATACCTGTCAAGTAAAGAACAAGCGCAGCCAAGTCCCCCAAATGCCTGTTTCAGTCAGCAGGGACACTTGAAATACCATCCTCTAATGTCAAGTCAAGACAAGCTTGGGACAGATGAGACCATGCCTCTTCAACAACCACAAAATATCTCTCAGGGATGGGGATAGACTGGAGAGTGGTTAAGATTGCTTCAGAAATTCTGTTCTCTTCCAGAGAACCAGACTGAGGTCCCAGAACCCTGTTGAGCCACTCACACATACCTGGAACTCCAGCATGTATGGGTAAGAAACCCTCTTCTAGATTCAGCGACCACTTGCATCCATGTGCACACACACACACACACACACACACACACACACACACATTTTGGCCAGATGATAGTGACACATGACTTTAATTCTGGCACTCAGGAAGCAAAGCCAAGCAGATCTCTGAGTTCAAAGCCAGCCTGATCTACAGAGTGATTTCCAGGCCAGCCAGGGCTACTCAGAGAAACCATGTCTCAAGGGGAAAAATATTTTTTAACCTTTCTTTTGAGATAACAATATGATTGTATCATTTTATACTTTTTGTTTCCTCCCTCCAAACCTTCCCACATACTGCTCCTTGCTCTCTTTCAAATTCATGGCCTCCCTGTTACCTCTGAAGTCAGACTGGGATCAAAAGCATGAGTCACTACCATCTGGCTCTCTTTTTTTCATTAATTATTATTATGTGTGCACGTATGTGTGTGTGTGTGTGTGTGTGTGTGTGTGTGTGTGTGTGTGTGTGTGTGCGTGCGCGCGCGT
>NC_034592.1:103253729-103256895 GCF_900095145.1 Mus pahari
TAAGTACTAATACAACCCAGCTAGTCTGTCTAATGTTACTTGCATGTATGCTTTCAGGGCCGACCTTTTGGTATTGGATAATCAATGGCTGTGCTCTTCCTGGGATAGGCTATCTCTCCCACTCCCAGCATTCCTCAGTTGCCTGTCATCACTGTGTAGGGTTCAGGCCTTGTGAGCATTTCCTGTTGGTGTTAGCTTGTGTATTAGTGTCATCCTTCTTCTGCTCCTGCTTGGACAGTCATTTGGTGACACTTTATGGGTGAGGCTTCTGACATTCCTAAGGCCTACAATCTCACAGCAAACTCTCCATTCTCTGGCTCTTAAAATTTTTCTGTTCCCTCTACAATGATGATCCCTGATCCTTAGGTACAGAAGTTGTATTTTAGATTCATTAGTTGGAATTGGGCTCCACAACTCTGTATTTTGATTGGTTGTGATTTTCTATGATGGTCCCTCTTTGTTGCAAACGATATTTCTTGATGAGGGTTGAGGACCACACTTATCTGTGGGTATAAGACAAACATTTGGAATGAAGTTAAGGGTTATACTGGTTTAATAAAGTGGCAATTTTAGGTTTTCATCCTACATCCATAACTTCACTAGCATTGGGTAGGTGGCTAAGTTTCCAGTACCATGCCTAAGGTCCTAAGTAAAATTATCACCAAGGTATGTGAGCCACTACTGCACCTTTAGGATCATTGGGCTCTCCTGGTAAGTGTTGGTTCATAGGCATCATGTCTGGAGAGGACTCCTGGTGGTTTTCCCCTTTTGGAAATGGTGCTTTCTGGTACCATGAAAGCTAGTCATCAAGGAGGAAGCAATCAGGATAGTCTCGGCTCAGGGGCTTCTGGGCCCTTAATATGAGATTCATGATACCATTAGAAATAAGAACTTTTAACCTTTTAGCTCTGGGAAGCAACCGAGGGCAATAGCCATAGTCTATAATGTTTTGCCAGTCTCTGAACAACCCTAACCAACAACTCTTGAATTAAGTGCTTCTCATGCCTGGTCTTGGGATTTTGTTAAGATGCTCTATGGCTTTTGAAAGAAGCATTGATAGCCCAAATGGGAAAATTTATTTAAACAATGTATGTATATTTTACATTGACTTACATGTATTGTAGGTATTTTCTTTTGGGTTGTTTTTGGTTTTTGGGGTTTTTTTGAGACAAGGTTTCTCTGTATAGCCCTGGCTGTCCTGGAACTCACTCTGTAGACCAGGCTGGTTTCGAACTCAGAAATCTGCCTGCCTCTGCCTCCCGAGTGCTGGGATTAAAGACTGTTGGATTGTTACAAGTCTGGTTCCGTGCGATGTCTTTGAACATGCTTACTGTTCTTTCACCCCGTCCCTCTTTCTTCTATATTTACTCTTCCTAATTAGAGCCCCCATAATAAATCTTCTTCAAAAAAATCTTATAAACCAACCAATTGTCTTCCTGTCAACAAACCCCACAACTCACAAAACCAGGGCTGGCTCGCCGTCTCTGATTAGGGACACTGGCTGCTCTTCCAGAAGGACAGGTTTCCATTCCACGGGGTGGTTCACAACCCTCGGAAAGTCTAGTTCCAGGGAGTCTGACACCCTCTTCTGGCCTCCCTGGGCATCAAATCTGCGTCTGATGCACCAACGTACAAGCAGGCAAATCACCCATACACATAAAGTAAAATTTAAAAAAAAATTCCCCAAAGGTGTAAACTTAACTTAGAGTGGGCTGGTGAGACGGTCCAATGGGTAAAGATGTAGTGGCCAAGCCTGAGGATGTGAGCCCGATCCCCAGGCCACACATGGCAGAAGGAAAAGAGCCAACTCCAGAAAGTTCTCCTCTGATCTCCACATGCGTGCTGTGATATAAGTGAGCTCATCACACTCCTGAAAGTTGTCCTCTGACCTCCACATGCACACTGTGGCCCACTGATTCCTACACACAGCCACCACCACCACCAGCAGCACCACCACCACACCACAGAATAAATAAATGGAGAGCAGGGAACGGTGGAACACTCGTTTAACCCCAGCAATCAAGAGGCAGAAATGGGCAGATCTCTGTGAATCTCCACCAGTCTGGTCTCTACAGGGAGAGTTCCATGCCAGCCAAGGCTACACAGTGTAAATCCAGTCTCAAAATTAAACAAATGAATGAGACTTAACTTGCCATAATTCTCTCTCCTCTCTTCTCCTTCCTCCTTCTCCTCTTCCTCCTCCTCCTTCTCTTCTCTCTTTGTCTCTCTCTCTCTCTCTTTCTCTCCCTCCCTTCCTCCCCTCTTTTTTTACATGTATGAGTTCTTTGCTTGCTTGTGTGTCTGTAGACCACATGCATGTCTGGTATCCGAGGAGGTTAGAAGAAGTCATTGGCTCACCCGAGCCTAGACTTATGGGCAGTAGCGAGCTTCAGTGTGGGTCCTAGAGACGGAGCCCAGGTCCGCTACAAGAACAAGAATTCTTACCTTCTAAGCCATCTCTCCAGATCTGCCTTGTTTTGTTTCTTGAGACAAAATGTATAATTGTGCTGCTTATAACTAACTACCTCTTCCTCCTCTTCTTCCTCCTCCTCTTTTGGTTTTTCGAGACAGGGTTTCTCTGTGTAGCCCTGGCTGTTCTGGAACTCACTCTGTAGACCAGGGTGGCCTCAAATTCAGAGATCTGCTTGGCTCTGCCTCCTGAGTGCTAGGATTAAAGGCATGGGCCACCACTGCCCAGCAGGAATTGAAATCTTTAAATCATGCTTAGTTTAGAGAGCAGGAAGTCTGAAAACAACACAGATTAACATTTTTTTTTAAAAAAAGATTTGGTGTTGAAGAAATGACACAGTGCTTAAGAGCACTAGTTGCTCTTCCAGAGGACCTGTGTTCAATTTCTAGTACCACATGGTAACTCACAACTGTCTGTAACTCCAGTTCCAGGGCATCTAAGGAATGGCCTCTTTTGGTGTCTTTGGGCACCAGGAATTTCCATGGTACATAGACATATATAGACATGCACAGACCATAAATGTATTCAAAACATCAAAACACATAAAATTAAAATTAAAAAGAAGTGGGCTGGTGAGATGGCTCAGTGGGTAAGAGCACCCAACTGCTCTTCCAAAGGTCCTGAGTTCAAATCCCAGCAACCACATGGTGGCTCATAACCATCTGTAACAAGATCTGACGCCCTCTACTGGAGTGT
>NC_034592.1:103257190-103265846 GCF_900095145.1 Mus pahari
TTTTGTTTTTCGAGACAGGGTTTCTCTGTATAGCCCTGGCTGTCCTGGAACTCACTTTGTAGACCAGGCTGGCCTCGAACTCAGAAATCTGCCTGCCTCCGCCTCCCGAGTGCTGGGATTAAAGGCGTGTGCCACCACGCCCGGCTCTTAGTCTACTTTTAATTATGTGTATGAGTATGTGTATGTATCAGTGTGTGGTTCTGTGCATACAAATGTAGGTGCCTATGGAGCCTAGAAAAGGGTATCAGATCCCCTGGAACTCAAATTGCAGGTCGATTAAAGTAGGTGCTAAGAACCAAACCTGACTCCTCTGCAAGATCAGCAAGTGCTCTTAACAACTGAGCCAACTCTCCAGGCTCCAGATTAACATCTTAAAAAACCAAAAGAGGGCTGGAGAGATGGCTCAGCAGTTAAGAGTACTGGCTGCTCTTCCCGAGGTACTGAGTTCAATTCCCAGCAACCACACGGTGGCTAACAATCATCTGCAATGAGATCTGATACCCTCTTCTGGTGTGTCTGAAGAGAGCAATGGTGTACTCATATACATAAAATACATAAATAAATCTCTTTAAAAAAAAAAGCAAAGCAAAGCAAAGCAAAGCAAAGCTTGCTGCTCATCTCCTTTCTAGATGGCTGATTATGCACAGAGAAGCCAGGGAAGAAAGGCAGAGGCAGTCAGCATCAGAAAGCTCAGTCGGCCTTCTTTTTTTTAAATATCATTTATTTATTTATATATGTAAGTACACTGTAGCTGTCTTCAGACTCTCCAGAAGGGGGCGTCAGATCTTGTTATGGGTGGTTGTGAGCCACCATGTGGTTGTTGGGATTTGAACTCAGGACCTTTGGAAGAGCAGTCGGGTGCTCTTACCCACTGAGCCATCTCTCCAGCCCTCAGTCGGCCTTCTAGTCAGGAGGTCTGCCACACTTGTGATATGCATGCATCTCTTGGTATCAGTTTCTTATTCTCTGACTATCTGGATTCAGATATTTCTTTCTTTCTTTTTTTTTTTTTTAAAGATTTATTTATTATTACTCTTAAGTACACTGTAGCTGTCTTCAGATACACCAGAAGAGGGCGTCAGATCTCTTTACGGGTGGTTGTGAGCCACCATGTGGTTGCTGGGGATTTGAACTCAGGACCTCTGGAAGAGCAGTCGGTGCTCTAACCCGCTGAGCCATCTCTCCAGTCCCCAGATATTTCTTGAAACCCTGATTATAGCTAGTTTTTGTTGGTATCAGTCTAGCACTTTTCCCGGAACACAAGTATGTCTTTGTAATAGAGAATATAAAAGTGCCCTGTCTGTCCCTTCTATGCCTTATCAGTTTTACTGTGTGCTTCCATCTGACCTCAGACTTGGAACTTGAGATCTTCCTGCCTCAGACTCCCAACTCCTGGCATAACAGCTGTGTATCACTGTACTCAGTTTACACTGATTCAAAGTAGACTTTACCCATCACGCAAGTGTACCTCTGTGAGTTCAAGACCAGCCTAGTCTACATAATGAGACAAAAACAAAGCAGTAAACAAACAGAAGCAGACCATGAACTTCTGGTCTTCCTGCCTCTCCTTCCCAGGTGCTAAATTAGAGGTCTGCTCCATGGAGCCTGGCAAGAACTGTTAGTCTAGGGAGGGAAGGTGGCTCCAATGCTCTCCAAGTGTGAGGACCTGATTTTTACTTCCAGAGTCCACATAAGAAAACACTAGATAGGGTTATAAACACTTGTAATCCTAGTGCCAGGGAAGCAGAGGTAGGCTAGCTAGCTAGCCTAGAGACATGTCTCAAATACCTAAAAAAGAAAAAGAAAAAGGATAGACAGTACTTGAGGAATGACACTCACTATTATCCTCTGGGCCTCCCTGTGCATTTGTATGCACGCGCGCGCGCGCACACACACACACACACACACACACACACACACTCACAGAGGAATCTTTGTCTTTTTTAATTTTTGTTTTTTGTTTTTTTTGATTTTGTAGACAAGGTTTCTCCATGTAGCTTTGGCTGTCCAGGAACTTGATTAAAGGCATGAGAGTCACTACTGCCTGGACGAGAATCTTTTTTTTCTTTTTTCTTTTTTTGTTTTTTGAGACAGGGTTTCTCTGTATAGCACTGGCTGTCCTGGAACTCACTCTGTAGACCAGGCTGGCCTCGAACTCAGAAATCAGCCAGCCTCTGCCTCCCGGGTGCTGGGATTAAAGGTGTGCGCCACCATGCCCGGCCCTGAGAAACTTTTTTTAAGGCAAATGTTTGCTCTGCGATGCATAAGGGTGCATAATTCAGAAGGCAGAGGTTTCAAGTGAGTTCAAGGTTTTGGTACTTGTCTAGCATGCGCAAAGGCCTGAGTCCCAAACCCAGCCACATAGGAAAAAAAGGAAATAATAAATAAAAAAAGATAGGACTGCACATAGTAGCACAACCCTGTAATCCTAGCATTTGGAAAATGGAAGCAGGAACATCAGAAGTTCAAAGCAGCCGATCCCATTATAGATGGTTGAAAGCTACTAAGTGGTTGCTGGGAATTGAACTCAGGACCTCTGGAAGGGCACCCAGTGACCTTAACCACTGAACCACCTCTCTAAGTCCCCTCTCCCTTTTGTTTTTGTTTTTGTTTTTATTTTTTTGATACAGTGTCTTTCTATGTAGCCCTGGCTGGCTTAGTACTTAATGCTTAGTGCTGGGATTAAAGGCATGTACCATCATGATCAGTTCTTATCTTTCAAACATCTTTTATTTTTATGTTCAGCTTACTTTCTGAGGTCAGAGGTGGTTGTTGAGAGTCCTCTTCTCCCTCCTCCTCTTCCTTCTTCCTTCTTGGTGTTCTGCCTGCATGTTGTCTCTGTGAAGGTGTCAGGTGTTCTGGAGCGGGAGTTACAACTGCCCTGTGCTCTTAACTGCTGTGCCATCTTTCCAGCCCCAAGAGTCCTCTTCTATTACTTTTTCTCTGGTCTCCATTCCCAACACCCAGCAGGTCTGGAATTGCAGGTGTGGGCTGGATCATGACAGGCTTGGTACATGGGTACAAGAAACCTAACTCATGTCCTCCAGGTTATACACAGTGCTCTTAACTACCAAGTCATCCAAGGCTGCCAACTTAACTTATGACTACATTCAGTTTGTTGGCCATTCATGAACACAGCACTCACCAACGCCTCAGGTAAACAGGCATGGGCGTCTTTGTTTCTTAGCTTTCCTGTGTCGCCTTCAGTGACGGGAAGAGCATGCTTCTTGGGTTAGCTTTTTTCCTGGCTTGTGGAGACTCTCCCTCTCCTTGGAACCCATGTTGTTTATACTTTGCTTTGGACAGGGTTCTGAGAATTTCACACTATATATATATATATTTTAATATTTATTTATTTATTTTATGTATATGAGTACACTGTAGCTGTCTCCAGACACACCAAAAGAGGGCATCAGATCTCATTACAGATGGTTGTGAGCCATCATGTGGTTGCTGGGATTTGAACTAAGTACCTCTGGAAGAGTAGTCAGTGCTCTTAACCACTGAGCCACCTCTCCAGCCCCTCACACTATATCTTATCTGAGTTTTTGTTCTGAAAATGGACTACACATCCTGAAGTGGCTTTGAACTTAAGATCCTCCTGCCTCAACCGGCTGAGTGCTAGCCTCACAGGGGAATGACATAATACTGTTCCAGGTTCTTTGACCCAGAGAAGTCAGAAACTTCCTTTCTCCTTTGTTGGGTTTATCAGGGCTTTCTGTGGGTTATCTCACTGGCTGGAAACATCCATCTATAGCCCTCCATCCAGTGCTTACTAGTCCTGCTAAAAAAAGAAAAGAAAAGAAAAGAAAAGAAAAGAAAAGAAAAGAAAAGAAAAGAAAAGAAAAGAAAAGAGCCAGGAGTGGTACAACGAGCCATGTCATTGTCAATGCATGCCGGGCAGTGGTGGCGCACACCTTTAGTCCCAGCACTCGGGAGGCAGAGGCAGGCGGATCTCTGAGTTCGAGGCCAGCCTGGTCTGTAGAGTGAGTTCCAGGACAGCCAGAGCTACACAGAAAGACCTCGTTCCTAAAAACTAAATAAAATAAGTAAATGAAAGACTCCAGTTGGAAGATGGTAGAACTGAGAGCCTCTTTCCTCGTGGAGGATCCAAAGTCCTCTTTGCTCTGCTTCTTTTTTTTTTTTTTTTTTTTTTATTTTTTTTTTTCTTTTTTTTTTTTTTTTTTAAGATTTTTTTTTTTATTAGATTTATTTATTTATTACATGTAAGTACACTGTAGCTGTCTTCAGACACTCCAGAAGAGGGCGTCAGATCTTGTTATGGATGGTTGTGAGCCACCATGTGGTTGCTGGGATTTGAACTCCGGACCTTCGGAAGAGCANTCGGGTGCTCTTACCCACTGAGCCATCTCACCAGCCCCTTTGCTCTGCTTCTTAGACAATCCTCCCTCCCACGATCTCTAGCCTGATGCTCACAGGCAGTTCTTCGACCCTTTGACCGAGAAGTTGAATTTCTGTGCTGAAGTGTTGTTCTATTTTAGCTCACATCTTTTCTCTACAAGTTCTGTCTGTCCACAGAGTAGCCATTTGTGTGTGTGGTGGCAGGGTTTTTTACATTTATTTACTTTGTGTGTGTTTGTATGTGAGTATTCGTGTACCACAGTGCACACATAACACCCAAAGGACAACTTTGAGTCAGCTCTTGCTTTTTTTGGGTCTCAGGGATCAAATTCAGGTTGTCAGGGTTATCGGTAAATGTCCTTACCTACTGAACTATCATCTTGCTACCCTTGGTTTAGATTTTTGAGGCAGAGTCTCATGTAGCCCAGGCTGGCCCCAAACTCACTAAGTAGCTGAGGTTGACCCTGCTCAATCTTTCTGCTTCTACTCCCCAGACTCTGGGATTACGGGTCTGTACTGCCACACCAGGCTAGCTGCTTTGCCCACATTCGGAGTGCACGGCTTGCTTACAGATTCCCAAGGTTTCTGACTTAGGTTCTCTTCCTTTCAGCCCAGAGCAGTTCTTTGCTGTAACCCTGAGGCTGATGAGTCAGTTGGCTCAGGGATGGCTCAAGACCAGTTCTGTGTGGTTAGTGCTGCAGTCTTTGTCCTTAGCTGTAAATGTCCTTAGAGTAGTGTGAGGGTGGGGGAATGGTCTCCATGAAGTCACATTGCCACCGTTGTAATATCTGTCTGCTTGTGTGCGTGCGTGCGTGCATGCATGCATGAGAGGGCGGGGCGGGGGAGAGAGAGAGAGAGAGAGAGAGAGAGAGAGAGAGAGAGAGAGAGAGAGAACAAGAATACAAGAATGATGGATGAATGGAGGTCAAAGGACAATTTGCAGGAGCTAGGAGCTAGTCTTCTCATGCCGCATTTACATGGGTTCTGGGAATTAAACTCAAGTTGACAGATTTACGCTGCATGCACCATTACTCTCTGAGCCATCTTGCTGATCCTATACTTTCATTTTTGAGACAGGGTCTCATATAGCTCAGACTGGCTTCAAACTTGCTAAACAGGATCAGCTCAAGGATGATCTGCACTCTCGAGTGCAGTTGATTTTCCAATCCTTTTTTTTTTTTTTTTAAGATTTATTTATTTATTATATGTAAGTACACTGTGGCTGTCTTCAGACACTCCAGAAGAGGGTGTCAGATCTTGTTATGGATGGTTATGAGCCACCATGTGGTTGCTGGGATTTGAACTCCAGAAGAGCAGTCGGGTGCTCTTACTCACTGAGCCATCTCACCAGCCCCTCTAATCCTTTTAATAGTCAGAACATGGCTAGGCGTCCTCTTCTCTGGATCACTGTGATTACAAGTGCGTTACAGTGTGCCAGGCCTTATCTTTTAGAATATTTCCAAGCAAGCATTAAAACAGACTATAATCAGTTTTTACCAGTAGAAGGGACCCCACAAGATGTGTGCATGAATCAGGCTCAGTATATCGCATTTTTGGCACTGTGCAGGAGTAGACGTGAATAGATGGCAAGGCTGGGCAACGGAGCAGATCCCCAAAGTACATCCTCTCTTTTGGCAAGAAGCTTCTGGGGTGTCCCTTTCTTGAATCCAGATGTAGTCTATCTGTTTCCTTTGTCTTCAGACCCAGAACAGACGTCTTTTCGCTGGCATTCTCCTGGGACTTGACCTGGCATCTTATTTTTTTTTCTTTTTTCAATTTTTATTAGGTATTTACTTCATTTACATTTCAAATGTTATCCCCAAAGTCCCCTATACCCCCCCTGCTCCCCTACCCACCCACTCCCCGTTCTTGGCCCTGGTGTTCCCCTGTTCTGGGGCATATGAAGTTTGCAAGACCAAAGGGCCTCTCTTCCCAATGATGGCCGAATAGGCCATCTTCTGCTACATATGCAGCTAGAGACAGGAGCTCTGGGGGTGCTGGTAAGTTCATATTGTTCCACCTATAGGGTTGCAGACCCCTTTAGCTCCTTGGGTACTTTCTCTAGCTTTGACCTGGCATCTTAAAATGATCCCTTCATGAAGCCAACTTAGACCTGCCTGTATATTGAGACCACCATCTACCTATTTTGGGGCTTACAGATTCAACTGCATTTTAGAGTACATAAACAGCAGTTCAACATTTCTAGGGTCTTAAAATCAATTCTGTCTTAGTATCTCTTGGACAGAGTCTTTGTTTCTAGGACCATCTGGACTCCCTGGAGTCTCTGCCAATGAGACAGCAGGAAACTCCAGACCAGCCTATGCTGACCAGCCTTAGGATACCAGTGTGACTTCCTAGGATGTTGTCCATTTTCCTGGTTAGCCACCAGTCTTAGTCTGTTCCGTTGCTTCACAGAATCCTTAAATGGAACTGTTTGGTTTCTCCAGGAGTACAGGAAGAAAACAGCGAGGAGGAGTGAGGAGAGAAAGCCTGATGCAGAAAAGGGGAAGGAAATGAGTGATGCCGAGGGAGGAGGAAAACGTCAAACAGCAGCACACAGCAATTAACGGCAGGCAGCGGGAGTGGGAGGGTGGGAGGAAGGAGGAAAGGCGGAGTTCCGGATATCATATTAACCTGAGTTCCTAGTTAACATTTTATAGTGACCTATCAAATATGCACAAGAAAATAAGCTGGCAAACTCGCAGCTTTAATTAATGATAGAGCCCAGTGTTTCCAAGTTCTCCATCGCCATGGAGAACTTCAGGCTGCCTTCTCAAGTCTTTCCATTGTCTCTGAAACAGTCTGTGATGGCTATTCCCAGTTATCAACTTGACCATACCAGAATGAGCTATAATCCAGACATGGAGGGCACACCTGTGATCCACATCTTGAGGCTGGAAGACACAGGCTTTTGATCCAGATCTTGAGGCATAGTGGCCATGAAAAGCTTAGGCCCAGGCAAGGTGATACATGCCTTTAATCCCAGGAGACAGAGGCAAGCAGATCTCTGAGCTCAAGGTCAGACTGGGACAGAGCAAGTTCCAAGTAAAGAACAGCTCATGTCCAGGCGTGGTGGTCACACCTTTAATCCGGGCCACACCTTCTGCTGGAGACCCACATAAGGACAATGGAAGAAGGAAGGCTTGGTTTTTCTTGGCCTGCTTGCACTTACTTGCCAGCACATCTGTTGGCACCTACTACACCAGGATTCCAGCTTAGACAGAAGACCAGCTGAAAACTTTGACTACTATATTCTTGGACTTCCCATTCACAGCTGCCCATTGTTGGGTTAGTTGGACTGCAAACTATAAGTCATTACAATAAGTTTTTTTTTAAAGATTTATTTATTATTTATATGTAAGTACACTGTAGCTGTCTTTAGACACAGCAGTAGAGGGCGTCAGATGTCATTACGGATGGTTGTAAGCCACCATGTGGTTGCTGGGATTTGAACTCAGGACCTTTGGAAGAGCAGTCAGTACTCTTAACCGCTGAGCCATCTCTCCAGCCCTACAATAAGTTTTTTTAATCTATAGAGACATTCCATAATTTCTGTAACTCTAAAGAACCCTGACTAATACACAGTCCTTTGATTGAAGGAGGTAAGTAGAGCTAGCTCAGTGGTTTCCATCCCCTCCTACCCACCCCAGCAGAAGATCCCCTATACCATTGTGGCTGAGAGTCAACAGTTTCTTTGAGGACAGTTCAGTGTATTGCTCTCTCTCTCTTGGGACTTCCCTCCTTTCATTCTGCCAGATCTTCTTTGGGTCTCGTTGACTCTGGACACGTCAGTAAACTTTTCCAAATAGTTTTCATGGGCCATGAGATGGAGACACTTTTCTAGGCTGTCTCTAGAACACTGCAAATATGAAATGAGTTTTCACTTATAAAAGGCTTTTGAAAACTTGAAGTGGTGGGTGGCTCATGTCTGTAACTTCAGCATTTGGGAGATAAAGGCAGGAGGCATAAACTGGAAGTTACTTTAGGCTACAGATGGAATTCTAAACTAGCTTAGGTTACTAAGTTATGTAGGGAGATCTGCCTCAAAACAAACAAATAAAGAACAAACAGAAAAGAGTTCTGTATCATGTAAACTACAGTGTGAGTATTCTTTTTTTTAAAAAAAGATTTATTTATTATATGTAAGTACACTGTAGCTGTCTTCAGACACTCTAGAAGAGGGCATCAGATCTTGTTACAGGTGGTTGTGAGCCACCATGTGGTTGCTGGGATTTGAACTCCGGACCTTCGGAAGAGCAGTCGGGTGCTCTTACCCACTGAGCCATCTCACCAG
>NC_034592.1:103266116-103269202 GCF_900095145.1 Mus pahari
CTATATAAATAAGGAGAACACCCCTTCCTCACTTTCTTTCTTCCTTCCTTTCTCTCTCTCTCTCTCTCTCTCTCTCTCTCTCTCTCTCTCTCTCTCTCTTTCTTTCTTTCTTTTTCTTTCTTTCTCCTCTCTCCCCCTCTTCTCTTTCTGCCCACTACTTTGTCTCTCCCTTCCAATAAAACCTCTTCCACGTGGCCTAGTTTGCTGTTGAGACACTACCTGCCATTCTAACACATCACTTACTTTCCATTCCTTAGTATGATTGTCAGAACAGGTGCCGTTACTATGCATGATGGTTTGAATGAGACAGGAACCATGGGCTCATGGATTTGAATTCTTGATTCCCAGCTGGCGCAACTGTAAGGGAAGGACTAAGAGACGTGACCTTTGGGCTGGAGAGATGGCTTGGTGGTCAAGAGCACTGACTGATCTTCAAGAGGTCTTGAGTTTAATTCCCAGCAACCACATGGTGGCTCACAACCATCTGTAATGGGATTTGATGCCCTCTTCTGATGTGTCTGAAGACAGCTACAGTGTACTTAAAATAAATAAATAAATAAATAAATAAATAAATAAATAAATAAATAAAATGAACTTATGGTAGTCATTCTCAATCAAACCAGCACAGTGGTGTGGTGTGGTGATGAGTGAATATGTCTGTGGGAAGAACTTCATCATGTTGTATCAATTCGTAGTGAAACAGCAAGAATGGTTTTCTGTCTAATGACGGTCAGGTCATTCTAACCCAACAGGAGATAGGAAAAGCAAAAATGACTAAAGGAAGAGAACAGATTTTTGGTAGAAATCTAAGGATCCAAGTCAACACTGGCAAACACTGATGAAGAGGATATGAAATGCAGTCTAAATCTCAAGAGGTGAAGGTCTGGGTTTAGTTTGGTACCAGAAGATACTGTAGTATCTTCAGAGGGTGGGGGTGGGACTTCAGAATTATATGGAACTTTCTTTTTTTCTTTTCTTTTCTTTTTTTTTAACGATTTATTTATTTATTTATTATTATATGTTCCCAGACACTCCAGAAGAGGGAGTCAGATCTTGTTAAGGATGGTTGTGAGCCACCATGTGGTTGCTGGGATTTGAACTCTGCACCTTTGGAAGAGCAGTCAGGTATTCTTACCCGCTGAGCCATCTCACCAATTCTCCCCCCCCCCCCNCCCCGAGTGCTGGGATTAAAGGTGTGCGCCACCACGCCCGGCTCATATATTTGTTATATGAATCAAATTTCATATGATAGCTCTTTCTCAGGCTGCTCTTGTAGCCCTGCCCATAGGTAACAAACCCATCTTTTCAAAGGCTGATCTGGCCGTCATTTGTTGGCACACACCTGCAATACCAGCACTTTACAGGCTGAAGCAGGACACTTCAGCTTCCAGGCCATCCTGGGCTACAAAGCAAAACCCCATCTCAAAAACAAACAAAGAAACCCACATCATCTAAAGAAGACTCTTGATATATTCCATAATTATTTACATCACTACGGAAACAGAAGACTTTGCCAGTAAGAAGCCAAACTGCTCTATTCCCTTTCTCAAATGTCAGTAGTGTGTTGGCAAAGATTCTGAGAGGAGTGAGAACAAAAAAGCAGGGACACCCGAGAGTCAAAATGCTCCTCATACACTCATCCGTCAAGAAAACAACGCCAACCGGAAATGAAAGATTGCGGGCAGGACGGTTTGCAGGCGAATCTGCATCATCGCTATAACTTCCTCCAGTAATGCATACTAACATTTTTTAGATTAAAATATGGTGACATACAGCCAACTTAACAATAACTCCCTTGAGGTATTCCAGTTCACTTGTTAACATACGCAGGACCAGTGAGGTTTCAGGACTCAAAAGGATAAATCCTGGCTCAGGTACCAGGCGGGGCAGCCTGGATGCTCCTGTAAACAACCAATCAGGAATCAAATTCAGAAACGTAACAAGCCATTGTTGCTGAGAAGTGAACGGGAGCAAACAGCCCAGAATGGCGTCAGTTTAAGGATGTGTCATGTGAATCCGCCTACAGATGACTCTGGGAGCTGTTTCTGAAATGGGAGGAGGTTGTCACCACCTCTCCTGGTGGCACAGGCACCAGCACTGTCTGCTGCAGAAAATCATGTTCTTTTGGAAGTGTAGTCAATACGTTGCCTCCCTCCCCCAATCCTTTCCTCTCCATCCTGAGCCATGAACTTGATCCTCACACTTACCTTAGCGAGGAGCTGCCAGAGGAGCGAAATGGGAACATTTTACAAATACCTATGGAGCTAAGAGTTGGAGCACTGCTCAGGCAGACACCCCTCAAGTCCTCTCAGTAGATGTGAAGGGAAGCCTGGCGCCCCACAGAGAAAGGAAGAGACAGACTGAGAGCCCACAGGAGCCCACCCAGGCTGATGATTGTATCCTGTTTTTCCTTCTCTGCAACAAATTTCAGAGGAGTGACTACTGGTAAATGTTGGATCCTTTTCTGGGAAAAGAAGTCTATAGTTTTTCTCATGGAACTGAACAAAGGCTCAGAAGGACTAAATATGCCTGATGATGACAAAGTGAATTTAGGGCCACAGAATTGGCTTAGTGGGTAAATGTTCTTGCTACCAAACCTGATGACTTGAGTTCAATTCCTGGGACCCATGTGTCATGAGAAAACCAACTCCTGCAAGTTGTCCTCTGACTCTCAAACATGCTAACTTCACACGCTGCCCTCACCCAATAGATAAACACACAAAGGATGATGGAAATGTAATAAAAAGTTTAAATAAAAAAATTTTAAAAGTCAATTTGAACTGTGAAAACCATTGTGTTGAAGGCTCGTGGCTGTTACCAGCCACAAGTACTGGGACTTCTAACATCATTATACAATCTCTCCTAATGAGCAAGCATCTCTCCTTGTCAGCCTATCACTGTTTGTAGCCACAGATATACCATATAACTAGCCACAAAGTGAAGTTATATCAGACTATCCGACCTAAGGCTTCTGCAATTCTTTTCAAGAAAGTTCCAAAAAAAATAAAAAAAAAAAAAGAATGGTGAAAAAAAGTCGAGTGTGGTGGCGCCTTTGATCCCAGCACTCGGGAGGCAGAGGCAGGCGG
>NC_034592.1:103270304-103271922 GCF_900095145.1 Mus pahari
ACACACACACACACACACACACACACACACACACACACACACACACACCTGTCTTCAGACATACCAAAAGAGGGCATCAGATCCTGAAAAGGTCATCTCAGGAACTTTGAGAAAGTCATGAAACACTGCCCCTCGGGAAGGGAGAGGCTAATTAGCATTTCTCCAACCACGAGTCAGAACCGACCCGAGGGTGGGGACACATTCCGCAGGACTAGCCTTGGTCATCTTCAGACAACGGAAGTCCTCATTCCCTAAAGACCTATCAGTTTAAAGTGTGTGCTGTTCCACCAATCATATTGTATCTAGTTGCTTTTGCAGCTGCTTTTGCTCTGTTCTGCCCCTGGAAGCCATATAAAAACTCCCGAACTGGTGTTGGTGGTTGCTGCCTCTCCTGCGGGTCTGGGACGACCCCAGTGCACTGGAACAATAGATTCCTCTTGCTTTTTGCATCGGTCCCGGCTCCACGTGGTTCACTCAGGGGGTCCCCAGTAAGCTAAGGCTCCCTGGAGTCTTACAATCCCAAGGTTGTGAGCCAACATGTGGTTGCTGAGAATTGAACCCAGGACTTTTGGAAGAGCAGTCAGTGCTCTTAACCACTGAGCCATCTCTCCAGGCCCAAGGCAGATTTTTTTTTTCTTGGATATTTTCTTTATTTACATTTTAAATGTTTTCCCCTTTCCAGATCTCCCCTTCGGAAGCCACCTATCCCATCCCCCTCTCCCCCTGCCTCTATGATGGTGCTCCCCCACCCACTCTGGTCTTCCCGCCCTGGCATTCCCCTACACTGGGACATCGAACACCCTCAGGGCCAAGGTTCTCTCCTCCCACTGATATCCATCCTCTGCCACATATGCGCCCAGAGCCATGGGTGCCTCCGTGTGTACTCTTTAGTTGGAGGTCCAGTCCCTGGGAGCTCTGGGGGGTCTGGCTGGTTGACACTGTTGCTTCCTCCATGAGGCTGTCCCTCACATAGTCTGCCCAACGCAACTCTTGTAAGGACAACATTTAATTGGGGCTGGCTTACAGGTTCAGAGGTTCAGTCCATTATCATCAAGGTGGGAACATGGCAGCATCCAGGCAGGCATGGTGCAGGAGAAGCTGAAAGTTCTACATCTTTATCTGAAGGCTGCTAGCAGAATACTGACCTTCTTCCCTCTCCTCAGCCAGGGTTTCTCTGTGTAGTCCTGGCTGTCCTGGAACTCATTTTTTAGAACAGGCTGGCCTCGAACTCAGAAATCCACCTGCCTCTGCCTCCCAAGTGCTGGAATTAAAGGCGTGCACCACCACTGCCTAGCTCAGGATGAGGGTCTTAAAGGCCACACCCACAGTGACACACATACTCCCACAAAGCCACACCTACTCCAACAGGGTCACACCTACTAATAGTTCCACTCCCTGGGTCGAGCATATACAAACCATCACAAAAACTATTCTTTTTGCTTATTACAAGTGAACCATTTACTTTTTTCTTCCTTTTATATGAACATGTGTATCTCTCTCTCTCTCTCTTTCTCTCTCTCTCTCTCTCTCTCTCTCTCTCTCTCTCTGTGTGTGTGTGTGTGTGTGTGTGTGTGTGTGTGTGTGTAACACTATAAATTTAAAAATGCTATAGCTTTAA
>NC_034592.1:103272861-103276143 GCF_900095145.1 Mus pahari
ACCATGTGGTTGCTGGGATTTGAACTTAGGACCTCTGGAAGAACAGTCAGTGCTTTTTACCGCTGAGCCATCTCTCCAGCCCAAATCATGACTTTAAGTGAAAGAATCCTTAAAGATCGAAAGATCGGATCCTCCAGCTTTTAGGTCGTCCTGCTTCTCCCTTTCAGTGCTGGGCCTAGCTCCAAGCCCAGTTCTCTTTTTATGTGTGTGAACACTTGTGTGTGTGTCGGGGTGAGGGTGCATGTTTGTGCCTGCACATGTAGAGGCCAGAGGCTGAAGTCCGATGTCCTTTTAACAATCTCTACCTTTCCTTCTGAGACAGGGTTTGTCACAGAACCTGGGGGAGGAGCTTATCTTTTCTGCCAGACTGGCTGGCCAGCAAGTCCTAGGAACTTGCTTATCTCTGTGTCCCCAGCACTGAGGTTATAGTTATATGTTTTGACTATCTATGGTCCTGGGAATCCAAACTCAGGTCCTTTATCCACCAAGCCACCTCCCCAGCCGTGAGGTTGAGATCCAGCGCACTTTATCTTTCCCTTTTTCTTTCTTTCTTTCTTTCTTTCTTTCTTTCTTTCTTTCTTTCTTTCTTTCTTTCTTTCTTTCTTTCTTTCTTTCTTTCTATGATAAAGTTTTGTGTAGCCCAGGCTAAGCTTGAACTCAATATTTGGCCCAGAATCAACTTGGAGTCAGTATGCTGCCTACAACTTCCAAGTCCTTTGGATTATAGCTATGCTCTACCATGCCTGGCTATGACTCAGTTCTAAGGTCATTAACAGCCTAGTGTGGTGGCACCTGCCTTTAATCTCAGCGCTTGGTAGGCAGAGACAGGTGGATCTTTGTGAGTCTGAGGCCAACCTGGTCTACAAAGCAAGTCCAGGGCAGCCAGGACTATTAAACAGAGAAAATGTGTCTCAAAAAACCAACCAACCAACCAACCAACCAACCAATAAAACAAACACCTATGTTCCCAATGTGGTGGCACATGCCTTTAACTCCAGCACTTGTGAAGTAGAGGCCCACCTGTACACTCACAGTGTAGAGCTACACTGTGAGACCCTGTCTCAAAAGAAAAGAAAGTAAAAATAAAAGTAGCTTAGGTTGGCATCATGATGTTCATTAAATGTTAGGTTTCTTGCTATTACTGGGAAGACAGGGACCAACCTGGACTTGAATTCCTTTCTCTAAATTGTTTACATAAAAGATGTTTTCCTGGCTTGCCCCTTCTCTGCTACTCTGGGCAAAGACTCTTATTTTTGGAGTCTCCGTGGTCCACCTGTCTCTTGTTCTCTTCCAAATCTGTCTCCCGAGAGGCATGGCCTTTACATCTCTTTTGGCTGCTTGGCTCTAGTTCACTCTTCTCTTCCCACTCCCAGTTCCTGCTGCTTGGAAAAGGCCTCTGTGTGACATGACCTCACCCTCTTTAGGCTACTGTCCCATTTTTCCTTCCCTTTCTTGCCAAATCCTGTGTGCTTCCATGCGTTCGTGACTCACTCTTGAATTATTCCTCTGCCATCTGGCTCTTCCCAACCCCCACTCCCACGGCTCTGTGGTCATCTATCTGCAAATCTGTAGGGTTTTTTTTTTTCTTGTTTTGTTTTATTTTTTGAGATAAAGTGTGCTGCCTCCCGCATCCTGGCTTTTTTTCTTCTCTTTTTGATGAGTACTGGGTAATCTAAAAGTAGGCACTCATTTTTGAGATTTTTGAGCCATCTCCCAGGCCCCAGCATTCCCTTAAAAAAAAAAAGGGTTTATTGTTTATTTTATTTTAATCAATGAGTGTGTATTGGAGAGATGGCTTAGAAATTAAGAGTATTCATTCTTGCAGAGGATCCAGCTTTGACTCTCAACACTCACACGATGACTCAATCATCCATAACTCCAGTTCCAGGGGAACCTGTTGCCCTCTTCAGACAAAAAGCACTCACGTGATTGCACAGACACACATGTTAGTAAAACACTTAAACCCATAAAATA
The DNA here is from genome assembly GCF_900095145.1 of Mus pahari. Classification (NCBI taxonomy): domain Eukaryota; kingdom Metazoa; phylum Chordata; class Mammalia; order Rodentia; family Muridae; genus Mus; species Mus pahari. Next base: position 103,274,836 of record NC_034592.1, read on the forward strand.
AACTATATATATTTAAAATAATGAGAGAGACTCTTTTTTTTTTCTTTAGAAGAAGCTTTTAGGGCACATGAATACAGGTGTCACTTGAGACAATGAATGACTTGGAATCCTTGGATTCCTTGGATATTTCAGACAGTTGTGATCTACCTAATGTTGTGTGACAAAACTTTTCCTGGGGAGACACAACACACATGTTTACTTACCACAGACAGGGGACCTACAACAAACCAATGTACAGATGCCACAAAAGTCCAGCAATGAGTGTTGTGAGATCTACTTACAGGAATATAGGTAAGGGGTTACTTACAGGAACAGGGATGACTCAAAGACAGTTGCATCACCAAAGGCCACCCCAGCATGGGTGACAGCTCACAAAGCTGGGGACCTGGAGCACACTACACAGCCTGAAGGCAACTCAACAAGCTGGAGAATATCCTTCCCAGGTACTTCAGTTGGTCTAATTCTCTTTCAGGCAGCTGGACTGCTCTGAGACCTTTCTTTGGAGCTTTTTGTCTTCTTGTCTGAGGGAACTCTCAGCATTTATTGCTTACACTGGTATAGAGGGGGCCTTGAGAATCTAATCAATTTCAGGGACTTCCTGAAGCTTGTGAGTTGTTTACCTTCCTTCTTACAGGGTATCTTTGTCACTCTTCTTTGCTGTGAAGAGGTACAATGACAAAAGTAGCTCGGGGAGGAAATGGCTCATAACTCCATATCACTGTTCATCAAAGGAAGTCAGGACAGAGGCTCAAACAAGGCAGGAACCTGGAGACAGAAACTGATGCAGGTTTGCTGAGGGCTGCTTCTTACTGACTTGTTTTCATGGCCTGCTCAGTCTGCTTTCTTATAGAATCCAGGACCACCAGCCCAGGGATAGTACCACTCACAATAGATTGGGTCCTCCCACATCAATCATAAATAAGAAAAATATAGATTTGCTTATAGCCTGATATTATGGAGTCGTATTCTCAATTGAGGTAACTATAGCTTGTCTCAAGTTAACATAAAATTATCTAGGGCATGAAGCTTTCCTGCAGGATGGAATGTTTCCATCCCTGAGGAAACTGTTATACAACACCTGATGAGGGTTCTGAAATCCATCTTGGTCAGGTCTTCTACAGCAGTAGTATGTGCTCCAGTCGACCAGCCCTCTAGACTTCCTGTTTTTGAGACAGCATCTCATCTCATGTATCCCAGGCTGGCCTAGACTTCCCAATCTTTCTGTCTCTGCCTTCTGAATGTTGGAATTACAGATGCTTACCATTATACCTGTCCAGAGAACTTTTCTTTCTTTCTTTTTTTTTTTTT
>NC_034592.1:103276643-103286365 GCF_900095145.1 Mus pahari
CTGGCTGTCCTGGAACTCACTTTGTAGACCAGGCTGGCCTTGAACTCAGAAATCCGCCTGCCTCTGCCTCCCGAGTGCTGGGATCAAAGGCGTGCGCCACCATGCCCTGCTCTCTATTGCTTTCTTTATGCTCTCTGATGTGGTGTGGAGGAAGGTTGATGGACAGCTTTTTGCTCTCTGTATATACTCTAATACGAGCAGTGTATTTAACCACTGAGCAATATCTCCAGCCTAGAATTTGCATTTCTTTATAGCTTTTACTATGAACTATAATTTTATTTATTTCCATCTTATTGTTAGGGATTGATTTGGGGCTTTGTGGATGTTAAGCAGTACCTATACCCCATTCCTTAGTTAGCTAAGACAAACTTACTGCTTTTCTTCTTTAGACTTCACCATTTGATGATACATCTTTGTTTTCTAGGGTCCAAAGGAAGTTTTATGGAAACATTTGAATCCTTTACTCTTTCCTAAATCCTGTATTCAATATTCTTCAAATTCTCAAGTCTTTCTGGTTCTTGTGTTCAGGCTTTAGGATTGTGCCTTTAATACTCAATAAACATTTGCTAATATTATAAAATGTTTGTAGGGGTGGTAGTTTGAATAAGAATAGCTCTCATAGGCTTGCTATTTGAATGCTTAGTTGCCAGGGGTTGGCACTAGTTGAAAGGATTAGAAGGGTGAGGAGGTGTGGCCTTGTTGGAATAGGTGTGGCTTTGTTGGAGGAAGTGTATAACTGGGAGTGGGCTTTGAGGTTTCAAAAGGCAATGCTAGGCCCAGTCTCCCTGTCTCTCTGCCTATACATCAGGATGTAGCTCTTAGATACTGTTCTAGCACCTGCCTGCTCCCATGGTCCCTGTCATGAAGATGTTGCCTAAAACTGTAAGCAAGCCCCCTCAGTTAAATGCTTTTTTTTTTTTTTTTTTTTGGAAAAGTTGCCTTGATCATGGTGTCTCTTCACAGCAGTAGAGCAGTGACCAAGACAGAAGTTGGTACCAGGAGTGGGGGGCTCCAGGAGGCCTGATCATGCTGTTTGTTGGAGGGATATGGAAGAATTTGAGACTTTTGACTAAAAAGTGGTCAAAGCTCTAACTGAAGCTTGATGGGCCAAACTAGTAGGAGCAAGGACTGCATGCAGTATTAAGAACAATGTGGGCTGGGCAGTGGTGGCACAAGCCTTTAATCCCAGCACTCAGGAGGCAGAGGCAGGTGGATTTCTGAGTTCAAGGCCAGCCTGGTCTACAAAGTAAGTTCCAGGACAGCCAAGGCTACACAGCGAAACCCTGCCTCGGAAAAAAACAAAAAAAAAAAAACAAAAAAAAAAAAGAAAGAAAGAAAGAAAAGAAAAGAAAAATGTGGGCCCAGTCTAAGAAGTTTCAGGGAGAAAGTAGTAACTGGCCTAGAGACTCTTACAATATTTTGGCAAAGAATGTGGCTGCTTTTTGCCCTACTCCCAAAAATCTGTCTGAAGCTAACTGAAGAGTTTTAGATTAATAGCCTTGGCAGAGGAGATTTCAAGGCAGCATTGAATCCCTAATGTTGACTGTCATGTAGTTTTAGTGGTCACTCTTACACAGCTGAACAATGGAAAGGAACAAATGGAGCAAGTAAAAGCACAAAAATGCACAGCTTGAGGAGAAAGGGAGCATCAGGAAGAGTGATGGAGCTGAGCCCAGGGCCCAGGGAAACCAAACGGGTACAGAAAAGACAGATCCTAGATGGAATAAAGGGAATGGTGACTTGAGGGCAAGACCCTACCCAGCTAAGTTTCCATTTTGTAAAAAGGAATTAAAGCACTAGTTCTAGCACTAGAAGACGTCATCAACAACAGAAAGCTGATATAATTGTAATTGAACAAAGAGGCCAAGCAAGCATCAGAACTTCTCAGCTTCAATCACATGGTTCTTCTGGTTTTAGGGTCAAGGATACAGGAAAGTGGTTGTGGAATATCTCCTCTGGCTAAGAAAAGCTGCTGAGGCCAGGAGTGTGTCAGGAGTGTCCCTGCGTGCAGACCTGCAGAGGCCATTGTGTGAAACCTGGATGGCCTCGGAGACCCCAAGATGTTAGAGATGTCAGAGTTGAGGGATACCTTCTGTACTGGCTGGGTTTGTGTCAACTTGACACAGCTGGAGTTATCACAGAGAAAGAAGCTTCAGTTGGGGAAATGCCTCCATGAGATCCAGCTGTGGGGCATTTCCTCAATTAGTGATCAAGGGGGGGAGGTCCTCTTGTGGGCGGTGCCATCTCTGGGCTGGTAGTCTTGGGTTCTATAAGAGAGCAGGCTGAGCAAGCCAGGGGAGGCAAGCCAGTAAAGAACATCCTTCCATGGCCTCTGCATCAGCTCCTGCTCCCTGACCTGCTTGAATTCCAGTCCTGACTTCCTTGGTGATGAACAGCAGTATGGAAGTGTAAGCTGAATAAACCCTTTCCTCCCCAACTTGCTTCTTGGTCATGATGTTTGTGCATGAATAGAAACCCTGACTAAGACATCTTCCAAGGAGAGCTGCTGACAGGGAGTGGAACCAGCCAAATATGATATGCAGCACACCAGATATGTGTGCTGCAGTCAACAAAGCTGAAAGGAGTTGGAGATCTGAAGAACACTTTGACATCAGATGTAGAGATGCAGAATTTAGAGTTTGCCTTTCTGGCTTTGTTTTTTGTTTTGTTCCCCCCCTCCCATATTTTTTCACTATGGGAAATACTTTCCCTTTCACCCTTTGGGAATGGTAATGTATTTTCTGAGACATGCTATGTTGGAAGTATATGGTAAGCTTTTTGATTTTGAGTTTATAGGAGTGTGTACAGTTAACAGATTGCCTTGAGTACGGAAGGAAGGACCATCCAGAGACTGCTCCACCCGGGGATCCAGTCCATATACAACTACCAAACCCAGACACTATTGCATATGCCAGAAAGATTTTGCTAACAGGACCCTGATATAACTCTCTCTTGTGAGGCTATGCTAGTGCCTGGCAAATACAGAAGTGGATGCTCACAGTCATCTATTGGATGGAGCACAGGGCCCCCAATTAAGAAGATAGAGAAAGTACCCAAGGAAATAAAGGGACCTTATAGGAGGAACAACAATATGAATTAACCAGTACCCCCCAGAGCTATGTCTCTAGTTGCATATGTAGCAGAGGATGGCTTAGTTGACCATCAATGGGAGGAGAGGCCCTTGGTCTTGTGAAGATCATATGCCCCATTAAGGGGAATGCCAGGGCCAGGAAGCAGGAGTGAGTGGGTTGGGGAGCAGGGCAGAGGGAAGGTATAGGGGACTTTGGGGATAGCATTTGAAATGTAAATGAAGAAAATATCTAATAATAAAAAAAGAAGTAACTCTGAATTTTAAACTTTTAACAATGTTGAAACTGTGAAAGACTATGGGGACTTTTGAAGTTGAACTAAACATTTTCTTCATTATGGTATGGCTATGAGCTTATAGGGGGCCAGGGATTAGAATGGGGTGGTTTTAATAAGAATGGCAGCCAGGCGTGGTGGTGCACACCTTTAATCCCAGCATTTGGGAGGCAGAGGCAGGCGAATTTCTGAGTTTGAGGCCAGCCTGGTCTACAAAGTGAGTTCCAGGACAGCCAGGGATATACAGAGAAACCCTTTCTCCAAAAACCAAAAAAAAAAAAAAAAAAAAAAAAGAATGGTTCCCATGGGCTCATTATTTGAATGCTTAGTCACTAGGGAGTGGTAATATTTGAAAATATTAGAAGGATTAGAAGGTGTGGCCTTGTAGGAGGAATTGTGTCACTGGGTGTGGGCCTTGAGATTTCAAAAGCCAATTCTGCACAGTGGTGGCGCACAGCACTTGGGAGGCAGAGGCAGGCAGATTTCAAGTTTGAAGCCAGCCTGGTCTACAGAGTGAATTCCAGGACAGCCAGGGCTACACAGAGAAACCCTGTTTCGAAAAACCAAAACCAAAACCAAAACCAAAACCAAAACCAAAACCAAAACCAAAACCAAAACCAAACCCAAACCAACCCAACCAACCAACCAAACAAAAGCCAATGCCAGACCCAGGCTCTCCCTCTGTGAATTAGAATGTAGTTCTCAGCTTCTCCTCCAGCATCTACCTGCATGCTGCTATCTTCCCCTCCACGATGATGGATTAAGCATCTGAAACTGTAAGCGAGCTCTCAATCAAATGCTTCCTTTCATAAGAGTGGCTAGGTCATGTGTCTTTTCACAGCACTAGAACAGTGACTAAGACAGGGGGTCAGTGTCAGGATTGACTCTAGGGCCTTGGACATGCTAGGTAAGTACCACTGAGCTACATCCTCAGGTCTAGAGCATGTTTCTGATAATGTATACCTTTTGCAGATATTTGCAGAAGGGGAAGTGGTTATAGCCTTGAGTTTGTAAACCTTCAGAGACAACCAAAGGAATGGCAGAGAGACAATAGGAGAGAAGCAGAGAGTAGAAGACAGCAGTGGACCAAGATCTAAGACAGGCCCTATTCCAGGATGCAGGAGAATACTTACCAGCAAAGTAGTGAGAAAAGTCAAAGAGCCTGATTAATTCATCACAACCCACTCTCTGTTTACTGAGAATCTATTCCCTGCCCAGTGCTTGGTAGTGATAGGAAGATGAATCAGAAGTTGTTTCTTCCCTGAAGGAAGTCAGTGAAAAAGAGAAACATGTAAACAAAAACTTACAAAACAATATGTGTTAAGTATTATAATAAGAGTATTCACGAAGGGTTCTTGGAGTCAGAGGAGATAGTGACTAAGATTCTGCACAGAGAGAGATAGGAAAAGGTGGGCGTCAGGATGACTGAGATTTAACAGCCTGAGATGGTGACAGGCTGGAAAGACAGCACAGCCTCGTGGAGCCTGGGCCCTTGAGAAATAACAGATCATTTGATTGCTTAATGGGAATCAGAGGCTGGTTTGGGAATGAAGACTGGTGATGGTCCGTAAAGAGTTTATCACACAGTTATGGAGTCCAGATGTGTTATTTTCTACCTAATAGACTGTCATCATTATTTTTTGTTTGTTTGTTTTTTTGTTTTTTGTTTTTGTTTTTTGTTTTTTTTTTTTTTTTTTTTTTTTTTTTTTTTTTTCGAGACAGGGTTTCTCTGTATAGCCCTGGCTGTCCTGGAACTTACTTTGTAGATCAGGCTGATCTCGAACTCAGAAATCCACCTGTCTCTGCCTCCCAAGTGCTGGGATTTTTTGTTTGTTTGTTTTTAACGAAGGATCTATGACTAGCTTGCCTCGAGATCCCTGACCTGGTCTAGTCAGTGTGACTACCAACGACAGTCATGAAGACCAAGAAGGCACAAGAATCTAATCATGACCCGAAGCTCAAGCTCATAGTTCTCTTCCTGAGTAAGAAAATAAGATGTTCCAGGAAGATGAGAAACTTTAAAAACTGCTGCCAAGCTCTGGTTTGCAGAAGTCTTCCCAGAATGGAAGGAGTGAAGCTCCAGCAATGTCATGTTCCTGCAGAATCAGGAAAAAGGGACCGTCTGCCTCTCACGAGATCCTGAAGCTATATGACAACCACTATGTCACACCTATGATGGAGCTGAAGACAAACGCTGACAAGGACTGACCCTGGTGTGGAATGCCCACACTGACCTTGCTGATGAGTGTCAAAAAGTTCAAAACAAAGTTGTACAAAGTATATACATCCTATAAATTTAAGTCTTCAGTTCAGAGTTTAGATAAGGCGGACATTCTAATAACTGCTACCTGATCAAAAGTACAAAAGTAGACCATTTTCATCCCCTCTGAAAGTCCCTTCATGCCTTTCTAGGATTGCTCTGGGCTCTTCCCCAATGTCACTACTAATATCTATTATCATGTTTTGGTAATTTATTGAATATATGAAAGTTCCAGCTGGGCGGTGGTAGCATATGCCTTTAATCCCAGCACTTGGGAGGCAGAGGCAGGCAGATTTCTGAGTTTGAGGCCAGCCTAGTCTACAAAGTGAGTTCCAGGACAGCCAGGACTATACAGAGAAACCCTGTCTCGAAAAAAAAAAAAAAAAAAAAAAAAAAAAAAAGAAAGAAAGAAAGTTCCAGATTGGGCATATGGCTCAGTAGTAGTAGAGTGCTTGAAGTCCTGGGTTTGATTCTCAGGGTCAAATATATCAGACATAGTGGCTCATAACTGTAATCTTAGCAGTTGGGAAGTAGAAGCAGGAGGATCACACATACGTGCACATACCCATATGTACACATACACACACACACATACACACACACACACACGACCTAAAACTGATACAGCACCATATCTGCTGGCTATTTTTGTTTTCTTTTCTTTATTTATTTTGAGATAAGTTCTGAGAAGGCTAGGCTGACTCCATGACAGGCTTCACATTGGCAGTAAAGCACACTAGGCCTAAATCTCTGTTTCTGAGAACGGGGCAATTCCAGGCCTTAGAAGCTGCCCCTGCCACCTGACCTGAGACAAGGACAATGGGTCAGCAGCAGTTTCCAGCCCCTTCGCCCTGGTAATGGAAGGTTCCTAGAGATGGAGTAAGATGAGGGTTACCTACCCCAGAATGCCCTAATGTGCTTTAAATCAGGCCTGTGAGCACACTCGATTAGTTGTCTCTCTGTGCTGGTGATAGGATACCCCAGCATGCTGGCCTTCTGCAGAATAAAACACTGGATTTACGTACTATTTGAGTCCAGGGTATCATTCATTCTTCAGAGAATCACAGGCCCTTACAGTTCTTATTATGTAGCTCCAGCTTTCAGTCCGTCTGCATCAGCCTTTCAAATATCACAGGTTTTGCCACCCTGCTTAGCAATTTCTATTGTATTCTTTTGGTCAAAACCATCACAAACTTAGTAAAACTTCAACAGGTTAGAAAGCTGAAGTTGTAGTTAGCTGGTCAAGTACTATGTGCGTGTGTTGGAGGTGGGAGGTTGGGGAAATGGAGATATGCATGCCTACAGAGGATAGAGGTTAATATTTTTTCTTATTTTATTTTTTTTAAGATTTATTTATTTATTATATGTAAGTACACTGTAGCTGTCTTCAGACACTTTTTCTTCTCTCCCAGAAGAGGGCATCAAATCTCATTTCTGATGGTTGTGAGGCCCCATGTGGTTGCTGGGATTTGAACTCATGACCTTTGGAAGAGCAGTTGGCACTGTTAACTGCTGAGCCATCTCTCCAGCCCTCTTTCTTTGTTTGTTATAGACTAGGTTTGAAGTAGCCCCAGCTGAACTGGAACTCACTCTATTGGCTAGGCCGGCCTTATACTCACAGAGATTCACCTGTCTTTGCCGACCCCACCCCCTAAGTGCTGGGACCAAAGTTGTGTATTACCATGCCTGGCCCTCCATCTTAATTTTTGAGAGCAGCTCTCTCACTATACCTAGAGCTTGCCAGTTTTGGCTAGACTAGCTGGTTAGCCAGCCCCTGGGAGCTGTGTGTTTTGCACTGTGGTCACGAAAACATGACTAACTTTCCTATTAGTGCTGAGAGTCAGAATTCAGGTCCTTATGAATCTGGTAAGCATAGGAGATAGTGTAGTCTGGTACCCTATCTGGTTTTGGCTATATATAACTCCCCGTTTTGTAGTAATAAACTTGACAGCCTGGTTCCCTGACCTTAATATGCAGACATGTTCCTCAGCCAACAATCCAGCTAGCAACCGTAGAACCTACTGGAACCCCATATTCACTGGGCTACACAGTGCAATATCTGAACAATAGTATAAACTCCTCTGCTCCTAGTAACAATCAAATTTAAATAGCTCTATCAAAGTGTATTCCCATGTGGTATGAAGACTAGATGGGCTGATTCAGCCTGAACAAGTTTGGGGTTCATGCCCTAAGGGAAAACTGTGTTTTTATTTTATTTTTTTAAAATCATTAATGTTTTCATTTTTTTTTAAAGTCTTTTTTTTTTTTAAGATTTATTTATTTATTATATGTAAGTACACTGTAGCTGTCTTCAGACACACCAGAAGAGGGCGCCAGATCTTGTTACAGATGGTTGTGAGCCACCATGTGGTTGCTGGGATTTGAACTCAGGACCTTCAGAAGAGCAGTCAGTGCTCTTAACCGCTGAGCCATCTCTCCAGCCCTTATTTTATTTTTTAAGGCAGAGTCTTTCTCTCTCTATTCCTGGCTGTCCTGGAACTCACTATGTAGACCAGGTTGGCCTTGGACTCAGAAGTCTACCTGCTGCTACTTTTCAAATTCTGGGATTACAGGAGTGTACCACCACGTGTAGCGACTGTGTGGAGTTGGTATGTGCACATGAGTATGGATGCTCTCTGAGGCCAGAAGTTTCTGATTCCTGTTGGATTGGGATTAAAGACAGTGTGAGTTGTCCAACATTGATGCTGTGAACTGAACTTGAGTCTTGGAGAGGGCAGTTAGCACTAATAACTTTTGAATTGTCTCTTTAGCCCCCTAGCCCTTAAAAACAACTTAAAAATAAAAAAATATATTTTATAAGCTGGGTAGTGATAGTGCTTGCCTTTAATGCCAGCATTTGGGAAGCAGAGGCAGGTGGATCTCTCTTGGGGAATGGTTTGTGTACTGTGTATTCAGATGCTGATTTCTGTGCTAAGAGACTTGGTAGCATCCGTACACTGGCATTGTCATGTATCTCCTTTCTCAATGGTGTGTAAAAGTTGTTTTCCATCACCTCTGATTGGTTAATAACTGTTCAGCAAATTCCTGTGCAGGAAAGAATAAGGTGGGACTTCCAATTCCTGTGAAAGGGTCTTGTAGAGACCAGAGAGTTTGCCAGAAGGAGTCACAGAGGACTAATCAAGTTAGATTAGAGTTAGAATAGATAAGAACCCCGCCAGCTATAGTGCAAGATGCTCATTTATAAAAATACCAGATCTCCATGTTATTATTTCAGAACAGGGTGGGCATAGAAAAAGCCCTGTACATTTATTTACATTTAGTGCCTAAAGTGGGGCACAGAATCCAAACTTAAACAAAAGGTTCAGGTATTAAAGAAGTCCTAGGTGGAAAGTGATTTCCTAGTCGCTTGGGACCAGGAAGTGTCGAGAAGCTAAGTGTTCTCCCAAGACTAAAGCAAATCGAAGTCTGGTAAGACTAAAGTAAGTCTCCTAAGTCACAAACTGGCAGTGGTGGCACATGCACCCCGTACTCAGAAGGTGGAGGTAGAAAGGTCAGAAGTTCCTCCAACTACATAGCAGCTCAAGGCCAGACTGCGATGTATGAGACCCTGTCGCAAGCAAGCAAGCAAGCAAGCAAGCAAGCAAGCAAGCAAGCAAGCAAGCAAGCAAGCAAGCAAGCAGAAATCAGACAGACATTCAACTGCGTGTGACAAAACTTTCCCTGGGGAGATGGAGCACAAGTGAAATTTTGGAGTAAAGTCAATAAAGGAAGGAGAGAAAAACTAAATGAGAGGAGAAGTGAAAGGAGAAAAATCAGAGATTTAAAAAGATTAAAAAAATGTTAGAAGTATTAAAGAGATTAAAAAATAAAATGTGGTCTAGGCAGTGGTGGCAGATGCCTATAATCCCAGCACTCAGGAGGCAGAGGCAGGCAGATTTCTGAGTTCGAGGCCAGCCTGGTTTACAGAGTGAGTTCTAGGACAGCCAGAGCTACACAGAGAAACCCTGTCTTGAAAAACCAAAAAATAAAAAGATAAATAAATAAAAATAAAAAATAAGAGCCGGGCGTGGTGGCACACGCCTTTAATCCCAGCACTCGGGAGGCAGAGGCAGGCGGATTTCTGAGTTCGAGGCCAGCC
>NC_034592.1:103287005-103293356 GCF_900095145.1 Mus pahari
ACTTGGTAGACCAGGCTGGCCTCGAACTCAGAAATCCACCTGCCTCTGCCTCCCGAGTGCTGGGATTAAAGGCCTGCGCCACCAGGCCCGGCTAGATTAGATGATTCTTTAAATCAGAGTAGACAATCTTCAGAAGAATCCAATCTGGAGCATACAATGTAGTTCCAGATGAGAAAAATCTACACAGGCTTGAGGAATTAGCATGGGAACCCATAGAGATGCAATATACTCAGCTAAATGTTTAATTATGTTACCTTAGAGCACTACCATACAATAGAGTATGTGTTTCATTTTGTAGAGTTTGGAGAATTAAGATATGTACATGTGCTAATACATCGCACAATTGATACTTACTCAAGATTTAAATATGTTTCTGCATTGAGTTTTGATTCTAAGTTGGCACATTTATTAGAGGTAATTGCAATCTTGGACATACCTTTACAGATAGAAGCTGATGATGCTTCAATATATGTATGCACTAAAATGCAAGAATATTTTAGACATTATGGCATAAAACATGTTACTGGCATATCTCACAATCCTACATGACAAGCAATTGTAGATAGAAAGAGCTAACAGGACTTTAAAGAAAATGCTCATAGAACAGAAAGGGATATGCAATCTCCCAGAGACAGATTAAATAATGCTTAATTGACTTTAAATTTTTTAAGTGTCAATAAGGCAGATAACAGCTGCTGAAATACACTGAATTTTAGAAAGGACTGCTGAATTAAATCAGTCTCTATATGTGTTAACTTCAGAACTGAAGCAGGAAATATGTTGTGTTGGGGAAGAGGTTTTTGTCTTTGTTTCAACAGAAGAAGAAAGTCTATGGATTCCATCAAAAATAATAAATATTTGGTTTGACTAGTAAGAGCTCCTGAAAATCTTGACTATGTACATGAAAGAAAAAGCCAAGAAGAACAAGAAAACAGGTAGCATGAATGCTGGTCTTTCTGCATGGGAACAGCGCTGAGAATCACCAGGACTTCAGCTAAGCACAGGCAAAAAATCTTGCTGGTTACAGAATCTTTAGGATTTTTATGCCATCCTTTCAAATGTCATGTATGAAAATTTATATTATAGGTTGGTTATATAGTCAAAACTAGCTTACAAAAAAAAAAAGCAGATGCCTTACCTGCTCAATCAAAGAACAGAGAATCATTTTTATCTGATTTGTGCTGCACACTGCACATTCCATGCATGTGCTAATGAAAAATATATATTACCCTTAAAAATTTATATATTTTAAAAGTTTATATATATCTCAGAGCAAAACAACCAAATACCAATAAAGTTAATGCAGTCCTGACAAGATTCACCCTTGAAGATGCTAAGAAAGCTGTTGAGACACTGAGATATATTTATTTCACCATCCTTCTTGATCCAACCTCATACTACCTCAATAGCTATTCCCTCAAAACTTGCTTCCAGGACAGCTTCAAAGCAGCTAACCCCATCTGGTCCAGCCTCTCAGACTGTTACAGTCAGGACTTTAGTTTAGCCCTGCACTTTCACATCACAGAGATTGAACAACAAATATTACAGCTAGTGTTGTTAAGTCTGGCCAATATCCAAAATTTCCTAAGGGGCTTCCCTTATTATTAAGGGGACTGGAGAGAAGGCTCAGTAGTTTAGAGCACTGGCTGATCTTTCAGAGGTCCTGAGTTCAATTCTCAACCACACAGTGGCTCACAACTATTCTATAAGGAGATCTGGTGTCCTCTTCTGGCCAGCAGGCATACATTCAGGCAGAATGCTATATATATATAATACATAAATACATCTTCAAAAAGGTTTTTATTAATAAAGGCTTTTTTTTCTCTTTTTCTTTTTTTCGAGACAGGGTTTCTCTGTATAGCCCTGGCTGTCCTGGAACTCACTTTGTAGACCAGGCTGACCTCGAACTCAGAAATTTGCCTGCCTCTGCCTCCCAAGTGCTGAAGGCGTGTGCCTCCATGCCTGGCAATAAAGGCTTTTTTGAAAGTGAAACATCTCAGCTCCTGGTAGTACCTTATACTACTTCAAAGAAGATGGTGGGCATCAAAGAACCTCCTTATGGAACTTCCTCCAAATGTGGCAAGCTATCTACTGGGCAAGAAGCTGCCCTCGCTTCAACTGCAGACAGCATGCCTATAGGAACAAGATGTCCCTAACCAGCAGGAGGTAGTCTCACAATAATGTTGCCCCCTTTCCAACTCCTGCTTCATTCAGGGATATCTTTTCTTTCCTCTTTATCTTTTTTCTTTCTGACCTAGTGTTAGGGCTTGAAAGCTTAGAATAAAAAGGGTGGAAGAAGGAAGGACCCAGAAAGTAGCAAAGACTAGCTACAGTTTGGCCTCTTTCTGTTGGTTTTGCGTGCTATGGGTCAAGCCTAGGGTGTTACCATTCGCCCATGTTGGGTTAACCCCTGCTGTTGAGTTGTAACCCAACTTCTGTTTAGTGTTTGGAGATAGAACAGAGATCAGACTCCCCTAGCGATGGTCCCTTCTCTTGGAATGGGGACTGAAGCCCTGAGAATGAGAAAGGGAACAGGGGCAAAACAAGGTAGACTTACTGATGGCAACAGCCCATCAAAACAGAGTCCATAGACCTAAGTAAGAGTCATAAGAAACCACCCACTATTTCATGGAACATCCTAGCCTCTTAGAAGCAGAGCATGGGCGTTTCAGTTGTCCCAAACCCTAGTCAGCACTTGTCAGTCCTTTTTAATTTTAGACATTCTGGAGGATGTGAAGCGGTATTTCATTGGGGTTTTGTTTCCCCCTGACAATTAGTAGCATTATGAATGCATCCATGTGATCGCCAGCCATCTGTATGACTTTTAAAAGAGGCATCAGTTCAGATCTTTTGCTTATGTAAAAACTACTGGGGCTGGAAGTGTGGCTCAGTTGGTGGAATGCTTGCCTAGCACATGAAGTCCTGGGTTGGATCCCTGGCAACCAGAGATGAGGTCAGAATCCCAGGGCTCAGGAGATGGGAGTAGGGGAGTAAAGAGTCCAAGGTCATCCCTAGCTATATATTGAATTTCAGGTCAACCTAGACTACACAAGACTATATTGTCCCTTTAAAATAAAAAAAAAAGGGGGCTGGTGAGATGGTTCAGTGGGTAAGAACACCCGACTGCTCTTCCGAAGGTCCAGAGTTCAAATCTCAGCAACCACATGGTGGCTCATAACCATCCTTAGCAAGATCTGACGCCCTCTTCTGGAGTGTCTGAAGTCAGCTACAGTGTAATTACATATAATAAATAAACCTTTAAAATAAATAAAATAAAAAAAATGGGACTTGAATTGTTATTATTCACAAAGGGTTTAAAAATATATTTTGAATTTTTATCTTTTACTAGATATATGCGCTGTGAATTCATATTAATGGGCTAAAAGATTCATTGTTATTTTTAGTATGTATGTATGTATGCATGCATGTATGTTTGAGATAAGGTTTCACACTATAGCCCAGCCTTAACTCACTAGCCTTAAAGTTACAGCAACCCTTAACTTCCCAAATGTTGGGAGTACTGGCGTGTAATACTGTGCCCAGCTTTCAATCTTACTAAAATATTTATTATTTATAACTTTATCTATAAATTCAGTGAAATTCCAATAATAGCACTAGCAGTTTTTCATAGACTTTGACAAGCCAATTCTACAGTTTAAATGAAAATACAAGGAAAGCTAAGAATGTTGATGTGTGCTTGTAATTCCAAGCAACTAGGGAATTCTCACCAAGAGGATTAGGAGTGTAAGGCTAGTCTGGGCTAAGGCCAGCTTGGACTACACAGCAAGCTTGAGGCTCGTCTACAATGACATCTGTTTGAAAACAAACAAACAAACAAACAAACAAAAAAGAAACGTTTCCTAAGTTGGACTTAACAAACTTGTTTTGCTTTTTGAAGACAGGGTTTTTCTGTCCTGGAACTTGCTTTATAGACCAGTCTGGCCTCAAACTTAGAGATCCACCTGCGTCTGCCTTTGAAGGCACAAACCATCTTGTCCCGCTTTTTTTTTTTTTTTTCTTTAATGGCAGGATCTCATTATGTAGCCCTGGTTGATTTGGAATTCATAATGTTGACTAGATGTCTTAGTTACATTCATATTGTAATCAAACACCAAGATCAAAGCAACTTTAAAAAGGAAGAGTTTAATTAAGCTACAGTTCCAGAGTGTCAGTCTTTGATGATGCAGGCAGCTGGGACAACAGTTGAAAATTCACATCTTACTGTACAAGCTGGAGGAGGGGTTTATGGCTGGGAAGAGACACCATGACAGCAACTCTTTTCTTTTTTTGTTTTTTTTAGAGACAAGTTTTCTCTGTGTAGCCCTGGCTGTCCTGGAACTCACTCTGTAGAGTTCCACTGCCTGGCTTAGATCAATCTTTTAAAGGGAGAATTTTATTTTGTTTACTTTTGCTATTGTTTGAGACAGGGTCTCCTGTCCAGTTCCAGTTGGCCTAGAACTCACTGTGTAGACCAGGTTAGCCTCAAACTCATTGAATGACCTACCTCTGCTTTCCAAGAACTGGAGTGTATGTTTGTATGTATGTATAGTTATGTGTATTTCTGCACTTGATTACAGAGTCTGCAGAGGCCAGAAGAGGGAATTCAGATTCCTTAGAGCCAGAATTACAGGTGGTGGTTAGCGGCCTGATGTGGTGCTGAGACCCAAACTCAGGCCCTCCAGAACAGCGAGCATTTTTAGCCAATGAGCTTTATCTCCAGTCAGTTAACTCATTTCCTTTTGTCTGTAGATATTTCCTTTGTATAGACGCAATATTCTTTGTCCTCCTACTGAGAGACCTTACTTGCTTCCGGTTTTTGGCAATTATAAATAAACATCTTAACCAGGCATGGTGGCGCACGCCTTTAATCCCAGCACTTGGGAGGCAGAGGCAGGCAGATTTCTGAGTTCGAGGCCAGCCTGGTCTACAAAGTGAGTTCCAGGACAGCCAGGGCTACACAGAGAAACCCTGTCTCAAAAAAAAACAAACAAACAAAAAACATCTTTCACAAACATCTGTAAGTGGGGTTTTGTGTGGATATAAGGACCAGAGTTCAGTTTTCACATGATGGCTCACAACCAGTTATAACTCTAGTTCCAGGGGATCTGGTGCCATCTTCTGACCTCCACATACATGCAAACAGAAGACTCATACACACATAAAAACAACAATAGAGACCTTAATTTTGTAAAATAATCTTTTATTTTTTGTCCATGAAAAACAAAGAAAATAAAACAAGATCATAATATATAAATGACTGGCTAGGTACAGAGGCACAATTTCAGCTCTTGGGATTGGAGGCCAGCCTGGACTAAATAATGAGATGGTTTAAAAAACAAATAAAACAAACAAACAAACAAACAAAAACAAACAAACAAAATGGGGCTGGTAAGATGGTTCAGTGAGTGCCTGCTACCAAGCCTGGCTTTGATCCTCCAGACCCAAAGGATGGAAGGAGAGAACCAATTCCCAAAGATGTCCTCTGACCTTACACCTGCCACCTGTGCCATGGCACACATGTTGACACACAAGTCAGTCAGTAAGTAAATAATAAATAAATAAATAAATGTAATAAAAAATAAAAACCAAAAGACATTAAATATAACCCTATCCAAAATAAAAATACTCCAATCCTAAGTTCCAATGAATGAATTTTTCTTCTTTGGGCTTCTTCTCATTACCTCAGACAGTTGTCTCTTGATGCTGTTACCCTTTTAGTTCCCACTCATAGTTTACTGGTAAAAGGTCATGTCAACACTCCCCGCTCCAAAGGCACTGGATTGAAACAATTATACCATATTCTTTGAGGCTGTGATAAGTACATTATTTGAGAATAGCATGAGAATTACTTTCAGCATTTAGGAAGCTGAGGCAGGAGAACTGCCATCAATTTGAGTCAGTCTGGGTTATATAGTTAGTACCAGGCCAGCCCCTATCTCAAAACCCAAACCCAAACCCAAAACACAAACAAACAATTCCCCCCCCCAACCCAGAACATCAAACAACAAAGAAACTTCTAAGTTTTTCCAGCTACTAGTGCTTGTGTTGGGTGGTGGCACATGCTTTGATCTCAGCACTGGGAGGCAGAGGCAGAGGCAGATGGCTCTAAGTGAGTTTGAGGCCTGCTTGGTCTACTTAATGAGTTCTAAGACATCCAGAGCCGCATAGTGAAATCCTGTTTCAAACAAACAAACAAAAATTAATAAAAAAAGAGAAAGAAATAAAGAGAAGAAGGAGGAGGAAGAGGAAGAGGTGGAGGAGAAGGAGGAGGAGGAGAAGAAGAAGAAGAAGAAGGAGGGGGAAGGGAAGAAGAAGAAGAAGGAGGAGGAGGAGGAGGAGGAGGGGGCGAGG